>NC_136483.1:81631904-81781904 GCF_053919585.1 Euprymna scolopes
TTCATCTAGACAAGCTCCTTCTATGAAATGCTTATTTAAAGCCTATAGAAAGTCTATTGTACCTTTTAGTTTCATTTTACTTCAGTGGAAGTTCCCAGAAAATCAAGAGACCCCAATTTCTGGGATTAACACTTGATTTCTATATGAGATACGTAGATATTTGAATATGCCATTAACGTTTTCCCTTGCTTACTAATAAGTAAACGAGTTAAGAAAATAACCTTTCTTTTCTTAATTGGACATTTAAATATATTATAGTATACCTTTATTGAGGTCTTTTGATTATACTAGGTTCTAGAAAAATTCATCTTGTCCGGTGGAGTATCCAGCTTAGTGCTATTATTTGAGTTAACATTACTTGGAATATGTGCACTATTCCTAGTAAAAGCCAGTGTTGGTAAGACATATTGAGGAGATTCTAATTCGTCTGCGAATACTATGTAATTTTGAATATGTAATTTTGAATATGTAGTCAGCGTTTACTTGAAGGGAAAAGTATCTTCATACCAGCTTGTCCTGACATTCACATGCACAGAGATACCTTAGACAGTCAAGGATAGTTTCTAGTAGGCATTAAATTTTTCTCTAGGAGGTATTCAAGTTCTCCTTAAGTGACATTAAAGTTTCTTTGCAAGAGACATTCATTTTCTCTCCAGGAGACATTCAAGCTCTCTTCATAGGCATTCAAGTTCCTTCTAGTAGGCATTCAACTTCTTATATTATATAATATGCAATATAAATTGAGGGATGAGAATATTTATGATTATCCTTACTATTCCATTCCACTTTCGACGCAAATTTGTGTACTTTACTTTCAACAACAATGTTCTTTTAGAAACTATAAATTTCGTTCACAGTGAATACTCTTCATAAAAATGACTCTTCTGTAAACGTGTCATTATATAATTAAACATCACTTCTATGGTTACTTTGTCAAGGGAGAATTCTATCAATAAAAATAAATGTCACCAACATATACGTAAAACCAATGAATGAGTTGTTATTTCTTTTAATGTGTCCATTTAATATTGTTCCGTAATGGTGGCTACAATTCGATTTGTGTTACAATGTGTTTATAACAGAGGCAAGATCTGATACTTTTACGTTAAAGGCATCAGCATAAATTCTAATAAACGAGATATGAACAGGAAATGTCTGAGATTTGTATTATATAAAAAGTACACCCTCTTTTGAGATTCGACAGAAGATATTCGTTTTTATATGTTATGTACGAGCATAGACCACGCTGGACGCAGTTGGTAGGATAGAGTAACGTAATCAATCATATATGATGTATCGTTTGTTTAACGGGTTCCAGAGGAATACATGCAGATTCTTTTATTAAGAGGTAGAATACTTTGGTGACAAGTAAGTTGGCGATATAACTTATTGGCTTATATATTCCCCAGATTATTGGTTAGATTTAAAAGTATGTAAATATACATGAACCGACAAATAATAAAACAGCATTTAAAATTTCTAAAATCAAAAACTAATGGAATTTACGTTTATATCAAATCATTTCCACAACTACCGCACACACAACACATATACAGCACACCTATATGAGGAATAAGTTACATAGAATTTATTATCAGCTAAATAATAGTAGAAGAAGATAAGAAATTATATATATTTTATATAAATATTGAGAATATTATATATATATATATCTGAATGCATTTTGTATATATATATATATATATATATATATTAATATATATATATATACAAAATGTATTCAGATATACGTTGTTACAAATCTATGTTATAGATACAAATAGTGTTGAATGACTTACTATGTAAGTATATAAAGAGAAAATTAGTTGCCGGAAAAAATGCAAAACTTCAAAGAAATTTATATGTACATAAACAGTTCTCCATTAATAAAAAGGGAAAATGTATAAAAACTATAATGAATGAAATTACCGTTTCGGTTTTGTCGTTGTTTTTTTCTTTGCAACAAAAAATAAAAATATGAGTTTGGAAACTTATCTATAAAAATGTTGATAGAAAAAAAAATGTTAAAACAAAAAAAAAATAATAAATTTTTATAGTGGAAACATATCGACGTATAAAAGTGGATGATTAAATATCAATAATTTCGTTTGTGTTACATATGAGATTAGATTAACTTTGGTGAGTTAGAATGAATTGAATAATTAGATATATCGAATGCGAATTTGAAGCTGATGCATTACTAAGATGATTTAAACTTAGATGACTCTACTTCATTTAGACCTATGTAAATTAATATGTTATGCTTTACTATTCTAAAAATAGAAATTTGTATTTATTTCACGCTCATAATAATTTATTCATATGCCATGTAATACGTCTTTTACGTGTTTCATTGCATAGCAGTGATTCAAGGAACAACTAGTCAGAGACAGATATGTGTTTTCGGAAGAACAGCTTAATTGTTTTTTCCTTTGAATAAAAAATATGACGAAGGAAAAATGTTACTAAAAAGAACTTTTCAAAGTTAGAAAAATCATATGAATTTTATAAAAATCTTCACTTCTTATCAAGTATATAGGCACATTTGCGAGATAAACTCATCGGATTCACCGCTCATGGAGACATTATTCATAGCGCCATTTTTAATTAGCATATATATATATATATATATATATATATATATATATATATATATATATGTGTGTGTGTGTGTGTGTGTGTGTGTGTGTGTGTGAAATTGACTGTCTGTGTGTGTACATTACCCTACCAACATTCTTCTATAAATTTCCATTTTACAGACTCGAAATTTGACATAAGCGATATTGAGATCTGGGAAAATCTTTTTAATCGGTTTTTGGCTAGTAATTTGGTAGTGAAGGGATCAAAGTTAACGATTTGACCTTTGAAAACCATACCAAACTCTTTCGCAAATTTTGGGTCTAAAACCTCTTGAAATTTTAGGTGTAGGTTACTGGAACATGGATCAACCTTTTTAATTTGATTTGAGCGCAAAAGAATAAATGTTAAGGGGTTAAAATTGGAGTCAAAGTTCTTAAAAAATTGATCTCTGCGGTCTTTACCAAATTTCTCAGCCATTTTTTTTTGGTCTAAACATTTGAAATTTTACATAAAGTGTATTCAGACATAGGGCAAGCGTTTTAATGTGTTTTGGCTGAAAATTTGGCTGCCAAAGGAGCCAAAGTTCAAAAGATTTGACCTTTACGATCTCTAGCAAACCATTCAGTTAATTTTGCGTCTAATCATTTGAAATTTTACATCGAGAGTATTCAAGCATGCAGTAAGATTTTTAATCAGTTTTCGTGCGATAATTTCATTCGCAAGAGGTTAAAGTTGAAAGAGTTATCCTTTGCAGACTCCATCACACTTCTCTGCCAATTTTGGGTCTAAACACATGAATTTTTGATGTAGTTTATCTGGATATGAGTCAAACTTTTAATATATATATATATATACATATGCACATTACGTCCACAGTACATAGGGCCTGAGCATATACATACTAGCAGGCCGTCCGGTATTGCCCGTCGTAAAATACGCTTCGATATTATATTTTGATTAATGCAGACTTCGTGTTTATTATTATATTATATTAGACCCAATATATAGTAATGATTTAAAAAGTTTAAGTCGTGCGCCACCACCGAAAATCGGAAACAAAACGTTTAGCGTATGATTTTTTTCTTTTGACATTAATGAAGAAGCTATGAATGCATATTTGCTGCATGGCTAAAAATTCAATCATGAACCAATAACTATTACGTTATGCATGCATATTCGTAATGTCGTCCCTCGATCTTCGCCTGGTAAATTCCATTTTTTTTTTTAATTTTCACGATTTGAACCAATTTTCCTCGGTTAAAAACCAAATATAAAGTTTTTCATGAATTCGAATATCCTATATATTAAGCTTCATGCCTGTAGACTAAAAACTGCCAACGGAGTTTGAAAGGAAATTGTTTTTAAACAAATATATATATATGTATATATATATATATACACGCACACATAAAGAGGTTTCTATTTACAATAACCTCTACACGCAAATATAACGCAAATATAAATTATGTAGAATACCTGCATTGATCTAATTACACCTAATAGTTAACTAAAATTGGTCATTCCATAGGAAAACCGAAAAAACCTATTAGGGAATTAATTAAAATGAATGTTTAAAAGAATATGCAAATTAACTTGATCTTTTGTAGATAAATGCAATTTCACGATTCATATATAATAAAATTGTATTTTCTTTTTAAATAAGTAGAAAAAAACGGTTTTATTATGAACATCGACACCAAAAAAATCATAGGCGTATATATATATATATATATATATATATATATATATATATATATATATTAAAGCAGAAGTTGACTGAGTTCAAAAAGAACCTTAAAAATGAACTCAGATTTATATAAAAATATAAATAACTGTTTAATTCTTTTAAACAATATTTATTTTCTACATACTTTCCTATCTTATATCCCCATTTCGTATTATAGATGTATAGGCAGACATACACACAAACATAAAACTTTATTTTATCGTCCTGTAGATATACAGACAGACACATAGACAGACACAGAGACATAAAGAGAGACCCGACATAGCTCGGATCATCTTTTTGGGGGCGAGAGAGGAATTGCTCAAACGATCATGAGTGATTGAATCATTATTGACACAAACGTATGAAAACTAATTGGGGTTTCCCATTATAAGTGGTTTTCATGTGAACCCACTCCCATCAGTGGGAGTAAGCGATGTAACCTGTAAACCTCACTTCCCTTGGTGAGTTATCATGACAAGTTCAGTTATGTTACGTCAAACGGTGTGAGTGTGCATAAGTTCCCAGTTATAAGTGATACAACTAGGGCCCCATCCACGTTCGTGAGGGTGAGCAGTGTAACCCGTCCAAATTTCCCTCACCCCATAGTTGGTTATTCTGCCATACTTAATGGTTCTCCGAATCTACATCAAACCGTGTGAGCGTGCATAATGTTTTCAGTTATAAAAAAATCCATTAGACCCCACCCCCGTTTGTGGGAGTGAGCGGTGTAAACCGTCAAAACTTCGCCTTTCCAATGCGTGTTTATCTGCAAAATGTGGTAGCACTACGTGAGACGGTGCGCATAGCGTCCTTCCTGATAAGTGACCACCCCCTTGGGGCCCCGCTTTATCGTATTCATTTTAAATCTTTAATACCTCTTCTATCATTGCATGTGGTCAGTTTTGTATATTAGTAAACTATATAGGGGTTTGCTTATGCACACACAGAAAGGCACACGGACATTTAGCTTTATTGTATAGATATAGATGTATAGAGTGCCATATTTGATATATGAGCCACCGCGTCCCTAACCTGTAAACCCCGCATCTCTTGACGTTATACTCCGCAAGAAGTTGCCCATACATTTAACACCCCCACCCTATACTACAAGTTCGCGAAAGACACCCCATAATCTAGTCGCCATCACCAGCTCCCAACTACGTCATTCTGTATACTAGTGCGTACCTCCTTCCTCTCGTTCCTGCTGTATTCGTACTTTCTTTTCCTCTCTCTCTATATATAAAGCAATACTACTATCACATAGATATGCACAACAACCTGGATGCTCTATTACCAACTATTTCGGAACGTTTTTTTCTTTACTCAATATGTATGGATATTGATTATACCATCCAAATAAAAGCTGATTTACTGAAACGCAAACTTCTCTCCTTTGACGCCTTTGTTTGACTACAGCAAGATTCCCTCTTTAACACGACCCGAATATCTACCTACACTTATTGGCATGTTTGAACTGTCTACATTTTTTTTTATATATAAAATATGAGTATCGATCATACGCTTCCATTAAATCTTATTTTTATTTTATAATATTCTATTTCACATCTCAACATTATCCCATTTATTTCATTTCACATCCTACTAAACCACTTTATATTTTAACTGACTTTATCATCACTATCTTTGGTATCATTATTTTATTACCGTTATTAAAGTTATTACTACTCCATACGTCTTGTTCATATTATTATTGTTATTATGCTTATCACTATTATTACTATCATTGTTTACATTATATTCCTGACAGTATATTGCTTTGTATTTTTACACTTTTACTCTCATTCCCAACCATTTCTTCTGCTTTTACTAGACTATATCTCATCCGTATCAAACCTGCCTGATTATCCCGCTACTACATAGCAACATTTTAACACTATGAACTAACCCATTTCACCTCTCGTCAGCAAATTTTGTTATTTTTTTTTTACTTAATTTAACTTAGCTTTTTAAATTTATTTTATATTTTGTATTCACACAAGCGTATCCCATATTTCTACCACCAAATCCTTTTTAAAGTCCAATTCTAGCATATTTAAAACTCAATAATTATCTACCCACTTACTCATAATATACTTTGTTAGCTATTATATGGACCAAAAGTTATGGGCAAAAACTCGCGACTAAACCGGAGATTGCAGGCTGTTTAACAAACCGTCGAAAATACCGACAACATTTCCTATATTGAATTTTTCGTGCAATATATTGTTTATTCTAAAACTCTATTGTTGGTGTCTCCCTTAATAATCTTTTGCTACGACTACAACAACTGGCGGCGAAATTTTGAAAACTCATAAGGGAAAACCTTAGATTTAAAACATCCCAGTGTTTAATAACTTTATTCATCCTGGTATTGAAAAGGACCCACCTCAACAACATCGATTTGCGACGAAGTATAACGTTACGAAAATACAACAAATCAGTGAAAATCTCGGTACCGTGGATATGGACGACTAAACACATATTAATGGTCTGTGAGCGACTCTGAAAGTTGTACTGAAATCTATAAGGTTCTAAAAATTTCGTTCTAGGAACCACCGGCTTTCACTTCAGCGTAACAACCATAACACTCACAGAAAATAGTAAATTGTTTTTTTTTTTTATACGCTCGACAATATATATATATTTCCTTAACTCTTCTTAAAAGAAAATGATAAACAATAAAAGACCTAACGTCGGCTATGGCAATATCAAATATATTTGACTACAGACTAATGCAGCAACAGCAACAACGAAGGAAGACGTATACTACAACAGCCAAAAAAAAAACGAAGAAAGGGAAATGCTTCAACTACAAAAGAATAAATGAAGAAAAACAGGTTTAAAAGTAATAGACAATATAAAAAAAGACAAAAGAATAACAACAAAAATAGAAGAAATATGTCAAAACTTGTTACTGGAACACCAACAAAAAACAAACAAAAAAACAGATGCTATTGGAACAGCAAGAGAAAATAGAATGATTACTGCAAAATTTAATAAATGACATGAAGCAACAAAAAACAACATTGCGTTCTCTAAAATGCAGTCTGAGAAGTTATTGACAATTTCATTTATGGCCCTTAAAAATACAAAACTTTCGCCCCTATTTTAGGTGCTTTAAGGGCCGGTATAACATTATTCGTGCCGATTGGGCAAACTTTAAAAAGGTCCCGTTGTTGCTTCGAAACTGGGATCCACAGAACAAAATAAATTCGTGGATTACATTTTACTGCGAAAAACGTGTGAATTACCTTTTTTATGAAATATAAAATTCTTAACAGAGCTGTGCAGTTCGAAAACATCGGTATTTCATAAACGCTGGAAATTACTGAATTTACGCAATAAAGATGATGAAGACTTTTACAGTTGCATTGTTAGTAAGCAAAGGTTGCAACGTTTTTAAACACGCAGAACTGGGTGCTGACGATTTCAAGTGCCTGGTATCAGCAAACAATTTTGCAATTCGACGCATTAATTAAACTATAAACCGAACCCGGCCTGACACTACAAAAGTTAGCCAAAAGCTGCCAACGAGTGATCAGCGTGAAAAAGTATACAAAGAACATTGTAGAATCTGATGTTGTGTACGTAAAATCAATATACAAAAAAAATATTATCGTTTTCGTCAGAAAAATTTAAAATTAAAAGATTATCCCCCTCGCAGACAAAAAAGACAATTCGGTAAAAATCAAAATAAGTTACCACCTAATCCATGTTATTGATGCGGTGCCTTGCATTGGGATTAAAATTGCTCACACTTAAAAAAAAACAAAAAAACTTCCCTGACTTATGAAAGAATTGAATGTATAAAATTCGTTGTAGAGTAAAAAACAAAATCAAAAGTCGAGTACAACACACCAGAACAAACAAAAGAAGGCGGCAAAAACAAACTTAAATATGTGTTGGCGAAAATATTAAATACAAATGAAGTTACACTTAGACTCGGGGTGAGACGTGCCGATCATAAATTCGCATACATGTAGGAGATAAAATAAACCTACTATGTTAAAGTCTTGCAAAAAATCTAAAACGTTTACTGGATCTAAAATACATTTTGAAGGTGAATTAATCATTAATCTTATATTTAACGTACGACAAAGAAATTAAAATTCATCATGGTAACACAGGAAGCCTTTTTGGAACAGATTTTTTGCAACAATTTAATTTATGGTATTTACCTATAAATGCATTTTATCAGAAAGTCGAAACTCTAACGACTGAGAAAAAAATCTAAACTCAGAATTTAAAAAACGTATTCTGAATATTTCTCAGCCGTCTAGAAAATACCACAAAAATGTCAACCAGATTCGAACCTGAAAATAATAATCAACAACTATTTAAAAGAAAATATACCGTTCGCCTTATTGGAGAAAATTAATGAGAATTTTGAAAGATTTGAAAAAAAAAAAACTAGCATCCTATCAAAAGTCGAATTCAGTCAATAGGCAGCCCCTACCGTCTATGTATAAAGAATCAAAAGAAATCTTCGTTTGCGCTGACTTAAGCATGGGTTTTAACTTAGTACTATTAGGTTGACGAGAATGTTCTACGGAATTTTACATTTTGATTTCAAATGATGTATTTCCAAATAAGCTTTCGTTATTATACTTTTACCTTATATTGTTTTAAAGATCGTTTACGTTCTATGTAATCGTTTAAATTACAATCGTTTGAAAACGATTATGTCTTTTTCAAAACGTTGAATACACGATGGAAAAAATGGCAAATTCGAACATGTTTTTTATTTCAATTCAGGCTAGGCCGAAAATCTGCTGAATCATCTCTCGATATCAACAAAGCGTTTGGCCCAAGAACCACAACTGAATGCACAGCTCCTTTAAGAAATTTTATCGCGGCGACAAGCGTCTTGAGAATGATGAGCGTAGTATTCGGCCATGAGAATTTGACAAAGATGAATTATGCCTTAGTCGAAGCCAATCCACATTTACGTGTTCGAGAGCTTATGAATTAGACATAACGTACACGAAGATTTCCAACCATTTCAAAGAGATTGGAAAGAAAAATAAACTTGATAAATAGGTGCCCCCTGAATTGAAAGACAACCAGAAGAAACGTCGTTATGAAGTGTCATGTTCTCATCTTTTACGTAACAAGAACGACCTGTTTCTCGATCGCGTTGTGACTTGTGGTGAAAATTGGCGTCTTTATGACAACCAGCAACGTTCAGCTCAGTGGTTATACTCTGACAAAGCTCCACAACACTTCCCGAAGCTGGAATTGAAAAAGAATGCCATGCTGTCTGCAACCTGTCTCATCCATTACAGTTTTTGTTTTATGCAAGCAAAACCATTACGGCGGAGAAGTACTGTCAATAAATGGATGAAATGCATCAGAAACTTAGACAACATCCAGCATTCATCATCATCTGCCGCACTCTCCAGACATCTCACCTACCGATTACCACTTTTATTAAGCATCTCGACAACTTTCTGCATGAGAAATACTTTTAAAACTTAAGCGATATCAAAAACACCTTCAGCGATTTCATCGCTACTAGAACGCTAAAATTACACTTGTTTTGTGTTGGCAAAATGTGTTGGTGCTTATTTTGATAAAAATTTTTTGATATGTTCATCAGTATTTAAAAGTTAAAACCGCAAGAACTTTCTTGTCAATTCGATAAATACTACAAAATCCGACTTTTCAGCATTGAAGAATTTTTTACTCAGCTAAACAGAGGCATGTACATGCGAGTATTTTTCTAAACAGTTCACTTCTTGTAAGTAAAAAAAAAATGCTCGAGCTGAGATCGGAGCCAAAACCTAGTCAGACAAGTACGATCAGCATTAGACCAGCTTAACATGATTTTTAAACGTGTTTTCAAACTAACTTATACTTAATACAAGGAAGCTGCCATGTTTCACGACCGCGCATGTGCAGTCGTAAAACAGTTGAAAACTCCGATAATTTTTACGTACCAATTTTTCAATTTTGATCCGTTTAGTAGCCGTTTCTTCCGGATGAAATCTGAAATAATGGAAAGAAACTGAAGCATGTGCTGAATACTCTATATACCAAATTTCGAGTTTGTATATCAAAAAAATTGATTGATTATATACTTTAGGAGTGTCCTCACACACATTCTCACTATTTTAGATATGTATACAAGTTTTAACTGACTTTTAGTTAGTTAGTTAGTTAGTTAACGTTTATATGAGTCTCGGAAAGGTCTCGTCTTCGACTGGATATCGAATTAAAAGAATAGTTCGAAAAGAGAGTGCGGAAATATTACGGTAAACAAAAGGAAAAATTCAATTAATAGAAATGTTGTAAAATACTCTGAAAGGCCAGGTTATGTAAACATACGATAAGTCGTTTGCATTAAAGTAATCTGAACAATTGTTAGTTCCGGGTGGATATTTAATGTCGCACATAACTATTGTTGGATCAATTTCTGAGTTCCTATTTACAATGCTTCCCCAAGGAACAGAGTTAGACACTAGACACTTTATAATATGGAGACAAGGAACAAAATTTTTAAATTGTCTCAGTCGTGAAGGATTTCATTTTCACTGAGAGAGAACAAAAAGTTGAAGTTTAGCATATGAAGACAGATAGTACACTTTGATCTTAGCCAGAAGGCCAAGTCTGAGTTACAAATTCTTTTTTATTTTGTTGCGAATGCGCTAAAATTCAGGAAAAGGTTTAAGGTTACTTATCTTAGATGTAGTAGTTTGACGCCTGAGCATCTTATTTATGTCTTATTCATGGACTAGGATGAAGTAGAAGTAATGAATGTTCACATAGAAATTCTCCTCTTCTGATCATTGAATGTGTCTTCATTACCGGATTACAAAGCTGTTACTCGCACCAAAAGTCGTTACTGTTATTACTTGAAGCAAACTTAGAGAGGACTGTGAAATAACTGTTATTTTGCAGCTTCATCTCTCACTTCGTCATAATGTTAGATATATTCAAATGTATTTCATCATGATATTACTTTCTTGCAATAATAATGTGGAAAATAAGAAGCTGATATTTCCCGTTGTTATTATTAATTAATAAATATTCAAAGTCTTTAAAATAAATTATGTACGATTGTCAGTAGGTAAATATTATAGTACAATATGTACTTGTAAAAGTCACCGTTAAGATTATATATACACTCGTGAGCAAAAAAATAATGGGCCAAACAAATTTTATACATTTCATTGCACTAAAAGCTATATTGAACAAAGAACAATTGAAGAAGGAAAGTTAAACGAGATTAATAACACAGAACAAGACATTTACTTTAATAAATGCTTAGGACATAATCGCATTCCCTTTTGATTTCTTTAAAATACGAATCCTTTTAGACATGCTCTCAACGAAAGTGGAACACTGTGAAGTGGAGATGCTATTCCATTCGTTCTGCACAGCTTCCCACAGTTTGACATTGTTCCAAAAGGTTCTTCCATCAAATGCACGAGATATTATGGCCCAACTATTCTCGATTAGGTTTAAGTCGGGGATTTGACCTGCCCAAAATATCACAATAATTGAATTATCAGAAAAACCTTTTTTCTGACTTTAGCAGTATGAGCAGGGGCATTATCGTGTTGAAAAATAATGTTATGGGGTATTCCCAGCTTCTGGATACTTGTTAACAGTCTGGTTTCTAATAATGGAATGTATTCGTTTGCATTGATTGACTTCTCACATCTAATAAGTTCCCAACTCCTGTTGCAGTAAAAGTTCCCCATACCATTATCTCTCCATCCCCGTGTTTAACTGTCGTTTTTATGCAACTTTGTGAAAATCTTTCTTTAGTTTTTCGATTGCACCATTCAGGAGCATCAAGAACATCAATAACAAGACAAAATCTTGATTAATCTGACGAGAAAACATTCCTGAACCAGTCTGTATCTTTCTTGACATAATACGAGAAAAATCTCTTTCTATCATTGATGTTCTTCTTAGATAAAAATGGCTTCTTTGTACACCTTTTAGAAGAAAATCTCATTTCTTTCATTCATCTAGATATTGTATATCTAGAAAGATAATTTCCAGCCTCTGTTTTGAATTCTTTGCTATGGTCAACCTGTTTTCTTTCAATCCTTCATTACAGTTAATTTAAGCACGTGGTCGTCTTTCAAAGTGAATGCTCTAGGGCGACCAGATCCAGATTTCCCTTTTAACAAGCATGCGACTTCGAACGTTTGACCAATTCGTTTCACTACAGAATGAGATGTTTTCACTTTTACTTTTCTTAAAATATCAAAAATCTGCTTGTAAGTTTTTGAAATGCCTAAGTCCTGCAATTCGGTATTTTATCCTCGCCAAGATGCGGTCTTACCATTTTTAGGATTAATTTTTCCACTTATTATTATATGCTTTAATAATAATGATCTGCAAAATAGAAATTTTCAGTTAAAATTAACAAAAATTAATGGAAAGATATTGAAAAATCTATTTCTTCCTTCTTTCACTCTTGGCCCATTTTTTTTATTCATGAGTGTATATATATATATATATATATATATATATATGTATATGTATATATGTATTATGTGTGTGTGCGTGCGTGCGTGTGTGTCTGTGTGTGTATGTATGTGTATACTGTTCGCACTAAACATATGCGATATAGACTTTACGTAAACAAACACTCCGCCAATATGTATCAAAAAATAATTTATTCTCTAATTACAAGTGTATGACATCAAAATATAAACAAAAATAATTGTATTCGAAAGAATACAAAGCGATTAAGTGCGTTTGCCAGCGCAAGTAATTAAAATGATAATGCTTGTACAGGTATTAGTAGAGTACAAAACAACTGGGATTTACAGTATAAAATAATCATGTCCACTGGATAATGTCTACGATTGTGTATTTAATACACGCCATAAAAATTCGTTGATAGAAAAAAAAAACGCCATTAGTGAATTACCACCGGCAGTTACTATGTAAGGCAAATGATATTTGCCCGATGTATTAATCAATCATTACTACACTATACAAATACAACAATCATGCTTTGCACATGATTTGTTAAAATCCGACACAAAAAAGAAAACAAACAAATTACAGAAGTAATCCCACCTTTTTGTGTTATATAGTTCATTATTATTATTATTATTATTATTATTATTATTATTATTATTATTGTTAAAAGTGCATGTTAGAGAGTCTTATTAAGAGAGAGTCTTATTAAGAGAGATGCTGCGTTCTGTGTTCGTGTTATGAAGAGATTCATATATATAAATGTTCATACTTAGAAGTGTTAGTGAGGAGGTAATGTTGAGACAGTCTTAGTGTTCACATTGTAGATATGAGATGTCGAGACATTGTGTATGTAAAGACATTTTGAAACACATGATATATAAGACATATAATCACTTTACCTTTTGGTAGAATTACAACACAAAGATGACGTTTATAAAAACACATGATGGGTTTATTTCTTCTCCGACCGGTCGTGGTTCTCTTAGTCAAGAATTCTAAGTTTTACATTCTATGTTTCAAAGGTGACCGTCTCGCTTCCAGACGTTCGACTTTCCATGTCTGGAATCCAGACTGTCGTCTCTCGTCCACGGGCTCTCTCTCAGACTCCCTCCGCGTAACTCTAAAGTGTCTAACTATATCGAGAACTTCCTATTTTCCATGACGTCATACACATGTTAAAACAAGTGTCTTCTTTCACGTGTTCTGGACATGCGTGCCCAAAACTTTTTCCATTGTTTACAAAAGGAATTTTAACCTATATTCCCAGTAACCTATATTTCCAATATGTTAAAAATATGTTTATTAAATTATCTTATAGTTGCATTCTTCAATTGAATTTCATAACAGAATTGACAATGCACATTCTTTTCTTCAAACTATTTTATCTCTAAGCTAAACAATGGTTTGTTTTTTACATTCCATTTGCTAATTCTCTCTCGTAATCTATTTCTAAACCTAAATTACGAGGTTCGAATTTCGTCTATTCTATTTCATTTTCATTTTAACTAAATCTCTCTATTTTTATACTTACATGAAAAGGGGACAGCCCTTATCATGTAACATTTGATCACAAATATCAATTATGAAATCATGGATATAAATGCTATAGGATTTGAATATAATGCAATAGAGAATAAACAATAAGATAATCAAGATTTTCATCAATATAAACAATCATGGAATGTGGTAAAAAATGAAAATTAATCGTTTGTGTACTCAAAAGCCACACACGAAATATTGAAAAATAAATACAATTTCATCAAATACTTACTATTCAAATTTGCGAAAGAACCAATAACCAGAGCAATCATTTTTTGCTTGGAAGCCAAACCAAATTCGAATGCATGAAAGAAAAATTGGATAAAGTTAAAAGATATCACCTACAATATTCAAATTAACATTACAGTATCGATGAAAACTCATAATAGACAACTAACAGTAGTAATTTAAAATAACAAAGGAGCAATATGCTTAAACCCTGTTCAATCAACAAACCAAAAACAACTCTTGTAATTACATAAGAATTACACAAAATTACACATGGACTAAACATACGTAATACAATACTATCTACTTAAGGTTTAATCATCTATTATTTTGGTATTATACACTATTTTTTGTTGGAAATATATTGTTGTAAGAAACAAGATTTTGAGTAGAAGAAATTTAGTTTTATGCAATATCACTTATACTTCCTCTACTCATGATTTGACTTCAAATCCCGCCCAGTCACGTGGGTTATCATGTTTTTCACGCCTTTTTGCATAAAACAAGGTATGCTTCTTACGTTTTCTCTGTTTTCTCCCTCTTCCCATGTGCAAGTTGCCGAAAGAAAACACTGTTTGCTCTTTATGGTATTTATGATATTACTACTACAATATTCTTAACAAATTATCTTGACTAACGAAGGACTACAATGTTATATCTACATTACGTCTATATTAACAAACTTACAAAGGTTTATAAAACGAATATGACCATTTTAGACTACATGCTTATATACAATTTCTTTCAGATTAAAATCAGTTCTCCTAATTATGTCTAGACTTCCGTTTAGTGTTATCATTATTACTAGATAGAGTCTCATCTTTTAGTTAGCGATGGCATTTCCTCAGATATTTGGTATCTGGATGTTTAGGAAATGTCTGTACTATGTAGATAAAGTGGTGTATGGTTTATTTAATTTAATTTTAAATTTTTACACAGAGAGCATAAAACTATATGAGTTATCTAACACTGGAACAAAATAAAATAAATAAAATAAGCACAGTATAAACATGAGCAAGATATATTTTCAAGATATTTTGGGTGGTAGGTTAAGCAGTCATAAATATTGTTTTTTTTTCTTCTTGAAGAGAAAAGTCCGCACGGAGTGGTGGAGTTTCCCCGGTGACCAATCAGACTTCTAGGCGTAATTTTTACAACTGGAACTTTGAATGACTAGATTCACACTCTTTGTGATTTATACAGCAGTTGTGGAGAGCTTCTAGGCACCAAGGAAAATTCACGCCTTCCCTCTCGCTCGCGTCGATTTAAGCCAGATCTAACTATTGTCCACTGTAATATATACCATCTGATGCCAAATTGCGCCGACTTTTTATTTTATGTTACATTTTTATTTTCATTTCGGCAAGCAACATCACACAGTGGAGATCATTTAAATAAATATTACATGTGTTTCTGTTCAGTTTACGACTCTTTCATTAAAATATTATAAAAGTTTTTTTTTTCTTATATTCTATTCGTAGATGATATCCTATAATAATACATGATTTAAAATGGCTTTTTCATATGAAATTATTTACGAAAATACAGTTTAAACAAACTGTGATCCCCGTTGAATTTTAAAATATTTTAATCTATATATACAAAAAGCTGTCGGTATGGGCGGTTACGGTGACAAACTGCCTACTGACACGAACTGAACAAACTTGATGTGCTAATTTATTATCTAGTGCGTTCCACAAAAAAATTAATTAAACCCACGACTAACCTTGTGTCTTGCCACCTAGAGTAAAGGTAAATATAATAAAATGTCGACTTTAAATGACCGAAGTGGTATATATGACACAGTATTCAAATTAAATTAAATCAAATCAATAATCTTCTAAGAGTTTCCACAAATTTCCAGTAGCCGCAGTTTTGTTTCTAATTTACGCGTTATCTCGCTGAAAGTAATTTGATTTTCACTTTGTGAAAACTTTGACTTTTTTAAGTGAACTGTTATATTAACAGTGTTACTTTAAGCGTCAATATACCAATTAACTTTTGCAAAATATCAAACTTTGGCTTAACTTAATTCACAAAAGACAATCGTCAATTACTTGAAAACAGAAGCTTCTCAGAAATTAAATTCCCTTTGTTTTTTGTTTTTTGTTCTCAGCCAAATGTTTTCAAATATGAAAAATAATGCAATATTTAAACTAATATTTTGAGAGAAAACCTTTACTTAAACAAACAAGGTTTCTAAAATACTTAGCTAAATTAAATTACTAGTTTAAAAATAGTTCACTTGCCTGGTAACACCTTAGTTGCTATAGTTGATTTATTATGATGTGACTCTATTTGGCATAAATCTTTGGTCTCGTAATGGTCTGAATTTACGTCTGTTCGCCAATACTCAAAAGAGGGGACCACCTCCTTTGTGTCATTACTACAGGTTTTACCCTGACCTAAATGGTAATAAATATATAGCCGAAATGTATGTGTAAATGTTATTTTTCCTTGTACGACAAAATTTATTTGATTATAACATTTCAAATTTGAAAGGTACAGAGTCATCCCTTAAATTTATACACTACGAAGGTTTATTTAGATAAGAGTAGTAATGTTTTCCTTAATTTCAATGTACAAATGACATAATATAGGTATTCACATGCAATTTATAAAATATAGACCGGAAAATGATGTCTGAACCATTAAATTCCAGAATAAATAATAAATACACTATAAATATCTTGCTACAAAACTTCAGCAAGGACACGTATCATTGTGGATAAAATGCTTTAGTAGATTCAGTTATAATTTACACGAATATGCAGCTTGATAGACACTAAAATGAAATTGTGAATTACTTACGGTTTCTACTCAGTCATGACTGAAAGAGAGCATATTGCCCTCATGTATTTAATAAAGGCTTCCGTTCAAAATGTACAGATTTCAGAGTTTGACAGAAAGATTCCCGAGTTCGACAAAATACACCTGAAGGATGTCGGAATTTGCATCGGCCCAAATGTCGCGCGAATAACACTTAAGATGAGAACAGTAGTTTGAATAATCTAAATTATATGCAATTTGAGTATTATTTATTTCATACTGTTATAATTAATGAGAGAGAATTTTTTAAATGTATTTCCTTACATTGTGTTTTTGATGCTTATGGTTTTAATTTTCGGTCTAGGATAATGATATTGTATTGCTTTATACGATATGAAACACAATTACAATGCAAAAGAAATTCACAAAGTTAAAAATCACATGATGTAGGACTTTCAAAGTTTCGCTCAAATTCTTCAACGCGTATGATAAATAACGTATTCAAAATAATGAAAACTTGAAAATTCACATAATAAAGTTAGTAAAAACGTAAAGTATTTTCTCATGATTCTCTAATAGACTGAATCGACTAATTTTGGTAAATATGTAAAACCATTAAAAGACATAAAAAAGCGAAATACATCAATATAATCAGCTCTCGGACCGATCCTTAGCGAATTTTATATGAGTCACCTTGAAAGTAGATTATTTAATCACACTAGAAAACACTCCATTTACTAAAGATATGTAGGACGTTATTACTTATTCTAACTGAGGACAATAAAAAATTTAAATATTCAAGAACCTCTTCCAAAAATAACACGATTCTCAAATTCCCGGTTGAACCCAACGTCAATAACAACATTCTCTTTTTTTTATGTATTCCTAGATATCTATGATAATATTTTTAGCACTTCCTGCTAACAAAAAGTGTACTAACCGTATAATTGTACTCTAAATTTCAAAAGTGAGTACTTTCATCGCTATAAAATAGTCACTATATAAACGTTTTTAAGTACTCTAAACTAATTTTCTCCACTAAAAATCACTAATGTTCGAACTAAAAAAATCTCAACCAAGAAGTTATTAATAATGAATTATATGGTAGATCAACAAATTCGATCCATGCTCAAAAAATTTAAAAATTACTACCTATAGTAATAGCATACTAATAGCATGCAGGACCACATCCCTAAGTATATTGGCATGTTTTACCGCAATTAAATGCGATCGAACTTAAAATTAGAATTCAAGGCGATAAGAAATATTATACATAGATACGTATCTCGAACTGGCAACAATAATAAAGTTAGACTTTTCATCTACTATTAAATAATTTCAAGACTTAAAACTTAATAATAATATAGAATATTTCTCATACCCTGGAACCGAAACTAGCAGCCGCTGACACCTACATGTTTCTACGAAAATGTTCGACTGTCTGTCTGCCTCACTAGGGGTTCACTGACTCTTGCTGACGATGCCGATCCGAACCGGTGAAAACATTACAATTAATAATTATAGGAGCTATATCAACAATTTTTACTCCAAAATAAATAAAATAATAAGGAACATAAAAAATAAAGTAGGTAATATCAAACAAACAGAAGTTTTCTGTTCTCTTTAACAATTGTTTATAAATATATATATATATATATATATATAGTATGGTTTGAAAATATATACAGAAATTTAGTTACACAGAATAATAATTATGGTTGTTTAAATATATATATATATAAATATATATAAATATATATATAGTAAAGTTTGTATATAAATATATATATATATATATATAGTAAAGTTTGCAAAATATATATGATAATTAAATAACACAGAAACACAAAATGTTCCGCGTTTCATCCCCTCCAGAATTCGGCAGGCTATTGCAAATGTCTGACTAATCTTTACGAGGATAAAATGTGAACAGTTCTGTATAGCGTAACGCTATATATATATATATATATATATATATATATATATATATATATATATATTCAAACTTAACTATCTAACTTTACTTATGCATAAAACACTTTTGAAGTAAATACTGCGAATAGATAATACAGTTTTATGTAGACATATAAAATGATATATATATATATATATATATATATATCATCAAAACACAAGATGTTTCATTGTATCACTGTTCATCAATGTGACGAAGCAAGCATCAAATCTAGTCATATGAAAACTCTCCGTTTTCGTTAAAACACGATGTTATTTAGAAATGGTAGTTAATAAGTTTACGTACAACAATACTCAACTTAGGATGATAATGTATAAGTCGTCATCCACAGACATTTAATCGCTGTATCCTAGCTCTTCATTTTGGCTCAAAAACCAACTACTTCACATCTATGTCGACTTCGTCCTTTAAGTCCTAAGTGATTATAATCATTCAGCCGTTGGGCAGGCACCATGAGTAATTTTGTGTGATTGTTTCTCGTTTTCTTGCTTATAGAGACACTTTCAACCAATTTGAGTTTAAAACGAGAACATTTAGCAGACATGAAATAACATGAAAGTTGATTTTGATTCATCCTTGTGGAAACTTAAATAAATGAAAATATTGTTTATCAAATTTACACTCTCGTATTTTCTTGTATAACTAATTACATGTTAATCTATGGCAAGTTTACTAATTAAGTTATATATCAATCACACTTAGTGTGTTAACTCTCAGGAGAGAGAAGACAAACAGTCAAGTCAATGATTTTTTTTAGTCGGAAAGTCACCGACTTGAGTTAATTTCCAGACAAAAAAAATGCCAGACACTTGAATTATGGACATGTTATTTCCAATCATTGTCGCAAATGTTTATCTTATATAATTGAATTCAGATCAAAAACAAAAGTTTGCTTTTGTATCGTAGCAACGCTTCTACATGATTACGAGTTTCTTTGACTTTTTTAGTTTGATTTTCGCTATGAAACCTGTTCGTCTACAAAACGCCGAGACGTGAGATGAAACATTCTTTATTGATATAGAATAAAGTATCTGATTTTCTTTCAAGTTAAGAATTCAAACCCAGGACAATTCTTTAGACAACACATTACTTTATGCCAAAAATATTCTAAAATCTTTATATAGCAAAATCAATTAAAAAAAAAAAGTATATGAGTTCATAGTTCCAAATTAAGGCATGGCACGAATATGGCGAGCATTTATTAAAGTCGATCATTCATCAGAACGTTACCCAAACAGAAGTAGAAGACGGACCGATTTGTTTATGGTCGACAATTTGGAAGACTATGAAGTCGACTATTGCTATTCCATGGATAATAAGGCAAAAACTTTAACGAAGCAATTAATTCAGAACATCGTCAACAATTGAGAATGAAACAGAGGCAATAGCAGAAAAAAATGTCTATTAAGTAGTTTCTCTGTCATTGTTTCTCGATGAATTTTACAAAACTGACTACAGCATCAGACGTGGAAAGGTAAGTACAAGGGAATATTTTTTCGCTAAAGGATTACTCCCGGGTTTATGGCATAGAATATTTTTCTATATTTTCACCGACCGTAAACTTAAATGCAATCATAATTTTCTTGCAAATCGCATCGCAGTATAACTTTAAGATCCATTAAATGGACGTAAAAAAATGCTTATTTAAATGCCTCGATAGACTATGAAATTTATATTATTTCTCCAGAGGGATTCATGATTAAAAATAAAAAATTGCGCGTGGAACCTTAACAAATCACCACACAGTCTGAGACAAACCGGAAGAATTTGGAATGAAGTATTTCATGATTATATAATTGGACGACAATTCAAACAATGCCCAGACCCAAAATAAAGACAATAAATTACTGAATTTAATTTTATGGGTCGATAATGTTTTAATCGCAGTGACAGATTTTAGAACAGATTAAATAAAAAAAATAAAAAAGAAACGAGCAGATATCATTCTTTCTAGGCATACGAGTTACTCATAAAAAAGGAATTAGTAAAATGAATTAATCGAGGTATATTAGTCAAATCCTATAAAAGTTTGGAATAGAAGAATTCAGAAACCGCACTACGCGGGTCGAAAATGATACCAATAAAAATACAGGTGGAGAATATGAAATATTTGACGAAAACATATACCTAGAGATAATAGGAAGCCGTATATATTAAATGATTGCTACGAGGCTTGACATATATTCACAATAACAAAGCTATCACTAAAATCATTAAACAAAGCAAAACAAATCCTAGAACTAAAGAACTGCGTTTAGTATTTAGAAAACCAACAAATCACCTTCAATTAGAGGAATTTACAGATTCAGATTGTGGAAAATCGAAAAAGTAAAACTGAATATTGTTTTCGACTATCTAAAGAGGGGCCTATTATTTTATGGAAATCTCCAAAGCAGCAGATTGTATATTTTTGTATTTGTGAGGCGGAATAAATAAGGTTTTCACACTCTGCATAGGAAGCGCGACAGTTAAAAGCTATTTTAAAGACTGTTTAAAAACAAAAATTTACTGAACTAGCAGAAGTAATAAATTCTGATAATCAAGCTAGCACAGACTTTGCGCAGAATACAGTAATTACCCCAAAATCTTGGTATATAGATATCAAATATCACTTATTAAGAAATGAATTACAAAAGGAATCCATTATTGTAAATAAATAGCATCAGAACAATATATCGTCTATATATTTACAAAACAGGCGATAAAATAAAATTGAAACGTTTTGCATCTAAACTTGCAGGTATTTGACCTTAAATAACTTTTCAAAAGCCCAGATATATATTTATAAATTGTCCCGTACAAGACGTTAAATTTTGTTTGTATAACATTGTTCACATACTAATACATAACGAATATTTAAACTATTACTAAAAAGAAAACTACAAATAAAAAATATACTGTTAATATAAAAATTGTACTGTAAATTATATAGCATCAGAACAAAATATAACCAATATATTTACAAAACTCGTGACAGGAATAAGATTGTAACGTTGTAACCTTAACTTTGTTTGGGGGATAAATTTAAGAAAATCATTCAGAAGGAAATGAAAAAATTAGGCCTACAAGTCGACGTACTAGCTAACATGAAAATAACAAACTTCCTGTATGCCACGTTAAATTTAGATAAAAAAAAACACATATGAACTATACTTAAAAAATAATGCTAATCCAATATATGTAAACCCTAAGTCCAATTACCCACCAGCAATTATAAACAGATTCCTAACTTGATTGTACGTAGACTCAGCAAAACTCAAGCGATGAAAATGTATTTAACAGGTCGATCAATATCTACGAAACAGTCTTAAAAATAGTAGATGCAAAAATATTGATATAAAATATAAGCAACAAAACACCCATAAAAATAAAATTAAAAATAGAAGAAAAAGAAATATAATCTGGTATACGGCGCCATACAATCAAATATTAAAAACAAAACTTGGCAAGAAATTTCTAGATCTCATCGAAAAACACTTCCCCGTAACCAATCTCTTACACAAAATATTCAATAAAAATAACTTAATTGAGAGATGATAATTAACACATAGCACATAACAAAATATTAAATAAAAGAAATGAAAACAACAACAAAACAGTGAAAATCATGACAAAAATAAAAAATAACACAAAGAACACATATGTTACTAATAGAAGTAATAATAATAATAATAATAATAATAATAAAATTAATAATAATAATAAGAAGAAGGAAAATAATAAACCAACGCCTGACAACGACAACCATAGTAAAAATAAAAATAAAAATACTAATAATGAACAAGATAAATGCAGCTGTAGATCACGCGCATTTTACCCATTTCAAAATAAATTTCTTACGAAAAGCATAGTTTACCAAGCCACAATATTTGCGAAAGAAAACCCGAATAACAAGAAATATTACGTACGTATGACGTCCATAGATTTCAAAACCCAATATTATGACCACAAAAGTACGCTAAAAAAAACACCGAATGAAAACAATACTAGCAAACAATTACTGGGAACTCAAAGAAAGCGGACGTTCGCCAGTAGTCGAATGGGAAATAGTAAGACAAGCAAACACATGTAGAGACCTAGACGATCCATGCAGATTATGCATTCATGAAAAAAGTGCTATCCTATACTTTAAAGAACCCTAACATCTATTAAACTCTAGGAAAGAAATAGCGAACCACCGTGTTCACAGGATAAACTTTACTCTAGGATAGAGATACAAAATAATTTTTAAATTAAAAATAACAATAGAAAATAAATAAATAAAATAAACATACACATACAAAAATTATCGTATATATATATATATATATATATATATATATATATAAACTAACATAATACTAAAAACACACACAAATTAAACTACATAAACTTAGGTCAACTAAGTAGATATCTACACACCTTGCTAAAAAAGCACACACAAAGGAAGGGTTCAACATAAGGTCAACTGTAAGTACCTGTCCATTGGCTGATTAGGAAGGGAGCGGTGGAAACTAGGAAGCTGATTGGCTAACTAAAAATTCAATAGAATATGCGTATATAAAAAACGCGGGATTACAACAATTCGTCGCATATGCCAAACGAATCCTAGTGTAGATAAAATGCGGAATATTCTGTGTAGCTTAATTGCCATATATATTTTTCTAACTCACTACCTATGTATTGAGCACTGTTGAAGTAAATACTTAGTTTACGCATGAAATTATACTTTCGTATATTAATTTATATGATTAAAGGAAGTAGCCATGTATGTATGTATATCATATAAATCATATATACTATATATATATATATATATATATATATATATATATATATATATATATATATATATATATATACTATAATCATAGTCGGTAATGCATAGCTTATGTCCAACTGTTCTTTCTGCTATATGCACTTGGGATTTGCTGCTACATCCGGTAACCAACAATTTATAGATGGTTTAATGGGTATACACACACACATTAACAGTAAACCATCTATAAATTGTTGATTACCGAATGTAGCAGCAAATCCCAGGTGCATATAGCAGAAAGAACAGTTGCACATAAGCTATGCATTACCTACTATGATTATGAAATAATCACAGCTACGCATTAAGAAAACAGAGCTCTAAAACTTGACATAGTGATTTGGGACAAGATGATAAAAGAAGCGACCGCAGTAGAAGTTGATGATGATGATGATGATGATGATGATGATGATGATGATGATGATGATGATGATGATGGTTGAAACAAAGCCGAGGGGAGAACAATATACCTAAATCTTATGTACGACATGAAAGAAAATTAGAATCTAAGAAAGATACCCATTATTTCAGTAATTAAAGAAACAACTGGATCAATAGAAGATAAATACAAACTACATGTCTAATATGTTAGATGAACTATGTTTAAGAAAGGTACAAATAAGTTCTCTTAAAGAAACAGTTAGAATCTTAAACCTATTTGCCGGTTAGAATGATAAAAATAGTGGGCGAATGCCTGGTATCCTCATTACAAGCTAGAAAGAAATGATGGGACAAATTTGAAACACGATAAATCAATCTTGCCATATTGTCGTCTATAAAATTCATGTTTTGCAATTTAAAAAAAAATGCGTTTCAATAGTATAGTCCCGGTGACAGCCATGGCTTTTGTAATTACACAGACACTTATTAAATAAACACCAAGTTTTATTTAGATGACAGTTATAGTAAGACAATAGATAGTCTGAGTAGGTATGTTGTGTCGTGTGGTTGGTGGGTTCGACGAAGGTAGAAGTGTCTCTTATTCCTTTGTTGATGCTTTCTATTGAAATCTCGTACATTTGAAATATGAATTGTTCGCTTATTGTGACATTTTGATTGCTTTATTGATTTGCACTTTTTGGAATTGCAATCCAGTTAAAATACATTCCTTCATTATCAGTTTCTTCGATCGGAATGTATGGTTGACGTCGTCGATTAGCAATCTGATTTACATCTGGTTTTGTCCGGATCTTTAATTTCGTGTATTCACTACATCCGATATTTTCCAGGTGTTGTCCGTCACCTTTGAAACACCCTTACTTATTAAAGTCATACCTATAGATTAAATGTCATTTATCTCATAAGGTACATAAAATATCTTAACTTATTACAAAAAAGTGACTAAATATTGTGTAAAGAGAAGCATAAAACATATCCATTTTAGTCTATGAAAATAAAACGCGAAGTAACTCTTATAGCTTAAAGGATAAATAATTTTCATAGCATAAATAAAATGTTTTCTCCAGGTTTTAAACTCAACTATTGTCAGCTATTGATAATTGAAGATGAATTAAATTGACTATAAATTAAATTAAAATAAATTAATCAACTTTGAATAATATTTCCAAATAGAATAATTAAAACAATAGCATTACAACAAGAAATTAATAACATCGATCTAATTAATAAAAGTGTTTGTTAATATAATATACAAATGAAATTATTTTTTTTGAATATATAGTATATGTAAAACTCATGCTGGAGTAAATGTGTATAACAGTCAGTGTACAGTATAAAATTTAATTAGTGAAACAGTATACCTTTTGTGCGTATTAATCAAAGTATTAACACACAAGCAAGAGGAGAGGAATACGATTTTATTATAATAGATAATAATAAATGAAGTGTACAATGACTATGTTGTTTTAGGACGGTATTTAAGTCGATCACACATTACGAACGATTTAGACTAATCAGAACCGTTTGGATCTTGACAACGATATGCCAATGTCCACAGTATTTCACATTTTTATATGTATAGGCATATGCATGATAAGAATAGTGTAGGTCGATTTCCAACTATTTTTGGAAAATCTGAAATGCCGGAGCAGATAAAGTTGCACAAACATGAAGTACAAATATTAAAAAAAAACTAGGTTTTTAACATCAGCCGTTAGATGAGCAGTTAATTTTAAAATTGTCTTCTTTCAGACGCGGAAAAGTCCTTATCTTTCGAAGATTTATATGAAATTATGTAGTATTTTTCAGTTTTAATCATAATATGGGGGTTGTTTATTTATGTAAATAAACTATATAATGACTGATATGCTAAAAGTTCCAAAAAATATAATTGCCTCCCCTCTGAAATATTTTTCAAATGCCGGATATTAATTTATGGCATTATAAACGCAAACGATCATAAAAATAATCAATTGTTTTTACTATACATAAAAAAAAGAAATTCTGTTTGGAGAAAAAGGTTTTATATAAACTAAAACAAATGGTTTACCTTCCTGTAAGAAGTGGTCTATGCTTGTATAAAACGCAAAATTACCCAATACAGAATAAAGCTATTCTTCTAACACAATGTCAAAAATTTTCCTATAATACCCCTTTCGTAGCAAAAAAATGGCCTCATTTAATGGCATAAAAATTTAGCAATTATATGTCTATGTCTTGCTTCAAGTCCATAGTCTGATTGGCAAGCTTCGCATGTTAATTTTACGGACCTTTCGACACTTTGTGAATGTGCATGCAAATCAGGTAACTCTGGCTTTCTGCCCCCCCCATCATTAATTCCGGCAGTTCATGATCTGATAATTCTTCAGTCAATGCTGGCTCTGACATTCCACTTTGAGAAAGGTCTATCAAATGTGACCAATTTAAAGCGTAAAAATTTGTTGAATATTTTCAAAACGCTTTTTCACTGGTTCGCCACTCCTAAAAAAGAAAAGAGAAATCGAATTATTTTATTGACTTGAACAAATGAACACGACTTTTATTTATTTTTTAAATTAAAATACTAATTACAAATGGATGTATGAATTGACGTAAACAATTTGATCAGTTTTATATAAATAAGTGTTTACTTATATAGTTCAAATTCTTTTTATAGCCTCTTCTCTCACTTCCATTTCGTCTGATTTTAACATTGAAAAACAAAATGTTTTCAGGCAATGGCAAAAGCATTAAATCGAAGATTTCTTAAGGCAATTTCCTGAATCTATGGATGCTGTCATTACAACTTGCCATTGGCAGTTCACACGAACGATATGAAATGTCAAATAATTTGTCAAGCTTTTTGACAAGAACATTTTTGGCAAATGTGGATAAATATTTTCTATTTATTTGCTTAACTTTTTTAAAGCAGGTGTCCTGCAATTTGTGCACAATCTACAGTTCAGTATTTACTGCCTTCCAAATATCTATAATATCATTTGCCATTAATTTTTAAAGAACAAATTTATTTGAAGTAGGATGAGAATTCTAAAATATATTTACGAACTTGGCGAAAAGTAAGGCGTTCCGTTGTATTTAATGGAAAAGATGGGTCCGCAAATTTTGTTAGAAAAATATCGGCAAAATATATTTTATGATTGTGTTAGAAATTAAACAAAGGAAATTATGACTTAAAAATTAAATTAGGAAAAAAAGATAAATATAAAAAAGAAATATTAAGAATTGTTTTACTTACCCAACAGTATAAAACACAAGTCACGTAATTCTCAGAGAAATAGCCTTGCGAAGAAAATGGTTTGTTTTTATTTAATAAAGAATTATAAACTAATACAAAGATTTAAAATATAACATTTTTTTATTAATAATTAAAGTTTGTTAAGACATAAAATGCAAACTTTTATTATTTTTATATTTGAATTAAGCCGGTTAACGCAATTAACACGCGCGTGTCTCTGAGTAAACATGAAAATGTAACCGATTACGTGATCGTGTACAAGGAATAATTACACAGCTAAAATAAAGCCCTGGGTTATTGTTTTTTTTTAAATTTATTTTAAATGAAATATTTTTCAGGATTTCTTTTTTATTGACTCTCATTTAGTTTTCTGAAAGAATACATAGATATTACAAACAAAAGAAACAAATATAGCTTATACAATCTTCATTTTTTTCTTCAAAACCGGCATTATGATGCCATGCGTATTTTTTCATTTAACTCCAGCATCTGGCGACATAGCGACGGAAGATTGAATTTTTTAAATCTTTTAATTCAATTGCTCAAAAAATGAAGGAGTTTTGGAAAAAAAATGTGTGGTTATTCTCAATGTTATTTGATAACTTTCTCTGCATAGACATAGTCGTAATACCAAAATCGACCTACCCTAATGCAGAATTGTTCTTTAAACCATTTTCATAGAATACGAGGGATGTTCAATAATAAATATCTCTAACTCTCCTTTGGTTGTCAGATCTAGTTGAAATTTTGCATATGATATATATTTCGATGGTTATGCGAATAACTACAGCTCTGTACTAATTGTGGTGTCTGATTTACTTGCACTTAAACAGAATAATGTGTGAAAAACGCCAGTTGATTGTCTCGCAATGATCCGGGTTTTTTTTTATTTGGAACTAGGACGGAGTAGTGATGACAGATACCCTGACAAAGTGTATCACATTTACAGGAATCTGTTATGCTACACCGTCAAAGAAATGTTTATAAACTCTATCACAATCAAGAGGCGGGGTAATATAAGAAAAGGTTCACATAGAGTATATCACCAGATCAGTAAATCCTATTGTGCCTATACATTGAGATGAATGAAAAGGTAATAAAGATCCAGAGATAATGAACAGAAATAATTAGGCAATAATTGTCGGTCGGCAACAATAATGAAGAGGAGTTGCTAGAGATGCAGTGTACAGGCGAAAGAGTGGATAAGCGACAAAGTTGGACAGAGGAAAACTAAAAGGAAAATGGCGATAAAGTTCTGCTGTGTCTCCAAGTGAGAGAACGAACGGCATGAATGAAGAAGAAATAGAAACGAAAAATAATAAGAACTAAATGCATATACTTGCGGCCAGAAACAATCCTGCTGAAAAGAACCAATAGTAAAAGAATCCCACATACGTAAAAAGAAAGAAAAATGTCTTTCCACCTTGACCTTCTTTTTTTCCTTAACTTATTCTCTCATACGTCAACGAGTTGATGTTTTTTTTATAGTTTATTTGATATATTCTGCGCTCGACAAACATAGACAATTAACAGGTTTCAGTTACACACACACACATACACACACGCGCACACACACACACACACACACACACACACACATATATATATATATATATAAGAACAAGTAGTAAATAAAACATGTTAAAGAACACTTTGAATAAGAGTTAAAAACATATTCAATTTTAAAAAGGAAACACTAAATAAGCGGATAATCCTTAATCCGCTGTGTTTCGAAAAAAATACTTTCCTTCTCGGCAGACGTTAGGATTTTAAAAAATGCAGGATCGGATTTTGCTTTCAAAAGTATTTAATGAAAGTACAAGTAAGTTATAGGTCTTATTTGGTAACAAAAAAATGAAGCAGAGGGAAGAGTGTTAAAAAATGATTTCACGTGAATAGATAGTCTGGTGTAGGGTAAAATATCAAATAACGGTAAAATCCAAAAATCTAGAATAAAAAAAAGTTGGTTAAATTTTCATTTCCGCAAGTATACATATACACATATATATATATATATATATATATATATATATATATATATATATATATATATATATAATTTTCCCATCTGTTTTAGCCAACTTTTTTAATAAAATTTTATTGGCTGTGTCTTGTGATTTTCATGTGTTCCACATTTATACATATTTCACGAGTTTCTTAAATCACTTTCTATTCCCTATTTCAAATTTCATTTTATACAAATATTGTTTCGTCATCGTTTCCTTTTTTGCCATCTCCAGTGGATTTCGAGGTGTAACAATACATACACACACACACACACACACACACACACACACACACACACACATATATATATATATATATATATATATATATATATATATAAAAGTGAACATGTCTGTGTATCTGTATATTTTTGTGTCTGTGTGCATTTCCCTACGCAATAACTCTGTCAATTTTTAGTCTACAGACTCGAAATTTGATATACGGAGTACTGAGATTTGGGAAAATCGATGTGATCGTTTTTTTTTACCAGAAATTTGGCGATTAAGGGGTCAAAGTTCAACGATTTTACGTTTGAGAATTCTACCAAACTCCTCCGACAATTTTTAGTCTACGCACTTGAAAGTTTAGATATGGGTTTCTTGGACATGGATCTAATTTAATAACGTGATTTGAGCCCAAAACAATAGATTTTAAGGGGTCATAATAGGGATCAAAGTTTAAAAAAATTGACCTCTGCGGACTCTTTCAAATATTTGAAATTTTACATGAAGTGTATTCAGAGATAGGGCAAGCCTTTTCATCAGTTTGGGTCGAAAATTTTTAGTTACCAATATATAAATGTATGTAAGTATGTATGTATATCTGTTTGCATGTCTGCCCTAAACTTTAAATAGCAAGATCAGTATCGTTTTAAGGTTCGACCTTTCATACGACAAATATCGAAAAATTGACTAAAAACATTAATATCTTCCCCTTCAACTAGGCACTTTTTTACCGGGGGCACTTTTTTCGTCGATATTTTTTAAAGTTATTCTCTCCTTTAGATTGTCTAGCCTTAATTAAAAAATTGCCGCTTCTGGTTTGGCGGTTGTCGTAACAGCATAAACGTTAGGTTTTACTCCGTTCTTTTCCTCCTTTGCGGTACGGGTTCGAGCCTGCCTTCCTGCTACTACTTTTTTTTTTTTTGCTCAACATACACATCAAAACACCCGGGCAATGCCGGGCTGAAATGCTAGTATATATATATATATATATATCAATTTTCCGTTAATTTTATTTCTAAAACTCCAGTCGAACACAAACTAGGAAAATAATCAAATGCTTAAGAATATTAAGGAATTTTCGCGGACCTGAACGAGAATCACTCGCCCTATAATTTTAATAAACATTCTGTAGTTAGTATTTTTTACGACATAACCCAGCCTAATATAATCACCTCCAACCCCCCTATGTTAAGCACGGCTTTCGGAATAATCATCACTAACCTCGAAAACTATAACATATTAAAACACATTATAAAAATTATGGGGGGAATCTCGTTCAAGTCTGCCGAAATTCTTTCAGAACACTTTGGATTACGAGGGGCGTGCAATAAGTAATGCGCCTGACCCAGTTCCCATAGCAGTAGATCAACTAAACTTGGCACAGTTATTAGTCTTTTTCTACATAGGAACCACTCAAAGTTATGCATTTCTTCCATCGTTTGATGCAGCTCTGGAGACCGTTTCGTAGAACACCACAGGTTAGTCCTCCAAACACGATGTTACCTCATAAATCAAGGCTGCACTATCTTGGAAACGCTTTCATTTCAAAAACAACTTCATGGCTGGGAAGAGGTGAAAGTCAGGGGGAGCAATGGCAGGAGAGTAGAAAGGATGAGGGATATTTCATAACCACACGCCCGTGCTTCTGATCTGGAGACATGCGAGTTTGGACCGGAGCCTTGCCCTGCAAGAGGAGGGTACCTTTGCTGATCTTGCCCCGTCTCTTGATTTTGATAGCTTCTCTTAATTTCCTTAAAAGTGAAGCATAGTAGGCTCCTGTAATTGTGGTACCCTTTGCCAGGAAATCTGTCATCACTACTCCGTCCTGGTCCCAGAAGACTGTGAGCATGACCTTGCCAGCGCCAGCCTTCTTTGGAGGTGGTGAGTCCAGGTGCTTTCCACTGCATTACTGGGCTTTGGTCTATGGATCATAGTGATGGATCCACGTTTCATCCTGTGTAATCAGTCTTTTAAAACTTTGACTTATCTTCTTGGCACATCTCCAAATGCATCCTCGAGCACTCGACGCGTTCTCGTTTCTGGAATGGTGTGAGCAACCTTGGAATCCATCTGGCAGACACTTTATACATATGCAAATGGTCATGAATTATAGTTTCCACAGACCCTGTACTAATCTTGACATCTTGGGCCATTTGGCGAATAGTAATTCGCCGATCTTCCAAAATGGCAGCGTCACCTTGACGGACAGATGCCTCATCAATGGCAGAAGGGGGCGAACAGGTCTGGGAGCTGTTTCTATAGACTTCCGGCCATGTTTGAATTCACGATGCCAGCGATTTACAAGGTCATATGATGGGGCATTATCACCATAAGTTTCTTTCATTTCATCAAAAGTCTCCTGTGGTGTGCGTCCTTTCAAATACAAAAACCGGATCACTGATCGACATTCAACAGGCTCCATTGCACACCTGACTCAGTTCAAACACCTGTAAAACAGAAACCACAATTAGTTCAGAGCTGTAATTTGCCACATAACCCGTAGACATATGAATCATAGCACAAGGAAAATTTCAGCTAGATCAGACAACTGGAAGTGGGTCAGGTACATTACTTATTGTACACCCCTCGTAGCACCGATTTTTGAATTAAGCTAGTCCAATTTTTGCCACTTGGATTTCGTTATTTTAAAATAAGTAAATTGGGCGTTTATTATTTGTTAAACATGGCAATATATCGGATTAAATGTGTACGTTACGTAGAAATAACACTGTAAACCTATCGACTTATCTAAACATTAAATTGTTATTTTTTAATCATAAGATAAATGTTTGGTACTGAATCGATAATATTCCAAAGAAAATCAATAATAGTTTTTGTCTAGATTAAAAATTTCTGAGTGTTATCTTAGAGTACGATAAATAAGTTGTTAAATAAAAGACAATTATTTTCCCATAATTCATTACGGTTATCCTACTGACGAAAACTGGGAAAAACATGAGAAACGGACAACAGAATATAAATATAGGGTTCACAAACACGTTATGCACATGTGTAAATGTACCGTAATATTTACATTTATTTATTATACACTGCTGATCAAAAATTTAAGACCACTTAAAACTCTTTAAAAAGAAACCTTTTTTTAAGGATAGATTTTTAACTTAAGGTTACTAATATTACAATCTAAAAGATTACGGAAACAAAAAGTTACATTCCAAAATTTTTATTTAAAAATTTGCATTTTTATTAAATTAGGCTTTTTATACATGATCAAAATTATAAGACCAAACGTATAATCTTTTTAGATTTATGGCAATTCTTATGTTTTTATTTCAGTTAGAGATTAGCAATCACTGTATAAAGGTGTTACCATGCCTAAAGCAAGAAAACTAACTGAAGTTGAGCGCTTTCGAATTCTAGGATCACATAAGCAAGGTTTGTCACAGCGAGCGATAGCAGCTAAGGTAAATCGTAGTAAAAATGTTATTTGCAACTTTTTAAAGAACACTGAGAATTATGAAAAAGCAAAATCCTTTGGTAGCCCCCCAAAAAATTTCTCCTGCATTGAATAGGAGAATCAAACGTGGTTGTTATGAAGGACAGAGGACTTTCTTCTAGTAAAATTAAGGCGGTTACAGATGCTGATTGCAGCCCAATAACCATGAGACGACACTTACAACAAAAAGGCACGGTAAATAAAAAGCGTAAACAAATTCATCGATTGCTCTCCGTCACAAAGTGGACTGCTTAAGATTTGGTCGTGAATACCAAACCTGGAATGTTGAGAAGTGGAAGAAAGTCCTGTTTTCTTATGAGAAAAAAATTCAATTTAGATGGTCCCGATGGCTTCCAGCGACATTGGCATGACAAAAACATGCCCCTTGAAATTTTTCTTCCACACGTCATAGTGGTGGTGGGTCCGTAATGGTTGGAGTGCCTTTTTTACAGAGAGACAATGGAGCTCCATGTGGTTCAGGGTCGTGTCAGTAGCTGGTTATGTTAGCATGCTACAAAAAGCATCTTTAATGATGGAAGTTCATCATTTGTGTGGGGATGATTGATTATTCCAACAAGATAATGCTGCAATCCACACTGCAAGACGGACCTTGAGCTTTCTACAAGAAAACGGAGTCCATCTATTTGCACATCCTGCATGCTCACCGGACTTTAACCTATAGAAAATGCTAGAGGATGGATGACAAGAGAGGTTTATCGAAATGGCAAACAATATCCAACAAAAAATGAACTTTGTGACGCCATCTTCAGAAACCGGAGCAGGATCCCCTGCACCTTAATGGAAACCCATATTTCTAGCATGCCCCAAAGAATTTTTGAAGTCATCAAAAGCAGTGGAGGTAGAACTCATTATTAAGTTTGATTGTTGAATATTTTCATACACTTTTTTGTACAATTTAATAGAATCTCTCTGGTCTTATAATTTTGAGCATGTGTAAAAAGTCTAATTTAATTAAAATGCAAATTTTAAAAATAAATCTTTGGAATGTAGATTTTTGTTTCCATAACCTTTTAGATTGTAGTATTGATAACCTTAAACCGGAAGAGTTTAAAATCTATTCTTAAAAAAAGAGTTGTAATTTTTAAAGATTTTTAAATGGTCTTGAATTTCTGATCAGCAATGTATATTCAATTTCTATACACCCGATATAAAATATCAGAGAAAATATTCTTCGCCGGAGTTCGTACTAATAATTTCAAAACATAAAATGACGCCGCATTTTAATTTTCTATATATAAATTATTATCGTTTTCTGATGCTCCAAACGTACACCACGTTGATTATTTATATCAAGTGCATGATTTCCTTTTAAAATTATTTCGGGCGGCATGCGAGTGTATCTTTTTCTGATTCGCTATTTTCCTTCTCTCTTTCACTTACCAATTAACATAGTTTCATACAGTAGATACTAAAATGCGCATGTTTTACTCACTAAATGTTGTAATGGGACGGGTTTGTATTTATTTAATATACAAATAAATGCGCAGTGGACGATTACGGACGCTAAACATATAATGAATGTTTTTCATGTAACAATGTTTTAACTTAAGAATAATTGCCTTGAATTCTAAAGAATGTTTATCTATCACACTAAGAATGGTTCAAGCCACATTAACTTAGAATACTTTAAATAATATTGCTGGTTTTCTCATAATACGTCGACTGGCTGTTAGATAATTTAAATTGGACTTCTTGCGTGGGTATTCCGGTTCTCACGGTTGAAGATATCGACACTATAGAAGTCTTTGAAGAGTTTGTTTGCTAATGAATTTTGGAGCATGCTTATTAACTCTAACATGAGTTGGAATTAATACATTTGAAGAAGAAACCTGTCATTAATGGAAATACGTTTGATAAAAATGTTATTAAAAATAATCATACAAAGCTTGCTATAATTTTTCTTACTCGATCTAAATATGCGTGTGTTTAGTTTTAAGTATGTAAAGTAAGTAATATACCACACTAATAAATAAACCAAATAATATACGAACACTTCGTGGAATTGTGAATATCTATATGGCTGTTTGCAGAAGATAAATTTTAAAATAAGGATTTTTTTATGCAAATTCTCACTAATATGAATGGATTTCGTGTTATTGTTTGAGTTATAAAACTGTCAATTGTAACCGGAATTTTGTCTGTTTCTTTGGATGTCTATCGTAATTGGTAGAATTTTCTACAAAAGATCCAGAATTTTTACTTAAGTATACAATGTTGCTATTCACCATTTTCTTCGTTTTGTGTCGATCAAGTAAGATTAAAATGAAACTTACCCAGTCCATCATTTCTAGGTGTGTCACTGTTTTGATGTTCAGTCTGTAATGTTTTATGTAAATTATGTTGCATTTTATTCAGTAATATGTTTGTTAATATAAACATTCCGATTCATACATTAAAATTAATCACATAAAACACTACTTAAATGTTATCGATATAAATCTTTAGACTGTCGGATTTAATAAAAAACTTAAATCAGCCAGCACTGAAATGCGATTGAACTACGTTCAGTAGTGACATTGATGCACGGCATAACCGCGTTGGATTACCGAAGTTAATCCAGACGGGGCGTGGCCAATACCATATAGGTGATCATTTGGGAATACTATACGCTGTTGGTCATCTTCCCATGACAGGGATAATACATGCGGATAAGGACAGCTTGTGATTCGATATTCCCTGTAAACTTCTTCTTTTTGAGGAAACAAGCGTAGCCCACCCATGTTATTGGCACCCGGAAAATACCGGTTAGCTTGCTGCATGGCTGTGTCAGTGTTTAGGTTAGAACTATTTTGATTACAAAGTAAAGAATGTTTGAATAAGAAAAAGAATTTTATCAAAGCGAAATAAATATTAAAAGAAAGAACGTGTACATTAAAATTTCTCCTAGGATTTTTATCTAGGGAAAATGGATTTATAAGTAAAAATAAACACGTATGGCTACCTGCCAAAAATCACACGATGATCTTGTAGTGATACGTGTTGTTGACGTCATTTAGAGGGGAGATGTTTTTGTTTTCGTTTTTTTTTTATTTTGAGAGACACGAAGAAATTAGTTAAGAGTTGCAGTCAGAGCGAGCAGACTTATAATTCCGGCTGTATGAATCCAGTTTAAAATACTTCTGGCAATAAAAAGTAACGTATTTTGAAATATTTCTCTGGCCAAATATACTATAAATATATATTTTTAGATATTTTATTTGAGTAATCAAACCACTTGTCAGTGTATATTGATATCATTTACTCTTCTACCATTCATCCACTTCCATATTATTTCGCGTAGTGAAGTCAGTAAAAATATTTTGTTAATGTTAAATGTTTTTGTGTTAGTAAAGAATTTACTATATTAAAATATTAATGTAAAATGTTTTTGCGTTAGTAAATTATTTATTATATTAAATATTAATGTTTAATGTTTTTGTGTTAGTAAAGTATTTATTATATTAAAATGTTAATGTTAATGCTATGTGTTTTTGTGTTAGTAAAGTATTTAATATATTAAAAAATTAATGTTAATGTTAAATGTTTTTGTTAGTAACGTATTTACTATATAAAATGTTAATGTTAAATATTTTTGTGTTAGTAAAGTATTTATTATATTAAATGTTAATGTTAAAATATTTTGTGTAATTAAAGTATTTATTATATTAAAATGTTAATGTTAAATGTTTTTGTGTTAGTAAAGTATTTACTATATTAAAATGTTAATGTTAAATATTTTGTGTTAGTAAAGTATTTACTATATTAAAATGTTAATGTTAAAATATTTTGTGTAATTAAAGTATTTATTATATTAAAATGTTAATGTTAAATGTGTTTGTGTTAGTAAAGTATTTACTATATTAAAATGTTAATGTTAAAATATTTTGTGTAATTAAAGTATTTACTATATTAAAATGTTAATGTTAAATGTTTGTGTGTTAGTAAAGTATTTACTATATTAAAATGTTAATGTTAAATATTTTTGTGTAATTAAAGTATTTACTATATTAAAATGTTAATGTTAAATGTTTTTGTGTTAGTAAAGTATTGATTATATTAAAATGTTAATGTTAAATGTGTTTGTGTTAGTAAAGTATTTATTATATTAAAATGTTAATGTTAAATGTGTTTGTGTAATTAAAGTATTTATTATATTAAAATGTTAATGTTAAATGTGTTTGTGTTAGTAAAGTATTTACTATATTAAAATGTTAATGTTAAAATATTTTGTGTAATTAAAGTATTTACTATATTAAAATGTTAATGTTAAATGTGTTTGTGTAATTAAAGTATTTATTATATTAAAATGTTAATGTTTAATGTTTTTGTGTTAGTAAAGTATTTATTATATTAAAATGTTAATGTTAAATGTGTTTGTGTTAGTAAAGTATTTACTATATTAAAATGTTAATGTTAAATGTTTTTGTGTTAGTAAAGTATTTACTATATTAAAATGTTAATGTTAAATGTGTTTGTGTAATTAAAGTATTTATTATATTAAAATGTTAATGTTTAATGTTTGTGTGTTAGTAAAGTATTTATTATATTAAAATGTTAATGTTAAATGTTTTTGTGTTAGTAAAGTATTTATTATATTAAAATGTTAATGTTAAATGTGTTTGGGATAGTAAAGTATTTATTAAATTAAAATGTTAATGTTAAATGTTTTTGTGTTAGTAAAGTATTTACTATATTAAAATGTTTATGTTAATGTTACAATTTTTTGTGTTAGAAAAGTATTTATTATATTAAAATGTTAATGTTAAATGTTCTTGTGTTAGTAAAGTATTAACTATATTAAAATATTAATGTTAAATGTTTTGTGTTAGTAAAGTATTGATTATATTAAAATGTTAATGTTAAATGTTTTTGTGTTAGTAAAGTATTTATTATATTAAAATGTTAATGTTAAATGTTTTTGTGTTAGTAAAGTATGTAATATTAAAATATTAATGTTAAATGTTTTGTGTTAGTAAAGTATTGATTATATTAAAATGTTAATGTTAAATGTTTTTGTGTTAGTAAAGTATTTATTATATTAAAATGTTAATGTTAAATGTTTTTGTGTTAGTAAAGTATGTAATATTAAAATGTTAATGTTAAATGTTTTTGTGTTAGTAAAGTATTTGCTATATTTAAATATTAATGTTAATGTTTTTGTGTTAGTAAAGTATTTATTATATTAAAATGTTAATGTTAAATGTTTTTGTGTTAGTAAAGTATTTATTATATTAAAAAATAATGTTAATGTTTTTGTGTTATAAAAGTATTTACTATATTAAAATATTAATGTTAATGTTTTTGTGTTAGTAAAGTATTTACTATATTAAAATGTTAATGTTAAATATTTTTGTGTTAATAAAGTATTTATTATATTAAAATTGATCTCCCTGTCGTTCTCATTTTATTTCCTATTCTATTACACTTTTAACCACGTATTACATGATTAGGGTTGTCCCCTTTTCATGTAAGTATGAAAATAGAGAGATTACTAAAAAGGAAAATAAAATGAGAGAAAGCAGAAATCGAACCTTGGATATAAGTTTTAAAGAACAATAGGTTTAAATGGAATGTCCAGTAAATTGTTAATTCTGAGTAAATAAATAATAAATAAACTATTCAATTGTTAGAAAGAATGTGGATAATAAAATATGGGTTAAATAAATTAGATATGTAGGTTGAATTCCTTTGTAAAAACATTAAAAGAAAAATAGGTTATTGGGAAATGTAATGTCGGAAACGTGCAAAGTCGCGCATGTTGAAACACGTGAATTTTGCTCAAGAGGCCGGACATGCATGGATTTCTCAATATAGGAAGTGAGAGTTAGTTAGGTAGAGAGACAGTCAGTGAGAAACTCAGAGAGGGTCTGGGAATTCGAACGTCTAGGAAGCGAGACGATCACTTTGAAACTAAAATGTGAAGCTTTGAATTCTTGATGAGAAAACCACAGCCGGTCGTGAAGAAATAAACCCATCATGTGTTTTGATAAAACGTCGTCTTGTGTTTGTGATTCTTACAAAAATGTAAAATGAAAATTGTATTATATGTCTATATGTCGGTGTTATAAAATGTCATTACATACACGTCTCGACATCTCATATCCACAATGTGAATCTACATCTCATATCTACACTAAGACTGTCCGAACAGTATCTCCTTACTCTAAGAGTTTCTTTTCAACACTTCTAAGTAAAGAACATTTTAATATATATGAATCGCTTCATAACAGAAACGGCAACGTCATAACACGAACACGGAACGAACAATCTCTCTCACAACATCCCTCTCTAGAACTCTTACAACAACATCTCTCTCTTCTAAGACTGCGCTTGTAATAAGACTCTTTCTAAGCATCACTTATAATAAGACTCTTTTAATGAAACAAAATATAACACACGTGACATGCTGAAATATCCGTTTTACTTTATTTTACGTAATACTTATTCAGCTCAACAGATATCTTCCTGTGCACGTTTTTTTGCAAAATCAATTTCTTGTTCGAACGACAACATTTACCTTACCGCTATCCAATTAACTCAACCCTGACAAAGCATGACATTTAATTTTGTACTTTCTATGCCATGCCTTTGCGATTAAATTAAGGTGTTTTGTTTACAAGAAAAGGGATTAACCTAATTGACACGAGTTGACCACAACTGAATATTTACTAGGAAATAGGATTTACGAATGCTAGAACCGCGAACATTCTATTTTTAAAGCAGTTACCGTGGTACGAATGACAACTTTGAGCAGACAAATTGAACCAGTAAACTAAATTAATTATTAAATTTTGATGAATCTCTTGTTATCTCACAATTAGTATTATTCATCGGTCAATGTGATGCTTAATACAGGTCAATATAGCGTCCACAATTATTCTCTGACTTGGGGCTTATGCTACTTTTGCATTCTTTCAGTCGAAGTTGGATAACAATTTGATTTACATTTCTAAAAGGTATTCTCATACGTTTCATAAAAAATTACCCAGTGTGAGAACATGTAATTTTTTGGATGACATATATTTTTTTAAAATCTCTAAGGAAAAACTGCATGACACTAAATAATAAAAACATATGTAGAAACGTCTCGTAAATATGGCAGAAATGTATTTGATTTTGCTAAAGGATTTTAAAAGATTAGCAAAAATGTACTTGGAAAAAGTGTCCACATTGGACAGAAATACTTTAAAATAAAGCATCTTAGTTGTAAACATAGTGCCAAGTCATAATAATATATATTCCAATATTGTTGATATAATTAAATAATTAAATGGTCAATGGTTTGTTAATAAGAAATTCAAATTAAATAATATGTATGTCAATGTCAAATAATTTAATGGCCAAGGGTTTGCTTCTAATGTGACAACAACATTACCAATCAATTGTTGTGGCCTAAAATAACCAAACAGCTTGTACTTGGTTTTTAAGATTGTCCAAATTAAAACATATATATTTTTAATGATTGGATTACTGCAGACTTTGTCTGGATTAATATTGGATTTTAGAGACAAAATTAAGCTTGAAATGAGGAAAAACGTTTATAACGATACGAACACTAAACATTTCTCATCCAAATACAAAACGTTTATAACGATACGAACACTAAACATTTCTCATCCAACTACAAAAACCTTCTTACCTGAGAGCTCATTCTTTAAACCTTAACTTTACAATTAAACATGTTTTGGTACAAATACATTGAAAGCATTGCTAAAGTTGCTACAAACAATTTAGGCTCCTTCAATTGTGCTAGAAAATACTCATACTAAAGAGTGTGCTATTTCTTTACAAAGCCACAATTCACCCATGCATGTAATATACATAATGCATCTACCACTAGTCTCTCACTCATAAACAAGGTCTAAAAATGGGTTCAAATCTAATAGGTCCCGAACTATCGGAACACCGCTGTCCTATCGCAGCAATGTGTGCCTGTTTTTTTCCTACTAAAACTGACGCGACAGTTTAACTAAAACTTGTTGATTGACAAACATATTTCCATTATTTTTTTGTGATTAATGTAGAGCATCACTTAACTTATACCCAATTGTAATCAATGAGGGTATCGCAAAGACATTCATTTCATTGAAAATGTTTGATACTTTCAGAAATTGTCATAAAAAGTTATTCATTATAAAAAATAATCAAACAAAAGAAGCGATACTAAATTTAAATGATAATGTAAAACCTTACATATCTTCTAATTTAAAAAAAATGATAAAAAATTTAGACTGAAGAAAGGAATAATAATCAAAACATAAACAGTTGATGCTAATGTATGCCATTACACTTTCATCTAATGGTTGTAATATTTGCTAAGCATCACGTTTATGTTTTATTCTCGGTGGACCTCACACAAACTATTTAGAAAATAAGTTCGGAAAGTTAAAACGAATTTCAGGTTGTGCATATTTTATGACTATTCAAATTTTATTGAATGTTTTGACATTAAAAAATAAACTGTTATAATTCTCATGCTAGCATAATCAGTTATTTCTCAAGTAGTTACCAGATGTGTTTAAATTTTTCCCTTGTTACATATATATATATATATATGCATATATATGCATGTATATATATATATGCATATATATATGCATGAATATATATATATATATATAAAGTTGGTTTTATAATAAGAAATGTATATATTACGTATTATCGCATCATGGTGAAAATATATTTCTTTCATCTTCAGTAGAAAATTGTTTACGCAGCAAATATGACATAGTTTATTAAATATTATAGAAAACTCGTATTATTTAAATTCTTCAGATTACAGATAAAAATAAACTTAAACCTTCTTCAGGTTTATCTTTTTGAACAAGGGAAGCTTTCTGTATTACTCGGAAATGTGCAGATAATTTCGAACGGAACCGTGAATTCAATCTACAGGAGGAGCATGTTTTCGTACTTAAGCCATGACTTGGCAGAAATAATTTGCAATTTTATTTTCTAAATGTCGCCCGCATTGAGTATTCAAGCGTCAATCGTGTAAAATGGTGTAACTTACAACTGCATTTTACCAAGAAACTTATCAATTATGTCCAATGGACTAAAAGAGTATTCTTGTATGAATTTTAGGTGTACAATATACTACTAATTATTATATATTATCATTTTTTACGACATATTATTACTATATATACATATATATTACATATTTTATATTTATTACTGCATATTATTGCTATATATACTATATATTTTATAATTATTACTACATATTATTACGATATATAAATATTATATATTTTATATTTATTACTACATATTTTACTATATATATATATATATATTACATTTTATAATTATTACTACATATTATTACTATATATATAATATTTATTTTATATTTATTACTACATATTATTACTATATATATGATATTTTATATTTATTACTACATATTTTTCTATATAAATATTACATATTTTACATTTATTACTAAATAATTTTACTATATATATATTATATATTTTATAATTATTACTACATATTATTACTATAGATATAATATTTATTTTATATTTATTACTAAATATTATATCTATGTATACACATTATATATTTTATATCTATTACTGCATAATATTACTATATATATTATATATTTTATTTATTACTTGATATTATTATTACACATGAATATTATATATGTTATATTTATGGCTATATTTTATTACTATCTATATTATATTTTATATTTCTTACTAAATATTATTTCCATATATATATTATATTTTTTATATTTATTACTACATATTATTTCTATATATATATTATATATTTCGTTTTATGACTACATATTATTACTATATATATATATATATTATGTATTTTGTATTTATTACTACATATTGTTACTATATATTATATATTTTATATTTATTACTCCATATTGTTACACTACATGTATATATTATATTTTATATTTATTACCACGTATTATTACTATATATATATTATATATATTAGATTTATTACCGCATATTATTACTATATCTCTATATATTAATCTACAATTAATATAAGAGGAACTTTTTACTATATATATTATATATCTTATATTTATTACTACATATTATTACTATGTATATATGATATATTTTATATTTATTACTACATATTATTACTTTCTATATATTAAATATTTTATATTTATTACTACATATTATTACTATACATATATTATATATTTTATATTTATTACTACATATTTTTACTATATATGTATTATATTTTTATTTATTTCTTAATATTATTACCATATATATATCTTATATATTTCATATTCATTACTACATATTATTACTATATATATAATATATTTTATATTTATTGCTACGTATTTAACTATATATATATTTTTTATATATTACTTCATATTATTACTCTATATAAATATTATATATTTTATATTTATTACTACATAATATTATTATATATATTACATATTTTATATTTAATGCTACATATTTTAATATATAATTATTATATTTTATATTTAATACTACATATTATTACTAAATAAAATCATATATATTATATATATTATTACATATCATTACTATGTATATTATATTTTATATTTATTACTACACATTATTATTTTATATATTATATACTTTGTATTTATTACTACATATTATTACTACGTATATTATATACTTTATATTTATTACTACATAAATTTACTATATATATATTATATATTTTATAATTATTACTACATAATATTACTATATATATGCATTATATTTATATTTATTACTACATATTATTACTATATATAATATATATTTTATATATATTACTACATATTATTACTAAATCTATTATATATTTTATATTTATTACTACATAATTTTACTATATATATTATATATTTTATAATTATTACTTCATATTATTACTATATATATGCTTTATATTTTATATTTATTGCTGCATATAATTTCTATATATATATTATATATTTTATACTTATTACTACATATTATTACTATATAAATATTATACATTTTATATTTATTACTACATATTATTACTATATATATTATATATTTTATATATATTACTGCATATTATTACTATGTATATTTTATATTTTATATTTATTACTACATATTATTACTATATATATTTAATATTTTATATTTAATACTACATATTATTACTATATATATATTATGTGTTTTGTATTTATTACAAGATATTATTACTATATATTATCTATTTTATATTTATTACTACATATTATTACTCTATATGTATATATTATATTTTTATTTATTACTACGTATAATTACTATTTATATATCATGTAATATATATTTATTACCGCATATTATTACTATATATCTCTATATTTTTATCTACAATTAGTATAAGAGGAACTTTTTACTATATATATATTATATATTTTATATATATTACTACATATTATTACTATGTATATATTATATATTTTATATTTATTACTACATATTATTACTGCATATATATTATATTTTTAGTCATTTCTATATATTATTGACATATATATATTTTATATTTATGACTACATATTATTACTATATACATTACATATTTTATATCTATTGCCACATATTTTACTATATATATGTAATATTTAATATTTATTACTACATATTATTACTCTATATAAATATTATATGTTTTATATTTAGTACTACATAATATTACTCTATATATTAAATATGTTATATTTAATGCCACATATTTTTCTATTTACTATGATATTTTATATTCATTATTACCCATTACTACTATATATATCATATATTTTATATTTATTATTACATATTATCACTATATATATTATATTTTATATTTATTACTACATAATTTTACTATATATTATATATTTTATAATTATTACTATATATTATTACTATATATACTATACATCTTATATTAATTACTTAACTAGCTGGACCCGTGAAAAGTTCACGTTTTCTTTTCTTTTTTTTCACATACACATTATCCCATCACATATCCGTACCTTGAAACATTTACATTAACCCTTTACTGCCCGGGCCGACGAATTCACCCTGTGTACTATTTGTTTTTAAATAGTAAATGAAGAGTACGGTAGGTAAAATGTATGTAAATATGTATATACCAAAATCACGATATTAGTGCTCCAAATATTCTCAATAAATACATCTTCATTTATGTTTTATAAATATGTTTATTTAAAAATATTTTCAAAAGTTTTATTTAATTTTTAGATTATTTATTTTTGCTTTACATTTAGCTTATTTATTTTTCTTTACATTTGTTTGAGAGAGAGAGAGAGAGCGATAGATAGATAGATAGATAGACACACAGAGTGTGAGAGAGATAGAGAGAGAGAGAGAGGGAAACGCAGTTTTCGTTAATTAAAAGTTAAACATGATGTGCGTCTTCAACCAGCCCGTGAATGCTCTGCATTTATGGAATGAGAATAATCATTTTATGATCGAAGATCTGCTGCTTAGATATGATAAAATAACTGCTGAAAATTTACTATTTAAAAAAAAAATAGTACACAGGGTGAATTTCCACGGGGCGGGGACAAAAATTGAACATTTATTTGTTTTTTTTCATTGTTTATTTTTCTTTACATTTGTTTGAGAGAGAGAGAGAGAGAGAGAGGGAGCGATAGATAGATAGACACACAGAGTGTGAGAGAGATAGAGAGAGAGGGAGAGAGGGAGAGAGAGAGAGAAACGCAGTTTTCGTTAATTAAAAATATTCTCGCAACTACGACTGATTGCTGTTAGATATAAACAAATAAAAATATTTAAAAAAATATTTAAAAATCTTTTTTTTTCAAGTTCGGCCCTTTTCTGTACGCACGCTCAAGGCAGAGATAGATAGATAGATAAGTAGATAGATAGATAGATAGATAGATAGATAGATAGATAGAGAGAAACCCAGTCTTCGTTAATTAAAAATATTTTAAAATCTGTTTACACAGTTACTTACTAAATGTTTATCTTTGAAAGTCAACAACTTCAATATAGTCAATTTTTCTTTAATTTTCAATTTGGTTTTTTGTTGGCCTTTTTTACTTAAAAAATGTGCCTGCCCTTTTGGATTTTGCCTTTTTGGTTTTTTTTTCTGAAAAATTTGGCTTTAAATAATTATTAGCGTCTGCCAACCCAGGCAGAGAGAGAAAAAGAGAACGCTCAAGGGAGAGAGAGAAAAATTTCACGTTTTCTTTTCTTTTTTTTCACATACACATTATCCCATCACATATCCGTACCTTGAAACATTTACATTAACCCTTTACTGCCCGGGCCGACGAATTCACCCTGTGTACTATTTGTTTTTAAATAGTAAATGAAGAGTACGGTAGGTAAAATGTATGTAAATATGTATATACCAAAATCACGATATTAGTGCTCCAAATATTCTCAATAAATACATCTTCATTTATGTTTTATAAATATGTTTATATATAAATATTTTCAAAAGTTTTATTTAATTTTTAGATTATTTATTTTTGCTTTACATTTAGCTTATTTATTTTTCTTTACATTTGTTTGAGAGAGAGAGAGAGGGAGCGATAGATAGATACATAGATAGATAGATAGATAGATAGATAGACACACAGAGTGTGTGTGTGTGAGAGAGAGAGAGACGCAGTTTTCGTTAATTAAAAATTAAACATGATGTGCGTCTTCAACCAGCCCGCGAATGCTCTGCATTTATGGAATGAGAATAATCATTTTATGCTCGAAGATCTGCTGCTTAGATATGATAACATAACTGCTGAAAATGTTGCTCTCCACTTTCTGAATACCTTAATCATGGAAAACGGCATGAATTGCAACATGTTTGGTCTGCCTGAACCAGTTGGAGATCATCCTGGACATGAAGGAGATGTTGAACTAACATGGAACCCTCAAGGCAGAGAGAGAGAGAAAAACAGATTTTAAAATATTTTATTTTTTTTAATATTTGATCTCTGCCTTGAGCGTTCGTTTAATGTGTAATCCGCTATTCCAGAATAAAATCTTCTGAACCAATCAAATTTGCCGGAAAGTGACACACATAGATAGATAGATAGTTACAAGCGTATTAATATATAGATATTATATCTATATATATATATAAATTATATATTTTATATTTATTAATCCATATTATTTCTATATATTATATATTTTATATTTATTACTACATATTTTACTATATATATAATATATTTTATAGTTATTAATACATATTATTAATATATATATATATATACATTTTATATGTTTTATTTTTATTACTACATATTATTACTATATATATTATATTTTACATTTTTACTACATAATATTACTATTTATATATTTATTATTATTATTATATTTATTTATATACTATTATATATTTATTTTATATTTATTACTATATATTATTTTTTACTACATATTATTCATATATATTATATTTTATATTTATTACTACATAATATTACAATATATATTATATATATTATATTTATTACTACATATTATTAGTATATATATATATTATATTTTTTATTTATTACTACAAATTATTTATATATATATTATATTTTATATTTATTACTACATATTATTACTAGATATTATATATTTTATATTTATTACTACATATTATTTCTATATATATTATATATTTTATATTTATTACTACATATTTTTGCTATATATAAATATTATATAGTTTATAGTTATTACTACATATTATTTATATATATTACATATTTTATATTTATTACTACATATTTACTATATACATTTATGTTTCATATTTATTACTACATATTATTACTATATATATTATATATTTTATATTTAGTACTACATATATTTACTATATATTTATTACACATGTTATAGTTTTTACTATATATTATTACTATATATATACAATATTTTATATTTCATAATAAATACTATTTCTAAATATATTATATATTTTATATTTATTACTACATATTATTACTATTTATATATTTTATCTTTTATATTTATTACTTCATATTATAACTATTTATATATTATATATTTTATATTAATTACTACATATTATTACTATATATAAATATTATGCATTTTATATTTATTACTGCGTATTATTACTATATATATATATTATATTTTATATTTATTACTACATATTATTACTATATATATTATATATTTTGTATTCATTACTACATATTATAACTATATATATTTTATATTTTATCTTTATTACTACATAATATTACTATATATTATATATTTTGTATTTATTACTGCATATTATTACTATATATATAATATTTATTTTATATTTATTACTATATATTATTACTATATATATTATATATTTTACATTTATTACTACATATTATAACTATATATATATTATGTATTGTATATTCATTACCCCATATTATTACTGTATATTTCTATATATTTATCTACAATTAATATGAGGCACTTTGTGAGTTCGTTCCATGTTGATTCTTAAACAGCTAAGGCGATTTATTTTAAATTTCATACAAAAGTACTTTATATGCCTGTCAATGCCCCTAGGTAAGTTTTGTTATCGAAAGTATTCAATAAGTATCTATAATCGACCAAATCTGATTAAAAGAGGAACACTATTCTGACTAAAGGTAACGCCTTATACAGCCTAAAATCCCAACTATATTTGAGAAGTTTTATTAACGCACTAAGAGAAATTCCCGGCATATAAAATCAACAGTATATTGGTTGATTTGACGGAGGCGCATTCGAAATGAATGTTTCTGTTCAGAGCACAATTGGACCATGACGCTTGACTTTTGCATTTTAAACTTTGATTAAAGTTTTTATACAAAAAATGATTTATAGAATCAACAGCAGGTTCTCTGCAGCGCAATGTAAACTATAATGTATCGTAGACTAAATCAATGAGGGAAGGCATGTGAATCTTTTTCTCAGTACGCTGCACTGGTTCTTCGACTTAATTTTTAGCAATAGGTATCTAGGAAAAGGCCACTACATATGTTATAAGTTCCAAATTTCCACAACCTGGCAAATACTGGTACACGCTAGCAAATTTAGATTTGCAATTACAGAATATGATTCTAATTTTTTCCTTTGCTCTTTATTCTAACACTACACTAAGTTTACTGTTTTATTTCGCTACAGTTGATATTGTGTAGAACAATGAGAGAATCATAGTGAACAATGCATTCAACAAAATTTCACACACATTTCTAGATACCTATATCTAATAAGTTCAAAAGAAAGGACACACTTAGGGAGGTACTTTGGTGGTCAAGTTACTAAATAGAGATTAGCTGGTTTCCCGGCATAGCCCAGGATGTAATAAAGATTGACTGAAATACATATTCTAGCTGGTTTCTAGGCGTTGCCAGGGGTGTAATATAGACACATTATGTTGTATATTACCTGTTCTCTTCTCCCTAAGGTAAAACAATTTCATATACATGCTGTAAATTACCTATTCTAGGGATAAAACATGAACAATACCAGTCCTAGGGTAGATAAAACAAATAATACATAGAGATGAAAGATTCCTCTCCCCTAAGAATAAAACATATGTTCAATATCTGCTTTTGTTTTTTCATTGTTTATACGGTCCCGAGCAACGCCGGGTAGCCCTGCTAGTCTATATAATCTGATTAAAAAATGAGCTATTACACCGATTTTCATGACAATAAAAATATAGGGGTGATACATTCATTGATCATCATTCAATCTCGGACAACATCGGATCTCCCCGTAAGAATATATATATATATATATGTGTGTGTGTGTGTGTGTGTTTGTGTGTGTGTGTGTGTGAGTGTGTGTGTGTGTATATATATTATTTATAATTTATAGTTCCCATAATGTGTTAAATTCTATACTACGTCTGCTTAGAAGGTAATCCTCGCCCATCACATACGTTGCTTTTTTTCAGTCGCCTTCTATCCGCTGCCCTTCCCTGTCGATAATTTTTACGTTTTCCCATGAGGTTAGATCCTTTTACACATAATTTCTGTAGCCCGAATAATCCACTTAAAAGAATGATCAATTTTTATCTAAAAAATTCACAAACTTGTAGAAAATTATTTCTCTGAAAATTATTTAATTCATAAAGTATTTGATTTTCTAAAATATTGAACTTGCTTTTTAATATAATTTGTAATTATATTTTCTGTAATGAATCAGTCAATATAAAAATATTTACTCATGAGTTGTTGAATATGTATATGTGCTTATTCATGGTCGATACTATGATTTGTGTGCAATTATTTCTTTTTTTAATTTTTGTCTTTTATCAGTAATTGTAAGCTGCATCCTTATTACATGCATAGTTAATAATTAGTTAACTAGTAGAGATTAGTAAGAAATTCATTACTTCTTTCAATCATTATCATTTCTATTATGTGATAATAGTAATTTCGTTTTACTTATGCCCGCTCAAGTCATGAACTTCAGTCCCAATTTTACCAGGCGGAGTATATGTATTATATGGATCTGATCTGGGCTCATTCTAACAGCAATATTCGATATACAACATAATAAGGTTGACACAACGGTTCACCTTAGATCAGCAAATTTAAGGAATATTCAGCCTGGCCAATACCAAATTGATGGCAATATGAAATACGAAGCGCTATTCATAGGAAGATATCGACACCTCGCTGCAATATCAGAAAAAAAACGTTGTCATCACCACTAAACGGCAATCACCCTAAGCGAGTTTAATCGGCTTCCCCAGAACGAGGAAGTGTTTAGTGAACATCAAATTCACTAGCGGTTTAGTTTCCTTCAGGTCCACATTATTTCCGAGTTTCTGGTACACAGCATAGACTGATTTTGTGAGCCACAATGGGTTAACAAGTGCGACCAAAAGTTGATCATTTATTCGACAACTTAACCACTGGCCCGTCTGTCGTCGATGTGTTTGAAAAAAAAAAAACCAACACGTTTGCAACCTGTCAAGAGATCAATGCTTTTCTAGCAAAAAACAAAATGAATGAATAAATAAAATTAAAAAATAACCGAGAAAATTTTACATGTCCCCAAACTTCACCCGTCAGTTACGTATGCACATTCTCTTCAAATATTATCAAGCACAAGCGTCTGTTTTTTAAATCTTACACTATGCCAGCCACTAGCTTGCAACAATCAACGATGCTGATTTGCAAAAAAAAAAAAAAAAAATGTGTTATTCCGTATTGAATTAATCTTGAATACATCTTTACTAATTAGCTACAATCTGCTTTTATTTTTCAAGAAATAATATATTGCTAATAGAATGAAATATCTATTAATTAATGATTGGCTTTCCCGTGCAAATGAGGCATTTTCTATGCATACCCACGGTATATATGTACATTTAATTGTAAGGTTCATTTCCCTAAGTACATTGATTTTTGTTAATGCCGTCAGCAAGTATTGCCAAAGCATTATTAAACAATTTTCTGCAAAGCAATATACATTTGAGGACACTTCAAGAGGACAAAAGAACATTACACTCTGAAAACCTGAATAGATCCGCTAGAAAAATCGAAATGTTTCCCATGGGAAATTTATAAGCTTTCATAAATAGAATGTACTTGAAAGAAAATAATAGCGACGCGTAAATAGGCACCTTCCTATTAAACAAGCCATATATTAAATTAGCTATACTTTATAATTCAACGAAGAATTCAATTGTCATAGTGTTTAGAAAATGTTGTTCTTTCATTTTCAATGTCTAAACGATTTACAAGGAATTAAATTTACTAGCGGAACGGTAACGAAAACTCGCAATGAAGAAAGCGGATAACAGAAGGGGCATTTAATTTTGACCTTCAGATAATGCCAGGTCATCAAGGGAGAATAAATACCGTTTAAGTGGCTTCCTCTGGAAGGCTTTTTCCGCTTACTGATGTGAAGATCTATTATCTGAATTGCATTTAAATGATCTGATCAATGCAACCAAAACTAGATGCTTTATGGTTTAGTGTCTTCCTTATCGTTTAATAACTTAACGTTTCACGTGTCGCCTAAAGGTTAATTTAACCTTGCTTGTATCTAACTATTTGATTTGGTATTTAATAACCAATTGAAATGTGTATGTTGCAAAACTGTAAGATACTCCTATTGTCGCGGGTGTTTAACCCTATGCATTCACGTTATAAACAAGGTTTCGTCAATGCTCGCAGTGTTTGCTTCTGTTTCTCGCTTGTTTATGAAGAATCACGCGAATGCCGGTTTTATTTTAAAGAGTTTATTTAACAGGAAAACAGAAAAACATTAAATACATGCGTATAAGAGAAAGAAAGATAGAGAGAGGGGGGGAGATTTAGACGCATTAAATTAGAGGTGGACATACGATATACGTATATTCAGCGGTCGACTTTTAGCTGCCTGTGTCCAGCGCCATCGCCTCCTACCAGACAACCCAGAACCATCTCACCCTGCGTCTGTTCTCTTTGGCTTCGGAAGTGACGTGGTTTCTTGATTTCGTTTTAAGGCAAACTTATTCTTTTTTCGCCTTCTCCCTGTACCCACATGCTATCTAAGAATATAACAAAGATCAAACTCATCATCGTTTTTTATTTATAGATACGAAGTTCTACTCCACTTATGAACTCCTTTCAACAAAATGGCAACTATATAATCGTTTATGATATTCCTTTGTGCAATCCAATCATATTTGGTATGAATAAACTCCAGTTTTTGACTGACATGTCCACCAGGTATCACTCATAATTGTCCTACAGTCTTTATTTTATTGTCGTTAAACGATAAGCAGAAAAATGTTGGTCATTGTCTCATCAGTATTTGTGATCGCGGATATTCTTCACACTTGTTAGACCTAAATCTTTTATTTCTTTTTTACCTGTACCTTTGTCTCAAATTTAATATCCGGAGGTTTATCTCTCGACAATTCCTAAACTTAGAATGGCTATCTCAGCTAAAAAATGAAGAAGCCTGTAAGAATAATTTTGTAGGGCGTATTCAAGTGAACATCATTGAACGACGATAAAATACCATGCTAAGTATTTATAAACAAACACTTTATTTTAATTTATTATTACTATTTGCTCACAAGGAGATTTCATACAGATCATCAAATATCTCTCCCGTTATTATTATTATTATTATTATTATTATTATTATTATTATTATTATTATTATTATTATCATTATCATTATTATTATCATTATTATTATTATTATTATTATTATTATTATTATTATTATTATTGGCGGCTCACATGAAGCTTTCACACAAGTCTACAAACGATCTGATTGGAAACCTGTGGTGTCCTCTGGAGGTTGAGTGACAACAAGTCTCCCCAGACGTCCAGTTCTCTCCACCTCCTTCGATAGCATTTGCAAATTAATTTGCATCATCGCAACAGCATCTTACCGTTGATTTCTCGCCGGCAGTGGCCATTGGTTTATACTGGAATTTGAGTGGAACTAAACCTCCCAAAGTCCCAGTTCTCTTTGCGCTTGTCCAACCGAGGTCTGGCTGGTGCTCTCTCCACGGTCTTTCAGTCCTTCTTGATCCTTCTTAGCTCTTTGGTGTCACTTTTTTATTGGGAGGAGCGGTGGTGAAACTATAGGGGAATGCATGATGGGGGTGTAGAACTTGTAGATATGCAGCAGCTTCGGTGTTCTTCATTCCCTGTAACGCTTATTCGTTATATTGTCTTCTTGTATTATTCTCCGCATTAAAGGGTTTTTCTTAATATTTCAGTCGTTTTCATTATCGTTAGTCGTTGTACTTTTGCAGTTATTCCTCTGATTCCAATTTCTGACATTCTTTTCTCGAAGTTTTTCGGAATTGTTCCTGGTGCTCCTACTATTATCGGTACTATTTTTATTTTCTTCATCATCCAAAACCCTTTTAACTATCTGGCTAGCTCTGTATATTTGCTTCGTTTCTCCTTTTCTTTCCTACTCACCCTGTGGTCAGCTGGAACAGCAAAGTCTACGATTTGACAGAATTTTTCTGTCTTGTTAATTATTACGACATCTGGTCTTCTGGCTTGAATGGGTTCATCTGTCTGTATGTCCATGTCCCATAGGATTTTGTGATTCTCGTTTTCGAGCGCTGTTGCGGGTTTATGCTTGTACCATTTGTCTTACGCTCAAATGCAATTGTTTTCACAATTCTCAGTGCACCGCCTGTCTTTGTATTCCTTTTGGGCCAGTTTGCTGCATTCACTTACTATATGGTTTATCGTTTCGTCTCTTTGTCCACAGAGTCTGCATTTGCTGTTTTCTTGTGTTTTATCGATTCTTGCTTTGATATGGTTGGTTCTTATCGAGTTATCTTGTGCTGCAGTTGTTAGATATTCAGTTTCTCGGTTTATATGTCCTTTTCGCATCCATGTCCAGGTGTTTTCGTTATTCTCATCTTTTGTGATTCTTATGAATCTTCCGTGGAGTTGTTTCTCTTCCCACTTCTCTTTTCTCGTTTTGCCATTTGTCTCTCTGTTTTCTGCTTTGTTTTTTTTTCTGTGTCTCTCGCTACCATAATTATCCTTTCAGTATTTTGCATTGTGTATTTTTCTCGTTCTTTTTTCGTGTCCTTCACACAGTCTGCTATACAGATCAGTCCTCTCCCGCCGTCTTTCCTTTTTACGTAGAGCCTGTCAATATCGTCCTTTGGGTGTAGTGCATTATGCATAGTCATGAGTTTCCTGGTTTTCTAATCGAGTTGTCTCAGTTCTTCTTTTGTCCACCCTATAAACGGTCCAGATTATCTTACTAGTGATACTGCCCATATATTTATACATTTTATTAGGTTTCTGCTATATAATTTCGTTTCCAGGAGTTTTCTTGTTCTCCTCGGGTATTTCTTTTCAATTTTCTCTTTCATTGCTGCTGCTCTGATGGTGTCCGCTTCCAGAATTCTCTAGTGTTTATAGTCGTCTTGTCCCCCTAGTTCCCTCATTTCTGTTTGGTTGGGTAGTTTCATGCTTTCTGTTGATTCCAGTTTTCCCTTTCTTATAACTAGTTGTGCGCACTTTGGAATTCTAAATTCCATTTGGATATCTTGGTTGAAGAGCTTGATAGTGTTAATTATTGTTTCTAGCTCCTTTTCGATCCTTGTAAAAAGTTTCAGATCGTACTATTATTATTATTATTATTATTATTATTATTATTATTATTATTATTATTATTAATCGGAAAACGGCACAGGGCCATTTTAACATAAGGGGATACTACTTTCACAAAATTTACAGGGATTCTATTTAAGGATTAGATCAGCAAGATGTCTGTACACATTAGACTTGTACTTCTGCATGTCAGTATAGTCAAGGAAGCAGAGACCCCGGGAATGAATTCCAAACCTTAACAGTTTGAGGGGAAACACCATTTGAATAGAATGTTTTCTAGCATCTACTTAATTCATTGAGACAATTCTCAGTAAGCTTTTCGTAACGTTTAGATATGAAAATTCTAAAATGTAAGTGAAACAACACTTTTATCTACTTGTCTACTGCATTGTATTCTATTCGATATTACCAAGTTATCAACAAGAAAAATAAGCAAACGTGAAGAAGGTAAAAGCGTACAACAAGCATCATCTATATATCTATAAAAGTGAAAGTGTCTGTATGTCTGTGTCTGTATGTGTACATTTCCCTACATAATAACTCTGCCAATTTTTAGTCTACAAACTCGAAATTTGATATACAGGGTACTGGGCTTTGGGAAAATCTTTGTAATCCATACTCGGCCAGAAAATTTTCTGTTAAGGGGTCAAAGTTCAACGATTTGATCTTTGATCACTCTACCGAACTCCTCCGCAAATTATAGGTATAAACAATTGAAATTTTAGATATAGGTTCCTTGGACATGGATCTAACTTAATAATGTTATTTGAGCCCAAAACAGTAAATGTTAAGGGGTCATTATAGGGGTCAAAGTTAAAAAAAATGTAGCCTCTGTGGTCTCTACCAAATTATTCGGACAATTTCTGATCTAAACATTTGATATTTTACATTAAGGGTATTCAGAGATAGGGCAAGCTTTGTAATCGGTTTGGGTCGAAAATTTTAGCTACCAATATTTAAATGTATATATGTTTGCATGTCTGCTTAAAACCTTCGACAGAGGCGACGGATTTTCAGAATATCAGTTTCGTTTTGACGCTCGACCCTTCAGACGACAAATACTGAAAAAATGACTAAAAACATTACTTTCTTCACCCTCGATGGGTCCACTTTTCTACAGGAAGGGATCGCTTTTTTCACCGATATTTTCGAAAGTCATCCCCTCTTTTCGATTGTCTTGCGTTAATTTAAACCTACGTCACTTCCGGTTTGGCGGTGGTCGTAACAGCAAAGACGTCCGCGGTATGGGTTCAAGCATGCCTTCCTACTACCACTTCCTTTTCTCAACACACACCTCCAAACACCCGGGCAATAATTATTTAATTAAGAACATACAAGTCGAACACAACAGTCAAGAATATTTAAATGAGAAATTAAAATACTAGTCTATTACTAGACCCTCCTCGTTCCGACTGCTCGTCTACATAACAAGCCGTTATCATTCGAGTTACGATACACCTACATGTTCATCAAATTAAATTGAGCTAATCCTTTCAAATAAACATATATTGCTAGATATGCAAGAATAGTTTAAAATTTCTTTGAAATAAACGCTATAATACATATATTTTTAATTTAATGAGCGCATGTGAAAACGTTTTAATCTGACAAATTAAGAAGTATATTTTCCAAGTGTCTTGTTGTGAGTGGAATATGTAAAATATACTACATAAAACGAATTACAACATTACAAACACATTAGAAATTTGAAGACATATTTTACCCAAACGAATTCATGGGAAATTAAGTAGACCAGATTGATTTAGCATAGTGTGAAACTTGAGTTTAATCGGATAAGATTCGGAAAAAATTTAACTCTACTTTAACATGTTTGTAACACATAAAACGTAAGTAAGAAATACGGGAGCCACGATAATAAAGTAATAGGGGATTTTCACATAGAAATCGCTTACAAGCGGGATTTTGTTCATCGAATAAAATGAAGTTTTGAATTATTAATCAGAGAAAACTAAGGAAAATGCTTCGATAATATAATAAATTTTAGCTAAAGATCAAGAGCTCGTTTGGGGAATTTTCTGTGTTAATTATTTAAAAGTTACAATTGCGAAATGAAGACTCGATTTCCTTTCAGTAGTGAGAAATCTTCAAATATCATTTAGAAACTTTTACAAGACAATGACGCGATGTAGACATAATCAATGTCAAAAGAGAAATCCTACACGGAAAGAGCAGCGTCGAAACAGGGACAATTCAAAATCGATCTTTTAAAAAACAAAATTGTTTGTATGCATATTGATGTATTATCGTCGATATACATCCACGTTTTTTTTTTTTTTTTTTTTTTACATGGGTTCCACCACTTATCAAGGTCCGGAGGCCACTCAGGGATAACGGTTATTGCGTGTACAGTAATCAATGAGATAGTATTGTAGTAATGATTAGTGTTGGAGATTTGATAGAGTGTGTTACTTAAGGGGGCGGTTTGTCAGGAAGTTGCTTATGTTGGACTTGAAGACATCCAAGTTGTAGTCAGGTGGGAAACAGGTAAACGGAAGAGAGTTCCACAGTCGTGCACTTCTGAGAAAGAAGCTCTGCTCATGGGATCTACGTTTGGATTTAGGCACAGATAAAGAGTGGGGGAAATTATTGACAGTATTTTCAGCCAGACGGGTGTTTCTAGTGAAAGATTGGCAAGGGGGGACAAGAGATCGGAGATCAGACGAGCACTTGCCATGGAAATAACGATAAAGCAAATACAGGCTCGCAACGTCTCTTCTGTGGGAGAGAGGTTGTAGTGAAAAGAAAAAGGCACCCCCACTTAAACACGAAGTCTATTTTGTACTCTGTCAAGGCAGGATAGGCTGTTTTTAGCAGTATTCCATCCTTGAACGCACTTGGCTTTTATACAGATAAAGAATTGTATCAGTAATGAGATATCTACTGGAGCGATAGAAGGATCCCACCATTTTCCCAGCGTCCTTAGCAACATACCTGATGTACTTGTTCCATTTCAGATTAGGAGTAAAGGTCAACCCCAGAAGCTTGTCAAAATATGGTCCCTCCCCAAGACGAGAGCCATCCATTTCAATTGATGTCAGATGGGGATCAGAGCGTTGATGATGTAAAGATAGAAGCTTGGTTTTGGATAAATTAAAAGTGGCCATCCACCTCTTCCCCCATTGAACCACGCGCTCGAGATCAGAGGAGAGAGAATCAGAGAGAACTTTGTCATTTGCAGCCTTTGATGTGTTGTCATAGATGGTCGTGTCATCAGCATAGATGTCAACGAATGATTTAAGTATGTGTTTTGGGAGATCATTGGTGTAGATCAGGAAAAGAGTTGGGCCCGGGATGGACCCCTGAGGGACTCCAGCATTAATACTGTGGGCCTCTGATTGCTGCCCATCAACCACTACTCTTATGAACCTATCGGAGAGAAATGATTTAATGATTGAGACAACATTTCCAGTGATACCGTAGCTGGAAATCTTGTGAAGTAGGCATTTAGGCCATAGCTTATCGAAGGCCTTGGATATGTCAAAAGCAATTGCCCTGGAAAGGAAGCCTTTGTCAAGAGATTCACTAATCCTATGAGATATAACCGTTAGCACATCTGCTGTAGATCTTGCAGAGCGGAAACCATATTGCATGCCACTAAGAAGGTTGTTTCTGTTGAGGTGGTTGACTACTTCTTTATTTATATGGATTCCAACAACTTACTCATGACACACAGGAGACTAATTGGTCTGCACTGAGAGGGAGATGACTTTTCACCTGAATTCTTAAATACAGGAGATACTGATGAGGTTTTCCAGGGTGTTGGAAAGCACTTCTCCTTAAGGCAACGCTTATACAGTTTTTTAAGTATGGGGGCAAGTTCTGGTTGAAGCTTTTTCAGCAATATAACTGGAATGCCGTCAGGGCCAGTTGCTTTACTGGAATCAAGATTCTTGATTAGCTTGGAGACCTCACGCACATATATTTGTATGTTGCATAGCGTGTTCTGTGTTATAGAAGGAAATACGAGGAATTGATGGCCTTTGTCGCATAGGGTAGCATTAGCTGGAAATTCTTGGCAAATAGTTTGGCCTTGCGTGATGCTGACGAGATGACCTCCGGTCCATTGATGATAGTTGGGATAGAACGCACGCTTCTGTTCAAGATCCTGTTTGCTATTTGCCAGAACTAGTGGGAACCAAGCCGCTGCTCAGCTACTTTGGATTAAAGAAACTGATCATATAGCTCTCTTGCATTTTAATTACTCTTTTACAGTGGTTGCTGGCAGTCCTGAATGCAGCTTTAGTCCCAGTACATCTATTATGTTGGTAGCTATGGAAAAAGTGACTTCTGTGCGCGATGGCAGGAACACATTCTTGGGAGAACCATGGCTGGCTGTTAGGTTTTTGTTGGAATTTTTTAGATGGTATGAATCTGTCTATGCCTACAATTAACCACTCGGTCAGGTCTGATACTACAGAGGACACATCCTTTTGAAACATGAAATGCGGAGGTAGGTCAGATATAGATGTACGGAAGCTATCCCAGTCAGCCATAGAGTATCGATATACAGTACGGAGGAGAGGTACGTCTGGAGACTTATTACATTTCATTTTTATCTTAACTGCTACAACAGAGTGGTCGGAGGATCCCAGGGGAGATAGAACGGAACATAAACATAGCTCAGAGGAAGTTGTGAGGAAAAGGTCTAGAAGGATTGCATACTGACCAGTAGTATCGGGCACACGGGTGGGTTCGTGAACAATCTGGGTGAGATCATAGGCAGTTACAAAATCATGACAGAACCTCCCCTCGTCATCAGTTTTATTTGAGTGGGTCAGCCTTTCCACATTATGGACATTGAAGTCACCGCAAATGTGAATGTTAGCCGAAGGATGAGCAGACAGGATGTGGTCAATTTTCTCAGATATGGTCTTAAAGATAGTAACCCCACTGTTGTGGGGGCGGTAGAGAAATATAAATGCAGTGGTGTAAGCTTGTGCAACCCGGAAGCACATATGAGGTAAATTAGGGTCTTCGTTGGAGATATCCCTACCACATTGAAAGCCATCTTTAATGTAGGCACATATTCCATGGCCATGGCGATCTTGGGGGTCAGATTTAGCTGTTAAGTTAGAGTATCCTTTAATTAGGAATTCGTCGAGAGAAGTGGTTGGCCCTATGCCAGTTTAACTTAGGAAGAATATGTCCGGTTTCGTCTCCTGTAATTGTGTTTCAACTTCTGGAAGGTTGGAACGTTGACCCCTGATATTGGAGAAGGAAACCTGGTAGTAGGGGTCTACGTTGGAGGATGGGGTTCTAGGTTTTTTTGTTTTTTTATGGTCATAAGGTTTTGTAAAGGCACACTTTTACTATATGTGTTTTTTGTCCCTGATTAACTCATAATTACAATTATGGCACCGGACTTTCTCCAATTGCGATGAAAAAAACAATATTCTACTGTCTCCGGAGAGCTTCGCAACATAATTGATTAAAATACGCCCGCACAACTGGATACGCAGAACATATTTGATAAAGAGATTTTTAAGGCTGTATTGTTACTTGGCATGGATGATTCACAGTTTATGACACATACAGTTCGTCGTATTGCCAAATTATCACTAATGTTATTGAGATTAAAACAGTATATCGCTTAAGTTCAGTAACCCAGCGAGTGCCAGTATGTCAGTGTTGTGGTAGCGATAAATACATGGAATATCATGGTATCTCTCGGATCTAGGCACAGACAAAACAAATTTTATTACGTCAAACATGAAAATCATAGGATCAAAGCAATTTAATGGGAATTGACATAAAATGAAAAGGTTTCATAAAATATACTAAAATGCGATGCAATTGCATCATAATTGGCCGGTTTTGTTTCAGCGAGACTATAAATCCATATAAATAACATTTAGCAAATAAGCACACATACATATATACATATATAGATGTTTATGTATACATTTGTGTGTGTGTTTATGCGTATAATTTACATCGTTACTTTGTCGCGGACACTTATTTGCTTTTGTAATATTATGAAATGAGACAGTATTGTACTTATCTACATTTGCGGAATAATATAGGAAAACACGTGTTTTCACGTAAACACAGAACTGTGAATTAAAATCGAAAATCCATGTTATTAATTATCTAATCTACATATAATTATTGTCCTCCGGTAGATTGTATATATTGAATATCAGATAGTTTTAAATGGCGGTTTCTTCTCCAATGCCCCATTCGCAATGGTTCAAAGAAAATCGGTCCGACGAGGTTTAAAATGTTGGATTGGCAAAACGTTGGAACAGAAAATATAAAAAGAAAACAGAACAAAGAAGTGCATCATCACGGAAGAAATATCTTCTAACTTTTTAGTTTTTCATTGTAGCTATGAAATGGCAGACATTAGTTTTCAAACCAGGATAAATTAGGTGTATGCTGTACCTAAATAAAACACGCGGCAACAATTGAAGGTAAAATATTTTTTTATCATCTTATGTAAACATTGAAAAGAAGTTCAAGACCGAACTAATGTACTCTTATCTAATCGTGTGTTTGCCGACCAGATTTCCAATTTGGGCCGAGTTGCTTACCATATTTGGAGCTCTTAATAAACTATCGTTGTCAGCTTCAATGATATTGCCACTGCGTTAGACTCATGTTGTGCATTAGGTGGAATGATGTCGGAATTTCTTAATCTACAGAGAGCCTACTACAGTTTAACTTACACTAAAGTTCGCATTTATCGTTAGGTATTTAGCTTTCGAAATTCATTCGTATTTCGACAAGGATACGTTCGTTCGCGAAGGCTGTTTCAACTTTACTTTCAATTGGATCTCATCAGATTTTTCTTGATTACTGGCCTCAAGTCACTGTGGCTTAGATAATTGTACTTTAAGACTTTGAATGCGCTGATGACATAGTAAACTAGACAATAACTTTGCTGACATCCAATCAACAATTGACAAAGTGAAGTGATTTGTCTTCCAAGATGGCATAGATGTTAATAAGTCAAGAACAAAATTGATGACAGCAGAGTTTATTCCTACATTCAATCCTCTTTGGTGGGGATATTATTGAGAAGGATTATCGCATAACATATTTCAGACCTGTTATCACTGCAACAGTTTAGGAAGCAGGATGGTATAAATGACCATCTCTGAAATTAGAATGAGAGACAATGCTAACTCTGAAACTACTTTACCAAACCCTTGTTTACACAACCCTCATCTGTGGATGTGAGTCAAAGATGACGGCAATCTGCATACTTTCGCATACTTGACATTTTTCATTATTACAGTCTGCGTTGCATCCTCCGAATTTTCTGTCAAAATATTGCGCGCACTTACGATAAAAATACATTTCCATTTTTACACGCATTACGAAAAACTACTTTGACGAGGTCTCTGTATTTGGTCGATGCCATATTTGGTGACGATAGAGACTTTACGTTTAGATAAGAAACATACAACCAATTAATATGTATTTTGGTATAAATGTTATGTTTTAGAGAAAGAAGAAAATGAATGAATATATACATATGTACATAAAATAAAAAAATATTAAAATAGAAAAATAACATATTTAAAGAATAAAAGCATATTAGCAAGAAATAACTAGGGCTATGACAATAGAATATTCTTTTCATTGTTTTGACTCTCGAGTATATATCCGACACAGTTAGACACAGTTAATCAACCAGGAACCACATCACTCTATGTAAAAGCATATAAGATATCAACGGATACACACTCGAGAGGCGAAACAATGAAACGAATATGCTGTTGTCCTAGCCCTACAAAGTTTTGTAGATTTAAAATGAAGAAAACTAAAATTTTATCACAAAACATTTTTCTACAACGGATAAGAATATGAAAGTTACTTCAGTCATTTAAACATATACGTGTTTAGTAAAGAAAGTTGGGTTAGTAGTCAAAAGTTCAAATGTTAATAGTGGGAGTATATGCGTATATCAGCAATATACGTATGTCAGTATTTTGCATATGTGTATCGTTGTTTCCTTTGTTCTTGCTTATTTGGATATAATTGTGAGCAGCAATTCGTTTCTGTTATTGTTAATCTTTAGCAGTGTGAGAGAAAGATGGAGAAAGCTTGTATGTGAGTCAGTGAGTCCTTTCTGTTTCCTTCGACCAATGGCTACAATAAGTGTTGAGCAGACGTTCTGAAGTTCTGTTGAAGGTGCGACCGACTTGTCTCTAGTTTTTTTTTTGCAATGGATTTGCTACTTTTGGAGTTTGAAACCCTTTTTATTGGTTTAAAACTTTCTAGTGAAAATTGTAATGTTTAAAAGTGACGAACAGAACGCATTGAAAGGAATACAGTTTTAGTTATTTGCTTTTTAGCGTTCGTGTAAATCGCTATGCGCAAAATTTGTCAAATTATAATCATATAAAAAAAAGTGTGTTTCAATGAATCTCAACTATTACAGATTGCCCTTAATCGAATATATATATATTATATCTCACAACAAAATCAAAATATTCGTATTACGTTATAAGAAAACGCAAATATTGGTATTTTCAATTAAATGTAGAAAGAACCACAAAATGGTCATACTGCCAGACACTTAAAGGATGGATTTCACGGATTATAGATGATAATACATTATAAGTCGTTACCACTAGATCCGATCAATATTGACAAAGCTGATGTTGGGGTGAAACAAGATGCCGGATAAGCTAACAGGGTTCGGCATCTTCATACTCCAATGAGAGCCAACATAATTATTTTAATTTATCGTAAGTTCCGGTATAAAATGTTCACTTATTTCTCTCAGCGGTTTCTACCATTTCTCTACATGCTCCATTGGAAAAATGGCTTCATTATCTAAACTTTCTAATCCCTAACCATATCGAGCATGACTCTAAAGATAAGGTTCAAATTTGAACAGTATGGAAAATCGTTCATCGTTCGTTGCTCTCTAGTTTCGGTAAATTTGAAATCCATTTACGATCACGCATCTTACTGATGAGACGATCACCAAAGTGACATAATGTTGAACAACAACAAGACTGTTAAATACTCTTGACTGCGATTTCGCCCACAATCCAGGTACAGACTGCCGTTTATGTATAACCAATCTGAGTGGATTCTAATATTCACGTGGTCTCCGCTCAACAACTACTACCAACGTTATCCATTGATAGGCTTTTTCATCCCGCGTCATTTCCCATCGGATTTTTCTCAGCCCGATCTACTATCGCCAGGTTTCAACCTATCTCTCGAGAAGGATCAGTGGGCCGCCAACTGTCCCAAAGTTAATCCTGTCCTCAACTCCTAGTAAAAACTATTGGACAATTCACGGCCACAATTAAAAATCGCCCATACAAACTATATTGACAGTTTAGTCAATTGTCCTAAAAAAAATCTTCCTCGCCTTGCTTAACAATACTATTTAAGCTGCTTTTTGAGGGCGTTATTGAACAACTTCCTGTGCCTTTGTTCTGCCGATAAACATACTTTTTATACTTCTGTTTTTTTTTTCTAGTAAACTTATTTCCTCGTCTTTTTTTTCTTACTTCTTTTTCACTTTCTCTCTGAATTCCTTACGTTTGAGGGGTAGTTCCAATAATATCGCACACAATCTCATCAGTGGTGTCATATTATTTTTAGCTGCGGATAATACGTACACTCGGCTATATCAGTAGATGCTGAATATTAAACAAAACTCACGTGAATCCATACCATAAATAAATGAATAAAATATCTTGAAGCATTGAAACGTTTAACAAAATGGCAGGATTCAACGTAACATTTAATAATAATCGCGCGAATAAATTCAATTTTCGAACTACACCCACGTAAAGTGTTCATGCTGATTACTTACTTATGAATAGATGTTACTTTTGAAAAGGATTCGTGTCATTCGTCACCGTGGCCAAAGTTTATTTTTGTCCGCTATTCGATCGATATTAAGCGCACAACGTTTATTCTAATAATAGTTGTGAGCATTTATGTGCAGGACGCTTATTGGTTGTGGCTATTTCGAAGCATATACAACGTTTGCTGGGGGTTTTCGTCGAAGAAGTTATTAAAGTAATTTATTAATCAAGCCGTACGTCTTAAAAATGCAATAACAATGCGAATTACAGAGTGAATTGTTTCAGTCTAATATTAACTCTGTTACATGCATATGTTTATGTACGTTTCAATAGGGGGTACGAATTATGTACGGCAAATTAATGTACGACAAAGGTATAACAGGAAACGACAACTACTCCTGCTGATCCACTATTTGTGTGATATTTAGGCACGTCATTCGAGCAACCTGGGAATTTTTATGTAAAAAAAAAGAAACCGGTTTTAATTTATACGGATTGGAATACTGTTTTATTTTCGCTAAAACGTCTTTGTTAAAATAAATAAAACTTTTGTAGACTGACGAGCTGATATTTAGGGGAACTAAATACTTTGTTAGTATATTTGTCATTGTCATTTCTTCTAAACATTTAACATTATAAAAAATACACTAGTACTATTCATCTATGCTACCACGCTGAAATAAGAACGTTATTATTTAGAGACCCATTTTCTTTACATAGGGAGGGTAGGGTGTTTTGTAGCTAATATCTACTTAGACCTAACAATTTAATAACGCAATATATCTTAAAAATGAAATTGACTTAAAAATACTATTTAAAAATAGCACGATAATACAGATGCAAAAGCACCAAAAAATTCACTATGAAAAATAAAACATTTACGATTGTAAAAAAGAAACAATTTCTTTTTTTCACTGAAGCGAACATTTTGTTCTTTTTGTATTTTTCTAAAATATATCACCAAAGTCTGAATTTCTTTTTAACCATTTGACAGAGATTTTAGCGAAAAGAAACAACGGAAACCATTTGTCGTATCTACTTTGTCCTTATGTATATTTGCTTTACGCTCTCAATTTACCAAGGACTGTACTCTAATAAAGCATGTTTCATAGCATAGATGTAGCACTCTCCCTAGACACAAGCGCTCAAATATATGTATTTGATGTCCACCTCAGTAATTGGCTTGGCTTCTTTAGCTCGTAGCATCACCAATAACTTTCCTATATCGCATCGTTAACACAGACAGAAATGTTCCCGACGCGTCTTCCAGATCGCCAGAACCAGCAAGCCTCAATTCTGGAACTATGACTTACGACTGTTTCTAAGGATCGTGCAACAAATGCCCATTACCTACTCTGGAATGCTGATCGCACTGTGATAATGATAATAGCCCTAAACTCTCGACCCAAATTTGAAGAGTTTTTCTCAAAACGACAAGGTACGACAATAATCCTGAATGGGGCGCCATCAGGTATCACATCAGGGATGCTCTATGGAGAAATATTATTTCTCTTCCTGTGGAACAGTGCGTAAATAAGACTACTGAATGGGTCGAATCGGCAATTTACACATATGTTCCCATATAGAAGATCTATAAGAAGCCCTACTCTCCTCAATAGTTTACTTCTACTTGTGCAGTTGCCATTGCTCAAAGGCAGCATGCATACTGCAGATTAAGCCGATAAAGGTCCAGTACAAACAGACGAACATTTATAGAAGCTAGAAGTAATTGTAAGAAAAAATAGCGACAACCAAGAGAGAATATACCGAAACCACCAGAAAACGCATTAAAGCATAGAAATTAAGAACTTGTGATTTCTAGAAAACCAATAAGGCTAAGATGCTTGAGCGTCGTTTGACTAAAACTCTACTTTGGACCCAGCAAACCACCCCCACAGATTTTCTATTTTGACAACAGAAACCACACTTGATGATCTACAAAATCACAGCTTCTTAAGTACATGATATCATTAAAAAAAAACTAGATCTCAAAAGTATGCGAACCTGATCATATTCCAGTTGCACTATGACAAAAATGCTCCATTGAGGTAGCTCTAGATCTCTCCAAACTTTTCAACAAATGCCTTAACGGATATTTATTTTCTGACGAATGGAAAACTGCTTCAGTTGGGCCATTTTACAAGAATTCTGGCCTATTTAGCCTCCTCCCCACTATTCGTCAAAATAGTTCAGTGACTAATATATCAAGCTCAATTCCACCACATTACAACTGCTAAACATCTGCCCAACTAGCATTATGGATTTAGGAAAGTCTGTTCTACTGCAAATACAATAACTGTAATCTCTGAATGTATATACCACGCACTGGATAAGACAGAGGAGGCTAGGGCGCTAGCGCTAGATATGGCATGGCACGATGATCTTCTCATGAAAATCAAATTACATGGTACTATTGAACGAATACTTAACATAATAATTTTTTTTCTTAAATAGGAGAAGAATGCAGGTTGTCTTCAACGGTGGTACGTCACAGCAATATGATATAAATGCGGGTGCACCTCAGGGGTCGAGCCCTGGAACTTTATTATTCCTAATATTCATAAATAACCTCTCTGATTAAATTGTCTCTGATTGGATACATTTCCTGACGATACCGTGCTCTATAAAAGGTAGGAAGGGAAAATGAATGAACACATACCCAAGACAATAGCGGAAACCCTATAGAAAACACCCATTCTGTAGTTGAATGTAGACAAATGGATGGTAGCATTTAATGTTGCCAAGAAGAAGCTTTTTTCGTTCTTTATTTAATAACTTCTTAATTTAATAATTACAAGCAAATTTCTCAACCACCAAAAGCCATGTCTTATGACACATTACCTGAAATACCTCGTCCAAACTCCTCGGCTAAATCTCATAGAAAACTTGAAATGGGACAGGTACATTGAGGCCATTGCCGCGGCTGCTGAATGGCTGCTCTCTCTCTTACGTGCTAGAAAGTTATTACGTCTGTAAGTATCCTGTACCGCAACAAGGTCACCATTCGCCCATATATAGAAAATTGCTGCCACACTTGGGCTAATAGGTCCCGAACTTTTAGCTAAGCCTCAACCTATGTCTTATCTGCGACCCTCTGTCTGCTTTACAAATATTTTAATGACAAGTGCTCCAACGAACTACAAACCCTTATACCTTCCTTTACGTGAATACCACCGACAAGAAGCAAAATCGCACCATTACACAGTAGAGATTCTCAGAAGCAAGAAATCTAATAGTTTCTTCCCTAAGATTGCAAGACTTTGGAATTCCTTCAGGCTTCCTATTTCCCTGAATGTAATAATATGAAGAAGTTCAAGTGTAATGTAAATAGATATTTATTTACTGAACTCCCTACACAATATCCCTGCAAATTATGTCTCATATAGTAGCCCCTACATAAAAGTAGCACTATGCCTTATTTGGGGTGAAAATACATTAAAAAATTGGGGCAAATACATACAAGCTAAAAACATGTTAATATCGTGTTTGCACACACATGCCCGCGCACACACAGACATATATATATATATATATATATATATATATATATATATATATATATATATATATATATATATAGGGTGTCCACAACGTCTGGCTACATTATGTAACTAAACTTTGTGGAAGCATCCTGTAGATTATGTAGCCAGACATTGTGGACACCCTGTATACACACACACACACGCACACATGTAAATGTATATATATATATATATATATATATATATATATATATATATATATATATATATATATATATATATATATACAGGGTGCCCACAAAGTCTGGCTACATAATTTAGAGGATGCTTCCACAAAGTCTGGCTACATAATGTAGCCAGAGTTTGTGGACACCCTGCATATATATATATATATATATATATTTACATTATATATATATATATATATTTAAATTATATAAACATTTTACTTCGCCTACATTTATGCAAATATATATCAATAATGCTTGTTTTTGTTGTTATTTTAATTTCTTACCCTAAACAATGCATATTGCCACTTGGTTAGAAGGGTTTACTATTTCGAATTATGTCTAACAGTAGATTATGCGAAGTTGAGCATCGAGGTTTCCGTTCACATCACATTTGAATGTTGCATACTACTACAGCCAGAGAAGCAGAAAGTAGGAACGAAATGCCAAACAAGAGGCTATTAAAATATAAGGTTTACCGACATCTATGAACCTCTACAATTAAAGCCTTTGATTTTTCCGCTTGTCGGGTCGGTTGGAAATTTTTACGTCGAGAAGACACAAGCGCTATAAGTTATTCACATTCCACTAAATAATTGTAAAAGAGGCACATGGATGAAACATTGCGGCGACGAGACAGGTATGAGGGTTTGGCAGATAGTGCGTGACATATAGATTGATAACCCTTTTTTGAACTTAGCTAAGAAAAGGAGACTAATGATAGATGCACCAGCCCAGATGTGGCAGTAATAACCCATATATCCATGAATGGTGGTTTCATAGAGGGATAGAATACTCTAAAGTGAGAGTAATGTTCTAGTGCGAGGGAAAAAGAGAGAGAAAGAGAGGTTACTTTTGCAGCAGCTTTGATTATGTCTTTAATATATTTATATGTTTTTATATATATATCTTGCCTGTGAATACTAAGCCGATACGTTTGAACGATAAGTTCTCAGATTCTTACTCTTCATCGAGGTTCATTGAATAGAATCTATTTTTTACAGACTTATTAGAAATTATACACATATCAATAAGTTCGCCTATAAGTTTTGTAATAAAATGAGCTGGCTAATGGTTGACAACTATGCAATCTTTCCATTTATTTATTGTTCCAATCTATTTTATATTCTGATCACGGACCGAAAAAATAGTTCAATGAAGCTTTTGAAAACTGGCCAAATCATTGCTTCATCGATTTGTTTTGTTCGTTGAAAATGTCGAGTCGTAAAAAGAGGAAAACTCCAATGAAAATATATTCAGCTAATTTGTATTCATTTAATTTTATTACATGCTTTATGTATTAATACTAAATCTACCGTGTCTGTACAGTCATAAATGGCATAACTATTTTTATTGCTATCCAAATTAAATGTTTCATTATTGAAGTCGCTTGTTTTAAGTCGGAGTTGTATATTTTACATCTATTGTTTCCTGCTAGTTGCTGCTCGGTGTTGTGTAGCCAGTCTAACTACTGCATAAAGTTGATGATCGTCGTCTCTCAAGATTGACTGTTTTTTTTTTTTTTTATAAATTGTTGCCCGTTAATCGCAACTATATGTTAATTAGTAACACGTAACACAGAAAACAGCTAGACACAGTTCTTGCATGCGACGTCTGGAATGGTTTAGCCCAGAACGCACAAAAAGTATGGAGCAGTAGCAATGTTTGAACTCTTACTCTCCCGATTTACGGTTAAGCAGTTGTTATATTCTTGCTTACAACACGCAGAGGTATAGACGAACAAATGACGACGGATCCTGATGTTGACGCATTCCAGATATTAACCAGCCAAACCAGTCATGAATGATTGGGGATTAAGATAAGATTCCTCTGACTAACTCCTGCTGTTGTTTTTGTTTATTAAAGTGGATTTTTGCAATCGTGCCGCAGGATTGTTTGATCTTCACGAAGTCCACTTTGTTGGACCTAACTTTTCGTTATAGCGAAATATGGCCCCGCGATTGTATACGAAGGTGGAGAAGATTTCACCCAGACCAGACCAATGAATGGGTGTTGCGCATGTAGTGAAACAACGTGGTAATTCATACTTAGCAGAGATCACCAGAAAGGAACAGATTCTGATGTTGACTCGTATTGGATTTTATTAAAATTCTGTTAGCGGGGTGACTCTGATACTGCTACGTTATTACTTTCTCTATTATAGGGATTGACAGTTGGACTTCAGAAGGAGCTACATAATCGCTTTGAAATACCGGTTCTCGTTAGATAAACAAAGTTAAACAGCGTGAAGCATGGCTAGTATCAGATGGGTGACCATTTAGGGATGCTAGACGATGTACGTCCTCTTCATATGACCGGGATATACATTTTTTTTTTAAATTTAATTTTCACCCCAAACAAGGAACAGTGCCACTTTAAAGCAGGGGGCTACTATTAGGGACTTAATTAGCGGGGTCATTATGAAGAGAGAAGAGTAGAAAGATGTTTGTTTACATTACACTTGAACTTCTGCATATCATTGCAGTTAGGAAAGCAGAATCCCGGAAGGGAGTTCCAAAGACCCGCAGTTCTGGGGAAGAAACTATTGGAGTAAATGGCTTTCTTGCACCTAGGGATATCTACTGTAAAGGGATGAGACTTAGTAGCTTGTCGGGTTTGTCGGGGGTAGTTACGTCGGGAGATACAAGTGTTTGCAGTTTGTCAGAACATTCACCATTAAAGTATTTGTAGAACAGGCAGAGGGATGCAACATCTCATCGATAGGACAGAGGCTGAAGCCTAGATGACAGTTCAAGACCTATCAAGTTGGCGACTCTCTTCTGGGGGCAGCTTGTGAATATTATATTCCCTGTGAACTTACTCCTTTGAAGGAAGCTTACATAGTTCACCTAGTGCTCATACAACACAACTTAATACTGGTTCATGTTCTTATTCCTGCTGCCTATGGAGACATTTTATACTGATTGATTGAGGAGTTGCGTAAATATAGCAGTGAAAGTAGAAAACGTGTAAAAGAAAAAATTAAAAAGTCCGACACGAACGATAAATTTGCTGGATTAAAAAAAAACAATACTACAGTTCATTCAAAACTTTTATTGAGCAACTCAATTTCGGTAACTTCGTTACGTAGTAGAGCTGACATCTATTCAATGTAACAGCCCTCAGCCTCAATCACCGCCTCGAAACGGGTTTGGAGTTAGGAGCATGATTTTTTTCACAAGTGCTGGCGAGGGTTCGGCGAATATTCGGCGGTTGGCGGCGATTAGGCTAGCTTCGGTGTTGTGCAAAGTAATGTTGGTGATGTTCTTGACGTATGACCAAACGAAGTAGTCCAGCAAGTTCATGGCAGGGGAGTAAGGTGGACCAGTGAGAGAAGGGTCCAAAGTCGTAATACTTCTTTTGAAGCCAAGCTTTGGTCTCTTTAGATTTATGGACAAGCGCTGAATCCTGCTGCTACATCGCGAGTCTGCCAGTGGCCACTTATCGGACCAGGAGATCACCATGCTCTTCAGCACATCCAAGTACATGTTGGTGTAGATTTTCAAGCCGACATTGAAGATGTGATGTGAAAGGATGTGCCTCTCCCTTGAACCCACACCACAACACCAAAGAAATAACCGTGGCCAGAAATTTATTGAGCTGTGCCCTCAATGATTCAATGGTCCAGATTTGCCTTTTAAGGATGCTAGCAATAGTCCTGTTGTCATTACTTGGATCGATAGAAAGCATGGGTTGTACTGCGGCGCATCTCCGATCTCACTCGTTGAGAATTGTCTAACTTTTAATTGCTCTTGAGATGTGTACACGGCTGGCAAACTAGTAGATGGTCTGCAACAACAGTAAAAAAAGAAAATCGGTGTTCATCAAACAGAAATCGAATTATCTCGCATTTTCTAAGGCGGCAATTTTATCGTTCCACCATGTATTAATATTTTTCCAAAATATAAAGATGGCAATTCTCAAAGTGTCCTACTTTTGAATTGTAATTAAAAATTCTCAAAAATACGAATCTCTTTAATCGAATAGTCTGACACATACGACGCCAGCTCAGTCGTTCCTGTATTTCATTCTCTAAACACGCGACGTGGTGACATCTTGTCGCGTCAATTTTGCTCTTTTCCTGCAGGGAACGTTTCTACTTTTATTTATTTTAACGAAAATTTATTCATGGGAAATGTAGAAAAAGACTTGTAAGCACAACTTAAAGTAGAAAGCGGTAATCAGAAGACAACAAATGGTAGTTTTCATCAGAAGGCCGCATCTGATACAAACGTATATCAAAGGTATAATAAAAACATACGACAGTTTAGAGCTCAGACCTTCCGACTAAAAACATTTTGGTTAGATGTTTAAAAAATGATTTTGAAACTTAAACAAAGCGCAGTGTTACTTTGTATATAATTGTTAACTATTTGGGAAACAATCTGTAAGCATACTATGTAGGGAGTTGTGCAGCAAGTTTTTTTGTATACATTAGACTTGGACTTCTGCATATCCGCACATCCAGGGAAGCAGGAACGCACGAGAGAATTCCAAAGTCTAGGGGAAAACTTGTAGAAACCTGTCTGTCATCTAAGGATCTCTACAGTATGGAGATAGTATTCTTATTAACTATTAGTTGGGCGATTCTTTTTTTAGCCCTCTTTAGATGTGAAAAACCAGTGAGAGATGCACCAACCCAAATGGTTGCCTTGTAAAGGTACAATATACTCTCAGGTGTAAGTAACTTTCTAGCACGGTAAACAGAGCACACCTTATTCGCTTTAACAATGACTTGATGTATTTGTTCTAATTCATGCTCCATGAGAACATTAAGCCGAGAAGTTTGACCAAATAGCTTTTATTATGCATCATTAGCCACTGGTTGAGATTTTTTTTTTGTAATAATTAAAGGAAAACACAGTTTTTACTGTATTGAATTTTACAATCCATTGATGTCCCCATTCCATTAGAGACTCGAGATCTGTCTCTAAGGCTTCAGCTAATTCTTTAGATATGTGTTCCATTTGTTTTCGCCTCGTGCCTTTATAGCGCGTTATGTCATCAGTAAATATAATCATCTCAAAGACAATTATATTGGGAAGGTCATTTATGAAAGCGGAAAGGTCACAAGTACATCCGCATTTATATCGTGTTGTGTTGAGGTATGAGAATCAGGATAAACTGGATTTTCTCTTATTAAGACAGATTTAATTGTGTTACGTATCCGTCCTGTAATGCCATATTATTTTATTTTCCTATGAAGATCATCGTGCCATAGCCTTGCAAAGGCCTTAGATATATCTAGATCTATTGTCCTAGCCTCACCTACCTTATCCAGTGCATAGCATATTCAAAGATAAGTTCAAAAACTACACTAAAGATATCTGGATTAGACTTGCCTGTCCTAAACTTATACTTTTTACCCGAAATAATTAAAATCGCTTATTCATGCTGTGTTGGGTAGAACGAGAGAGGCAATGAACATGTGCCACGATATCGCTTGAAAAAAAGTCAAGTTAGCAACACTTTGCTACTACAATTGCACATACATATTAAAATAGCTGTTTCACTCCATTTAGACATAAACTTCTGCATGATGTAAATGTGCATTCGGTGGTCATTCTGTTTAGTGGTTGCTTTGATTAGTTATTCTTTAGTTACAATTACACTCATGGCCATTTTTTATCGTTGTGCTATTAGCATTTTATCTGCATGTGTAATTGAAATAGTGTCAAGATTTAAACTGAAATGCTTTGGACACTCCTAGACAAGAAGTGCACGCGCAACGAGTATAAAGTTGCGTGTGGTATTCATCATCGCCATCGTAGTAGCTGTGTGTAGAGGCTGTCTGTATGTCTTTCTTCGCAGTAGAAATCGTTATCTTTTGGATATTGATAGTTTTAATCTAGTTTTATTCCACAGTACAAACAAGATGTAAGTCAGCTGTTATGTGCATGTTTTCTACCTGATAATGTAAGTATGAGTCAAGATATCTCACTACTTATACAATTCTCTATCTATATAAAAGCCAAGTACGTCCAAGGATGGAATACTGCTGCCATATCTGGGCGGGAACTGCTAAAACAGCCTATCCTGCTTGACAGAGTACAGAATAGACTTCGTGGCTTAGTGGGGTATGCCATTTTCTCTACCCTGCAACCTCTCTCCCACAGAAGAGACGTTGCGAGCCTATGCTTGTTTTATCGTTATTTCCATGGCAGGTGCTCGTCTGAACTCCAATCTCTGGTCTCCCCTCGCCAATCTTTCACGAAAAACACTCGTCTAGTTGAATCTACTGTGAACAATTTCCCCCACTCTTTATCTGTGCCTAAATCAAAACGTGGATTCCATGAACAAAGCTTCTTTCTTAGAACTGCACGCCTGTGGAACTCTGTTCCGTTTGCCTGCTTCCCACCTGACTACAACTTGGATGTCTTCAAGTCCAATGTTAACAAATTCCTAATGAACCGCCCCCGTAAGTAAACAATTCATCAAATCTCCACACTAACGTACTGTACTTGCACTAACCCTTATCTCTGAGTTACTTCCGGTCCTTGATAAGTGGTGACCACCGTGTAAAAAAAAGGTGTAAGCTGGGCTTTACCTCTTCACAGGAAAAGAAGTATTCCCGAAATCATGCTATTGAAAATTCTATAACCTACAACTTTTTATGTAATCAGGCTGCAATTTTTTTTTTATTGCGGTTACTGCATGAGATCTATATATCAAGTTTTGCACCCGAGTGCATACTCTAACTACAGTTCCCGAGGATTGTATAATCAATGCTGGCAGCCCACTCGGGAACGCTGACCATGCAGTGATAATGGTAGAAATCGTCCTAAATTCTAGACCCAAAACTGAATAGCCAGTGCTCAAAACAACGAGATATTATAAAAAGTCTGACTGGGAAGCCATCAGAGATCTTACCAGAGATGCCCCATGGGAAAATATTGTTTCTCTTCCTGTTGAATAGTGCGCAAATGAGACCACTGAATGGCTCAAAACATCAATTGAAGCACATGTTCCCATGCAGAAATTTTATAGCAAGCCCCACTCTCCCCAATGGTTTACTTCGACTTGCGCAACTGCCATTGCTCAAAGGCAGCATGCATACCGCAGATTTAACCGACATAAGTCCAGTTCAAACAAACAGAAGTATATAGAAGCTAGAAGTAACGTTAAGAAAGAAATAGCGACCGCTAAGGAAGAATTTACTGAAACCACTAAAAACCGCATCGAAGCACAAAAATTAAGACATCGTGACTTATGGAAAATCTACAACAGTGTAGTAAATAATGGGCAATCTACAATTCCCCACTAACCAACAATCACGAGGTTGTTTGCTCAGCGACCCACAAGGCTAATATGCTTGCCAGCCGGTTTGCCTCGAACTCCATGCGGGACCCTTCCAACCACCCTCTGCCTGACTTTTCTTTGCGGACAGACGCCACGCTAGACGATCTAAAAATCACCCCTGCTCAGGTACACGCTATCATAAAAAACCTTGACACTTCAAAAGCATGTGGACCTGATCTCATCCCAGCTGTGCTATTAAAAAGTGCTCAGTCGAAGTTGCCCCAGTTCTCTCTTAACTCTACAACAAATGCCTTAATGAATCATGCTTTCCGGGCTGTTGAAAAACTGCTTCTGTGGTACCAGTATTCAAGAATTCTGGCGAAAGAAGTGACCCATCAAATTATTGTCCCATTAGCCTTCTCCCACTCTTCGTCAAAATATTTGAGACCATAATTAACCATGCTCTAGTCCGGCACCTTACAGATGCTAAACTTTTGACTGACAAGCAATATGGATTTAGACAAGTCCGTTCCACAGCAGACATCCTCACTGTAATCTCGGAACGTATATACCATTCACTGGACAAAGCGGGGGAGGGCAGAACGGGAGATCTAGATACATCTAAGACTTTTGACAAGGTATGGCATGAGGGTCTCCCTAGAAAAATTAAATCATACGGTATCACTAGTAGAATACTTAACATAATTAAATCCTTCTTAGATAAGAGAAAAATCCAGGTTGTCCTCGACGATCGTACATCTAAACAGTGTGATATAAATGCGGGAGTCCCTCAGGGGTCTATCCTTGGGCCTCTATTTTCCTAATATTTATTAATGACCTCTCCGACAAAACTGCCTCTGAGATGGGTATATATGCTGATGACACTACTCTCTATAACAGGCATAGCAGGAAAACAAATGAACACATATCTAAAGAAATGGCAAAAACACTAGAGGATCTGTAGTGGAATGGGGAAATAAATGGATGGTCACATTCAATGCTGCCAAGACTAAACTGGTTTCCTTCAATAATTACAAGAAACCTTCTCTGCCACCAATAGCAATGGCCAGTGACTCCCTGTCTGAGTGCATATTTCAAACTGCTTGGCCTAACGTTCACAGAAAACATGAGTTGGAACAATTATATTGAAAACATTGCCAGGGCCGCTGCGAAAAAGGTAGGCTCTCTCTATCGTGCTAGAAACTACTGACACCTGAAAGTATCCTGTACCTCTATAAGGCAACTATTCGCCCATGTATGGAGTATTGTTGTCATATTAGGGCTGGTGCATCTGTTGCTAGTCTCTCACTCCTAGACAAGGTTCAAAAGAGAGTTGCCAATCTGATAGGTCCTGAATTGGCATCTAAGTTTCAGCCTCTGCCCCATCGACGAAACGTTGCATCCCTCTGCCTGTTCTACAACTATTTTAATGGTGAATGCTCCGACGAACTGCAAGCACTTGTGCCTCCACGACGTAGACACCCTTGACAAACCCGACAGCCAGCTAAATCCCACCCCCACACAGTAGATATCCCTAGATGTAAAAGATATTTCTATTCCAGAAGTTTCTTCCCCAGAACCGCTAGACTCTGGAATTCCATTCCAGGTCCCTGCTTCCCTAACTGTACTGACACGCAGAAGTTCAAGTGTAACGTGAACCGACATCTTGCTGTCCAAACCCCAACATAGTGCCCCAGCAGTTGCTGCCACTGATAGTAGCCCTCTACACCAAAGTGGCAATGTGCTTGTTGGGGTGAAAATGTAATAAAAAAAATACGTTGATAATTTGTTGATTTAATGGGTAATCAGTAAGAACGGAAGTAGTAGTTGTAAACATGTTGATCAACCACTTCCTCTATTTTTGCAGCAAAAATAAAGGAATAAATTTAAAGTAACAATAGAAAGACATTTTAGAGCCGATGAATCATGTTCAGTTGCATCCATGTTGGAGAAACGCATCATAAACGAACTTTGTTGTACACCCATGTTCGTAATGCCATCACGAACATTTTAAGCATATTTATATTTTCATTAAACAGAAAGTGTATTACGCTAGCAGAATTTTGCGTAAGTGAGAGAAATAAATAGAGCGATTGACTGTGAACAAGACCGATAGCCATTAGTCGTGTGATCTCGTGTAATGAATGTATGCGTGAATGTAGGATTGACAAACTAAAATGACACAAAAATGAGCTGAAATGACTTTAATAAATAAAAAGTAATTTTTTTTATTATTCAATTTTCACTCCAAACAAGACACAGTGCCACTTTGAAGCAGGGGGCTACTATTAAGGACTTAATTAGCGGGGTCATTATGAAGGGAGATGAGTAGAAAGATGTTTGTTAACATTATACTTGAACTTCTGCATATCAGTGCAGTTGGGAAAGCAGAATCCCGGAAGGGAGTTCCAAAGACCCGCAGTTCTAGGGAAGAAACTATTGGAGTAAATGGCTTTCTTGCACCTAGGGATCTCTACTGTAAAGAGATGAGACTTAGTAGCTTGTCGGGTTTGTCGGGGGTAGTTACGTCGGGGAGGTACAAGTGTTTGCAGTTCGTCAGCGCATTCACCATTAAAGTATTTGTAGAACAGGCAGAGGGATGCAACATCTCCTCGATGGGACAGAGGCTGAAGCCTAGATTACAGTTCAGGACCTATCAGGTTGGCGACTCTCTTTTAAACCCTGTCCAGGAGCGAGAGACAAGAAGCAGATGCACCAGCCCAGATATGACAACAGTACTCCATACATGGGCGAATGGTTGCCTTATAGAGGTATAGGATACTGTCAGGCGTAAGTAGTTTTCTACCACGGTAGAGGGAGCCAACCTTCCTTGCAGCAGCCTTGGCAATGCTCTCAATGTATCTAGTCCAGTTCATATTCCCTGTAAACGTTAGGCCGAGGAGTTTAAAAGAAGTACTTTCAGGCAATGTGTCCTTGGCCATTGCTATTGGTGGTAGAGAAGGTTTCTTGTAGTTATTGAAGGAAACAAGCTTAGTCTTAGCAGCATTGAATGTGACCAACCATTTTTCCCCCATTCCACTACAGATTGGAGGTCATCCTCTAGTGTTTCTGCGATGTCCTTGGATATGTGTTCATTTGTTTTCCCCTCATATCTGTTATAGAGAGTGGTGTCATCGGCAAATATACCCTTCTCCGAAACAATTTTATCAGGGAGGTCATTTATGAATATCAGGAATAATAGAGCTCCAAGGATAGACCCCTGAGGTACACCCGCATTTATGCCATATTGTTTGGATGTACGACCGTCGAGGACAACTTTGATTTTTCTATTACTTAAGAAGGATTTAATTACATTATGAATTCTTCCAGTGATTCCATATGATCTAATTTTCCTTAGAAGATCATCGTGCCATAAATAACTTAGAATGACTTTAATGAACTTAAAGATGGATTGAATGACCTTAAGAATGACTTGAATGCTAAGAAAACAAATGGAATCCTTCAAAAACAACTTGAATGATCTGAAGAATGACTTGAATGGCTTTGAGACGTACTGGTTGTAAAGTGGGTGATCATTTTACATTAAATTAATGCAGAAACGTGATTCCCTCATTTTATATCACAAAGTTACAAACATAAGTACAGCATGTAGTTAGAACATATACTACACTTTGATCTTGGCCAGAAAGCCAAGAAAAGGTTATTTATTTGTTCCCCCACCGAGCAAATTAAGCACAAGGCCGATTTTTAATGTGAGGAGTGAAGGGGAAATGGGGACCAACTCCCCGGGGAGTAGGGGAACTGGATAGTGACAATTTGTATGAAGGGTTGCCCCTACATTGACCAAGGTCTTATATGGTCTTTGCTTGCTGTATCTGCCGGACAGATACTACACTTTGAGATATTAAATATTTTATTCACAGGAAAAATACATTAGGGAAAATGAACAAAAAACTTAGGCACAAGGCCAACTCAAAAAGAAGGGGGGATGGTGAGGTTGGTTGATCCACATCGTCTCTATTGGAAGTTTTTAATGATTTTTCTCTCGGCCAGCATCTTTAATCATGGTTACCCTTTTAACTTTGTATTTATGTGTGTGTGGTGGGAGGGGGGCCTTCTTCCTACTTAAACCCAATTTTAAAATTTTGTCTCTTCTTTTTCCTTTCTCGTTTCTTTTTTTAATGTCAAAAAATACAAAAGATAACAATATTAATAAAATTTCATTTGTGTCCAGGGACATGGGGGAAAATCCGGTTAGTAAGTCCCTTCCAACCCTATCTGAAATGCTAGACCACCCGTTTCACTCTGGTTTGTAAAGGAACCTGGGTTTCGCAGGCAGCTCTAAGTGGAAGATGGAGGGGTTGTGTTCAAAGTAGGAGAGAAAAGAAAAATTTGACGGTGAGGGCGGGGGGATGTTAGTGTTTGGTTTTATTTCCTCCAAGCTGAGTTGAATTATGAGAGGCGGGGCAAAAGAAAAAATTGTTGTTTTTGCAGGTTGGGGTTCTTGAAGGCTTTCTAATAAGGGAAAAAAGATTTATTTGGCTGGCTGAGAGGCTGAAGGAAGTAGAATTATAAAGGGGCAGGGGTCCGACAGAAACCCATGAACCGAGTGCTCCACACGTAGGCGGGAGACACGTATTAAATTGTTACCCCTCTTCGTACACACAGACTTGCTAACTGTATCCATCTTCTTTCAAAAGCCACACGATGCAGTCTTCTTCTATCGCATCTGATCTTTACCCGTAGTTGGTGTTTAATGAAAGCGGTCAGATCCTGATCAGAAAAAGGCAGCACCCCCGGCCATCTTGCAGTCTCGACGTCCAAATCACCATTCTCGCCACGGCCAGGATTGCGATGTAGACACTTTGTCTCTCCCTGTCCCACGGCGGCCTCACGTTGTCCACTACGTTGGATACAGTAATCGGGCGAGGATGCTCAGGGTCGATGCGAGCCGTCACCTCGCCAACATACGACCAGTACTGATGAAGTTCGCGGCAATCGAAAAAGCGTGATCAGTTGTTTCTGCGGCCGCTGTCCCGCAACGGGGACAGGCCGGCGACTCCAGGAAACCAGAACTGCATTGTATATTGTTGAGGGGAAGCGCGTTTCGGGCCAATCGCCAGGTCAGAGAGAACTCTGAATTGTTCAGATGACTCGAACCTGGCGCCCAGCTCCACACAGAGCAGATCTCACTCTGCTGCCAACCCAAACGCGCGCATAGCGAGTCGTCGGCGCCCCCTCACTAGATAGATCCCTGTGGAGTTCCCTACGGGTGGCAGTCACAAGGTCGCTGGACCCTAGTTTTAGCGCGGCTCGGCACTCTTTCAGGAAGGCTGAATCTCCCCGCGGCCTGCGACGACTCGATAGCGGGGTTGAGAATTAGGTCGGGAAAGGCCGCAGTGATCGCGGGGTGCCACGGTTGATCGTCTCGAAGGTAGTGGCTTAGGAAGGCAAGCCTCTCGGCGTCTCGACGACACCTCAAGTGCAGCATTCCCAAACCTCCCTCACACGGACGTTTAATACATACCTGTCTGCTCACCCAGCGTCTTCTTCCGTCCCAAAGGAGCGAGAACAAGAGTTCGACAAGATCTGTTAGGAGTTGTGCAGGCAGAGGAAGTACGACCAGTCGGTAAAGGATAAGAAGGAAGACGTATGTGGCGCACGCCTCAGCTCTACCCTTTAAGGAAAGTTTCCTAGGAAGCCACGCGTTGACCACAGCTGCCACTTTTGACCGTACCTCCGACCAATTCTTATCAAGCTGGAGACCCGGTCCAAACCACACACCGAGGATCCGAACCGGGACATCCGTCCAGCTAAGGGGCGCCAGGAGGTTTGCGTTGCTGCTCCAGGCGCCCAACCGCAGTCCGACCGACTTGCTGCAGTGTATCTTGACCCCAGTGATTCTTTCGTACTGTGCAAACGCCTCCGACTCGATCTCGATGTCTCTGAAGCCCGATACAAAGACCGTGGCATCATCGGCGAACGCGGATACCTTGGCAACTGAGCCGTCAAGCAGAGCCATTCTGCGCAGGGCCGAATTTGCCTCCCCACGTCTCAGCTTGCAGAGCAGAGGCTCCAAGGCCAGGACGTAAAGCAGGGGCGACAGCAGACTACCCTGAGGAACCGACCGAGAGATAACAATTTCGAACGCTTTCCGTTAACTTGCAGGACAGTCGTGGCCTGTTGATAAATAACGGAGATCCACTTGCAGAAGTCCGGTTTAAAACGGGCGGCCTCTAAGACAGATGCCAGGAAACGATAGTCGACCCTATCGAACGCTTTGGACTGATCTAAGTTGATCAGCGCGGCTTTCGTGTCGTCATCTATTCTCTCATCAAGGATCGTGCGTATTAGGTGCAAGTTGTTCTGAATCGATCTCCCCTTCATAGCGTAGTTCTGTTTCGGTTCAACCAACTCTTCGATAACAACCTGAAGCCGATTCGACAGGACCTTGGCCAAAATCTTCAACTCTGTGTTAAGCAGAGTTATGGTTCTGTAGTCGTCTAACTCTTCCCCACCATTCCCATCACCTTTCCTCAGCAATGAGCTCACTCCCTTGGTTACCTGCCCTAGGATGGATCCCGGAGCAAACCAATGGTTAAACACGTCCGTCCTAAGAGGCAGAAACATGAGCGACAGCCTCAAATACATTTCGTGCGGTAGACCATCGAGTCCCGGCGATCTGTCACAGCTGACCTGCTTCAGCGCAGTAGAGACGGAGAAGCTTTTAATGTTGGCTTTTAGACCTAACCACCACTTACTCTCAGTAACCGACCCCACTAGTGCCTTTTTCATTAATTCTCTTAACTGGTCTCGGAAGTCTTGTATCTCCAGAAGGGAGGTGTTTAACTTGCAGTACCCCGCTAACTTAGGTCTATTTCCTAGCTTCAGGCGGGCCATAACTAGTTTATGGTCTGACTGATCTAACTAATTGAACGTGGGGCAATATAGGAAATCTATTTCGCCTCTTCTAACTAGTATCCTGTCATAATAGGTGGTCGGATAGGAGGAAACGCTATTAGTCCACGTCCACATCTCCCGCCCTGGATGCTCGACCCGAAACCTGTCGACCAGATCGCATCTAGCCATCAGATCAGCCAGGCTGGGCTCACATTTCTCCGACCCTCTAGCTTCGCCTCCTACCTTATCTAACTCTGGGTCTAAGATGGCGTTCCAATCCCCCAATAGCACTACCCGCTTCTGACAATCTACAAACGCGTCAAGCTGACCGAAGAATGAGACCCTCTCGCGAGCGGTGCTGGGTGCATGAACCACGACCACCCGAAACACAGAATCTTTTGCGGCAACATCAGCCACGACAAACCTGCCCACCGTATCTCTATGAACAACGTCGACCGTCGCGGACAGAGTTTGTTTCACTAGCAAGGACACTCTCTTCCTCTGCGGGCTGCCATATGCCGAGAAAACTTCGAAATCCCGGTTCAGCACTTGATAGTCCACAGAAGAAACGAAATGCGTCTCCTGGATCGCAGCAACATCCACTCTCAGGGACAAGAGGTCGTGCCGGAGGCGAGCCGCCCGGCCCGGTGATCTCAGGCCCCTAGCATTCAAACTGGCCAAATTTAAAGACATGGTACGTACCTTAGGGTGTGTCGCACCTGGCTCCAAATCGGTCGGCGTGAGGATGCCAACATTATATGCAATGCTCAAGGAGGGCAGGTTTTTCAGGTCCTGGCCTTCTCTCACAATGCCTCCAACAGGGGGTGAGGGACACCTTTTCTTCCCCTTCCATCTTTTAAACTTTTTTCTTTCTTTTTTGTTTCTCGAATCGACCGGGGAGTGGGGGTGTTTTCCTCCCTCTCGCTGGCAGACTCATCTTCTGAGGAGCAGTCCTTCCTTCTCTTGGTCACCGATTCATTTCGTCTGGGGACCAGTCGTTGTTCCTCTTGCTGTTGATGATGATGCTTCTGCTCCTCTTGCTGTTGATGATGATGCTTCTGCTGCTGCTTCTGCTGCGGTTGCTGCTGCTGCTGTTTCGGTTGTGACGTCTTTCGCTGCGGCGGTTGCTTGTCATTGTGTTCTGGTCGCTTGGGCGGTATCGGCTGCAGCGGCTGTTGCTGTTGCTGTTGCTGCGGCGCTTGTTTTCCACCCGCTTGCTGGCTGGAATTGGGGGACTTTGTTTTCCCCTGTCGAGTCACTGTGACCCATCACATGCTGGGGTATAGGTCCACTGGCTTGGTTGTCGTCTCTGTGCACAAGGCTTGTCGGCAGTTGTAGGGGCTTTGGTCGGATTTCTTTTGGGGCGATCCTTGGCCATGTGTCCCTTCTGCTGACAGTGCCAGCAATGCGGTCTCCGTCCCTCTACCATGATGAACATTGTCCCCTCCTCATACTTCAGTATCGCTGGTATTTGGTTGAAGCCAGCTTTGTCGAGGTGCATCTGGAGTCTGTAATCCCTAGTCAGGACGTCCCTCTTCTTGCTTGTTGGGGGCCACAGACACCACGTTCCCGTACTGGCTGAAGACCGCTCCTGGTTGTTTTGCTCCGAGACGGGGGACATTCAGTATGGCGACATTGATGACCGTTTGACTAAGGTATTCTGGCGTGAATTTGATTTTTTTCCAGCGCAGATTAGTCCTATTAGCTGTCTCTTAGGCCTCTCTTTGGTTTTGGAGCAGGACGGCACAAATTGCGTAGCTCCTCCTGCATATGTATTTGGCTAGGATCTTCAGATCCAGGAGGGGGTCAACCATGTTGTCCTTGTCTACTCCTGTGAGGCCTCTTTTCTTTGTGTCCGAGGTGATGAAAGACACTATCCTCTTCTTAAGGTCCTCTGCGGCGCCTGGAAGGGGTTTTATGACGTTTCCTTCCGTGAGGTCCTTGTAAGTGGACTCGAAGAGGTACCGGTATTCCTGAGAGGCCATTTGGGTTTGTGGACCTCATTCAGTGTCTTCCTTACTGGCAATGCCGGTCCAGGACACTGTCGTCTGGCTTGGATGTTGAGGTGCTGCTTCTGTTGACCTAGGGGTTTGTGGTTTGTCTAGTGGGATGGGGTGCTGCCAATCTGCCGGTCCCTTCCTCCTGGGTCTCTTTCTTCTTCTTCTTCTTCTTCTTCTTCTTCTTCTTCTTCTTCTTCTTCTTCTTCTTCTTCCTGGGAGAAGGTTGTTGACTCCTGGGTGCCACCTGCTGTGGTCCACTACTGACGGGGGTTACCTCTGCCGCAGTTTTTGCTACCCGGGTGTTGCTGGGTTTCAAACTTAGTTTCCCCCTTTCTGGAGGGGTGGTTACTTCGGGCTTAGTCTCTTGGGGAGCGTTGAAGCGGGCTGGATTTTTGGTCACCCCGCGAGGATCTTTAAGGACGCTATCGCTTCATTGATTAGCGATTTAGTCCTTCTAGCTACTCCATCCTCATCATTTTCCCCTTTTTCCGTGAGGGGGTCGTCCTCTTGGGGAGCTGGAGTGCTACATTTGGGTGATGGTGTTGTTGGCTAAGAAGCCGGGGGTTCCACTGGCTGTGGCCCGCCCGTGACGTCCATTGCCTCTTCGTCCCTTGATTTTTACTCCTCTTTTGCTGGGTGATTGCCCTTGTTGGGGGGGGGGCAGGAGTAGAGGGGTCGTATTCGGCCGACGAGGATTGAGGTGCAGGAGGTGCCACCAGCTGTGGTCCACCTGAAACGTTCTTTGTTCCCTAGTCCGCCGTTGCCTTTGCTCCCTTAGTTGAGGAATGGCCCTCTTGGGGAGCAGGGTCAAGACAGTTGTTCACCAGTTGTTGGTTTCCCAGGCTCGCCGAAGGCTGCGGCCCTACTCTGCCTTTCTCCTCTTCTTCTGGGTAGCTGGGAGTTGCTCCCTCCATCAGGGAGCTTTCTAGGGAAGAAATGTGGCGAATCTTGGGTGGTATGTCCTCTTTGCCTGGCATCATGGAGTGGTTTCACTGCCGCTGATACGGACCAAAGTGTAGCAGGAAAAAATAGGGAAGTGGGGGGTGGAGGGGTGGAGCGGGATCAGAAAAGAACAGGTTTTACCTCCCCTTGCGGGGACGTCGGGTTAACAGCTCGAATCCCCCGTGAGGGGGAGAGCAGAGAAGGAAGACGCAGTGGGTGCAAGCGTGTCAGAGTGCCGCGTTGCAATTAAGAGAGAGAGAGAGAGAGAGGGGATAGACATCTCTGTCGAGAGAGGGGAGCAGAAGCACCGAACAAACTAAAGCTAACCCGACCAAGTCGCGTCTACCAAAGAAAGGGATGTTGGTCCCGAAAACAGCAAACTCCCAAAGAAGGATCGGTTTCGGGTCCAGACTACCACACAATGGTGTCGGTTCTGGGGGGAGAAAAAGGGTCCTGACTCCCCAAAAAGGGGTCGGTCCCACTAACAAAAGTTAGTGCGTCACGAGAGTGACAAAAGTGACAACGTAACCCGGGGGTCAGGTGGCGGAGCCCTTTGAAAAAAAAAAATCAAAAATGGGATAACTAGGAAAACAGATACTACACTTTGATCTTCGCTTGCACGCGACTAAAAAATGAGGAAGAAATCGATTTGGTAAGTAAACCTTCCCATAAGTAAATTACCTGTGTGACCTAATGCAGATTGACGACTTTCACGTTTCTTCTATTTTGTGGCTCAACAAAAAGGAGAAAAAAGACCGTCGTCACAGAAAGTACAGGATTTTTCAGATTTCTGTAGCTTGGATCACTTTTTATACCCATTTGTCACTTAAACTTGCTGACTTGATTGTTTAAATTTTTCATTCGCTTTTTAATATCAACATAGCAGAATTGATCATGCCTTTTCGACACGTACTTCTACCCATAACGTAACTTTTGCTGGATGTCAACTTAATCTCTGATTTTCCATCTTATGCAAAATATTATTGCTTGTCGAATTCACTCAGATTTATATTACTATAATCTAAGCTCCAGTCGCAAATGATCTATCTTTATTGAAATGAACCGATGGTTAATTTAAACTTTAATTTAAACATTCAGAGAAATTAATAAAATGTCAGCATCGCTTCATACGCGCCAAACACAAATGCAAATTTATGGGTTATTAATACTATCACATCGACTGTTAATACTTAATGCTTGGCGAGTAAATTTAATATTTTATTGGCTGATGTTTCTATCTTTGAATAGAAAATGGGAATTATAACCGAAAATTCATCTGACACTTGGAAATATATGAGGCCTGCATCTTCAGATCAAATGTCTCTAAAATTGGTGCATCTTATTTATATAATAAATTATAACAATATAATAACTGCTAAGAATAATATATTATATTACTAATGTTACATTAGGGATTAACGGATGTTGGATAATTGTTACATTAGCTTGTATGCATTTTGAGAATAGATGAACAGTGTAGGGCGAAGTGACACGAAAGTTTTTTAAAAACAAGTTCACGAAAAAATGTCCGACAGAGATAACCTACAGGGAATAATTTGTAAGTGTGAGTTCAAAGTTACTCTACCTCTACATTGAAGGTATATTATCTCTATGAGTATGAATTCGTTTCCTATTAATTCCGATACGGCTGGGCCTATTTTAAAAAAAAAAAAACTTTATGTTACTGGGACATTTTGTATCAAATACCTTCTACAAGTATCGAAAATCGATTATTGATAACCGAAAAAAAAAAACTGATTACAAAAGAAACAGTCTGATGTTGAAGAAAGGGTACGCCCTTATGATATCTAACATCACAATTTGTGAAGTTTTGTCACCGCACAAGCAGAAGGTTCCAGCGTATAAAATTGACAGTAGGTTCATTGATGAAACAGGGAGTATTCAGAATACATGTTCTGTTTTACAGCACAATTGAACCATTATACTTTGCTTTTGAATTTTAAACTATGATTCAAGTCATTATATAAAATAATTTATCAAATCAATAGTAAGTCAGACTACAATGTATTATGAAGTTAGTCACTGCGGGACGGCATATAAATCATTCTTCTCGTGCACCGAGTAGACAATCAATTGATTTGCTTGAAATATGAGAAATTCCAACGATTTCAATAAAATATGGTGTAGGATATTCGTTGATTCTCATTCAATCCTGGGCAATGTCGGATCTCCTTTCTAGTGTCAGATATAAACACATATAAGTGTATATAAACGAATGCTTTCACGCATGTCGTGTTTACAATAAACTAAGGGTTTAGAATGAGTTCGTGATGGAAGTCTGGTTTAGACGGGCGTTTTTTAATAGAATGTGATAGTCAAAGAATAGGGCATGTTTATCTTACTAGTTAGCTATTGCATAAATAAGAATTAGATTTTTGTTGCGCTTTCGAAATGTAATATTTAAGTTGTCAACGTGAATATTTCTCTCCAGAATAAACTCTCAACACTCTCAGAATTGCCTAGTTTGGTTTCCTTTTTTGAGATAAAATGTTCTATTTGCATAGGAATTCCAAGCAACACTAATGCCAATCACAGCTATACAAAGTAAATTTCAATGAAAAAATACAATGGCTATTAGAGGTCAGTATTAATGCAGTTCAAAATTAATATGTGAACAATAACGGAGTTGAAACAGAAACAAAGAAGATAAGAAAGGAAATTGCACATCCCTGAAAAATACTAAAACCTTTTCTAAACTTACTTTTATATATAGTAGCAAGTTTTAGCACTCTCGACAAGCAAACTGTGTATGTTACTACACCCTAATATATATATATATATATATATATATATATATATATATATATATAAGGCACTGTATATAAAGTGCGTTGTGTATATGATGAGTTGTGTATATAGTGAAGTTTCTTCGTGTAGTTAAATATTCATAAATCTTTGTGGATATGGATGTGGAATAGGTTACAGCAGGAATGTCAAAGGAATCAGTTGGTGTTTGCATAAGGGCTGCACCCCTACAATATTAATCAAAGTGGTTAAATAAAAAATCATTGCTGAATATGTTGCTTTTACCGATAATTTAGAAACATGCAATAGTTTGGTCATATTCAAGAATGCAAGTAAAAAGTACTTGTAGTTTAATAAAAGAATATAACAAAGGAAATTAGCATGCCATATAAATCTGTTATTTATTTCGATATAACGAAAATTTAAAAAGCAACCTACATAGCCAACATGTATTTGAATGCAACAAATGCACATAAATTATAATTCAAAATGAACACTTATTGAACAAGTACTCAAACATATTGACACCTCTTGTTCTTGACAAGCTTTCGTATGCCTGGCTGAAGTTTCTGTGTATTTCCGAGCTTTACAAGATAAGATAAGTGTTTGCCAGTCAACCTATTTCTCTGAGAAGTCTTTATTAATTTCAGGAAAGAAAAAAATTGTTCGCTCAAATAGGTGGAACCAAACATTGCCACAATCCGTGTGACAAACTTTCTGAAATTTATAAACCTTTTCATAAAGTATGAAAAGAAATTATATATTCCCACTTCAAAATACTTTGCTATGAGTAAAGAATCTGATTGCATTTCTAACAGTTCAATTTGTAGGCTTTCGTCTGCCTTAGTAACATCAAAAGTAAGCGACGCTATGAATAATGCAAACCTTGCTTAAAATATGAGAAATTACAAAATCTTTTTTGAAACTCTTCTAACAATGATTCCGAGTGACTGTCATACTTGGTAAAACTTAGCGCTGACTTAGTATTAGTACTATGTTTAGCTCCTTGCACGTAGGAAAATGAATAAAATTTTCATTTGATACTTGTGACTTCCATAATCTCAACATTGTAATGAAGCATTTGACGTCATCGAACAAAACCAATGTAACGAAATAACTTTTTATTAACTTTACATTAAAAAAAGAACGCATGTAAAATTTAAAAACAAAAGGAAACAATTAAAACTAAAACAAATGTAACGAATTAAAATATAAAAACAATTAGGATTTTGAATTTTAAAGAAATAATAATATTGTTGATAGAATTGCTTTCTTTACTGTCGTTATTTTTCTGAATAATGCTTAAAAATATTTATTAATGAAAAATAAATAAATTCAACTTTGTGAGCAGAAACCATTTATAATTTTAATTGCAACTAAACTTAATTTTACAAAACCCACAAACAGCAGAAGATTACATGTTTCGAAGAGAAAAAGCTTTGTTTTATAACCGGTAATTTTGCTTTAGCAAGCCCTCAGAGGAACAAATACCAAAAATAAAGAAGGACTTACAGCGCCTGTGCAGACCGTCGAGGTGGGAGTGAAAAAAATCAGCTACTACAGGGAAAGCATGTTGGCGAACAGAAGAAAATGAAGTGAATGACACCGCCGGAAGTTGTTGTACGGCTAAGAAAGGTACTTTGCGTAAGAAAGGGAAAGTAATGAGAAGTCGTGACAGTTGTGTTTGTGACATTGTAAGCTTTTGGTATGCGGGCTCAGTATAAAAAAATACTTTCCTAAAGCGAGGATAGATAAGAAATTTTAACTACTTTACGAAATCATCTCTTATTTTGATCTTTTCGGTTTTCTCCTTGATTTTTCCAAGTTGCTTAAAATTTTCTGTGGGGCCGCAAATCTGCTTCTTGCAGGCCGCATATTTGACATGCCTATCCCCATATCCTCTTTAACTCCTCTCTTGTATATATGCAAATATTCCTTTGTGCTTAAGTCACTCGACCACATGAAAACCAAGCACTTTACCTTCGGTAACGTTTTCTATTCAAATTGATTGTTATTAAACATTTTACTTTTTAAATAATAATAGTTGATATTCTAAATTTACTATCAGCAAGGTCATCCGATGTTGTGCCAGCATAACATAACAGTAGAGCAGTATCTATTTTGTGATCATGTGAGAAAAAAAAACGGTATTTTTTTTAAACTTTGACCACTATTATGTCCCCTTAACGTTTATTATGTTGGGCTCAAAGTAAGTTATTAACTTAGATCCATGCCCAAGGAACCTATATCTAAAATTTCAAGTGTTTACACACAAAATTGTCGGAGGAGTTTGGTAGAGTCAAATCGTTCAACGTTGACCCCTTAATCGTCAAATTTCTGGCCGAAAACCGATCACATCGATTTCCCCAAATGTTATTACTATAACCCTTTCTCCCTCGCAGGGGTCACGCGCACGGTGAAAAACGACACGCACTAACCCTAAGGACGGTTGGCTATATTTTCGCTCCTTCGGGCATCGGACCCCGCACAAGCATCCTTCTCTCTCCCTCTGCTGCTGAGTCTCTCCGAATTGGACGTTGGTATCTGGCCGTCTAGTGTTGTAACGCCCAATCGGGAATTCTTGGTAATTTCGGTCGTGATCGTCTTCTCATCGGTGGCCGTCTCTCTCTGTCTGCGACGGCTGGAGAGTCAAGTTTGGTTATGCTGAAATCGAAGGGCAGTCTTCACAAGTATAAATGGAAACAATCAACAACGATGAGGATAGTTTTAGGCTGTTTATTTAGTGATTCGGTATACATTAAGGCTCGGCTCGTAACTTATACTTCGTCAGGCTTGGAATGCAACCCCCACAGTGTATTTTACAAAACTCTAAGTAGTCGTCTTGTTAATTCTCTTCGTCTTAATTAGAAGAGGCTGGCGGCACGCGTAGCTTCCAAACTTCTCTGTTCGACAGACTGCCCGATTCTCTTCGTTCGTCTATCTCCGCAGTAGTTTTATTAAACGTCATGCTCCCTTCCTTCCGTAGTCGGCCCAACCTCTCTATTCGACGGGTAATCATAATTCTCTCTCTCTCTCTCTCTCTCTCTCTCTCTCTCTCTCTCTACCTTCCCAACCGAACCCCTTCGATTCAATTCCGAGAATTAGTTATCTGTCTAGGCATTTAACCAATTTGTCCCCTTGAAATTAGAATGACTCAATTCAATTCAATTGTTTTCGGGGATTGTTCGTTCTCTCTCGTCACCCCCAACTTGTTGGCTTCAGTGAATCATGTTATCGTTTACACTCGTGGTCGACTTACTCGTCGACCCTCCCCAGACCTCCTTGCGTTTTCCTCGCCAACCCGACATCTGGCTTATCTTTAATCTGGCCCTTTTGAACTCCAAATAATTTACTTGTCACTCGATGACAATTCGTTAGTTTCTCACGAGATGGGACTGAGACCTCTAGCCCAGCTCCATCCCACTCACCCTCAACATAGGGAGCAAGGTTATTCGGTGTCGCCCGGCTTCGTTACATTACCTTGTATATCAAATTTCGAATCTGTAGACTAAAAATTCTCAGAGTTATTGCGTATGGAAATGTACACAGACACCCACACACAGACACACACACAGACACACAGACACACACACTTTTATAGATATACTAGCAATGGGTGCCCGGCGTTGCCCGGGTGTTTGGAGGTGTATGCTGAGTAAAAAAAAAGCTTTTTTTTTCAAATTTGACCCCTATTATGACCCCTTAATATTTATTGTTTTGGACTCAAGTCAAATTATTAAGTTAAATCTATTGTTAAGAGAAACATTTTCACACCCTTCATATATATCAATTAAGCAGACACCCCTTCCCACACCCAATCCTTAGCAGACGGAGTCAAAATGAGGCTGGCCGAGCGACCTAGATTTCTACACCCACGCAATGACCTTCAACTGTCGCCAACAAGAAAAACGCGGGAGAATCAAGGCAGTTCGACGAAGGCGGTGGACACGGAAACATGTGTGGGGGCATTCTGCTCGAAAAATGGAAACACCGCGGTTGATTCGCATGGTGAAAAAAAAAAAAAAAAACATCTCGTCGAATCGTATCGTGCCACAAAGGAACAATATATACCCACCTTGGCACTAATCGATTGGAATTCACGCCGTGCTGATAAGGAATAACATATATCCACCTTAGCATAAAGGGAGTGGAATTTACGAGAATCGATCCTTCAAACCAGCACCTCATAAAAGGGAAAGAAGCTTCGGGTGAATTGAACGTCGACTCAACAAAAGAAGTTAAGTAACTCTTTCTAAATTGTTTTTGCTCGATCAATTATGTGAACTGTTGAATGCCTCATGAAAAAAAGGAAAAAGAAAAAAGAAAAAAATGGGGAAAAGAAAAGCAACCCTCGAACTAAGGTTTTTTCCTAAATGCTGAATCTCCCCCCCCCCTGTTGATCGGCCCATAAGTAACATATCATTGACTATAAAAAAGGAAAAAAGGAAGAAGAAAAAAAGGGGGAAAGAAAAGAAAATAAAAAAATAGAGGAAAGAGGGAAAAACTATCTCTATATCTTGAGACTTTCAGTGTGACCCCCCTCTCTGAGTATCGCTCATATCTCGTTGATTCTCATCGAAGAGAACAAAAAGAACCTTCCTAAGACAATCGAAATATTACTCACCCCCTCTCCTTGTCCCAAATCATTGTCTGCATGTATATATTCTTTTATTCTTTTTTTTTTTCATGTTATTTCAGTTATGATTTCAGTTGCATGTTCTGTTTTCGTAGTTACATTTTACCCCGTTCAATTTGTTTAAATAAATTGTTGATTTAATAACTCTCATACCCGTGTCGACTTGTGTCTCTTTTGTTTGCCTTACATTGCCGCCCGTGAATGCCTCGAGTATATTCCACGACGATTCTGGTCTGAACCTGGACACTGTACCATAGAGACCGCATAATTTGCAGTCGGTACCCGTCAAACTTTTCTTTTTCTTAAAACGCGTGCCCGGCCTTGGGATTTTCTCTGAGAACTCCAACCTTGGTACCGTACAGGGAGGTTCTCGTCAAGAAACAGGCTCGTGGTAACGTCACATGGGGGCTCGTCCGGGATCAGTTATACACCAAGCAAGTGTAATTTCCTTGCTTGAATAAAAAAAAAATCCTCGTGAACGTACTTGTGCATTATACACGGACGGTAAGGCAAAATGACGGACACCGACGAATTCCTTAAAAATCCATCCCCAGATAAATTATATAGATTAAAAAAGGATGATCTAATAGTAATAGGAAAGAAATTAGATCTAGAGGTTAGGGGAGCTATGAGGAAAAGTCAGTTAATGAGAATAATAGCTGAGCACATGGTAGACAATGACCGCTTCGATGAAGAAGTGCTGGAAGATTTACCGGCGGAGAAAACGACCATGACTCCTGATCAGGTCGAATTAGAGAAAGCCAGAATAATGGCGAAAGCCGAGGTAGAAAAAGCTCGAATCGAGCAAGAGATTAGGATGAGCGAATTAAGTATAGCTCACCAGCCACAGCAAGTCGGACAAAACAGATTCGACATAACTAAACAAGTGCGATTGGTCCCAAAATTTGTAGAAAAGGAGGTGGACTATTACTTTGCGCACTTCGAGAGAACCGCCCTAAATATGGGCTGGCCACAAGAGTGTTGGGCAATGCTGTTACAAACGGCATTAAGCGGTAAGGCCCAAAAGACATATGCGGCACTTCCAGCGGAAGACTGTGCCGATTACGAGGTAGTAAAAGAAGCAATTCTTAAAAGTTATGAACTCGTCCCACAAGCTTACCAACAGAAGTTCAGAAACTCAAAGAAAAGCGAGGGACAAACCTACGTAGAGTTCGTTAAACTCAAAGAGAATTATTTTGATCGGTGGTGCAATGCCAAAAACATAGAGGGTAACTTCAACAAATTGAAACAACTCATGTTAATTGAGGAATTTCAAAACTGCATACCCGATGACATGAGGATACACCTGACCGACAAAAAGGCTGAAACAGCAATCGATATAGCCACGGCAGCCGACGAATACATATTGACTCACAAGAGAAGCAGGGCAAAACTACAGGGACCCATGCAGTCACAGGTCAGGGAACATCGTGCAGTAAAGACATTGTACGAAAATCCACGAGTACCCATCAGAAATCCCCTCAACACAACCAACCGACCAGTACTGGGACGGGAAGCGAGACCTATAGTATGCTTCAACTGTGGGAAGCCAGGTCATGTAGCTGCGAAGTGTCAGGCGAAACGATTCACGGAGATGAATCGGAATACCCCAGCCAAACCACAAGGGGCGATATCTCAGGGAATAGATGAAACGTACAAACCCTTCATATCGAAAGGATATATCGCGCGAGATAAGGAAGGTCAAGGGGAACCCATTAACATTCTCAGGGACACGGGAGCATCCCAATCCCTAGTGAAAAGAGGATGCATGCCTAAAGAAGCGACAAGAGCCGCAGGTAGAGCGACCACGATAAGGGGCATAGGAAACAGACCCATAACGATTCCACTATTTAAAGTCCACTTAGTGTCGGATTGGGGCTCAGGAGAAATAACTGTAGGCGTAATTGACGAATTACCAATGACAGGGGTAGCCATGATACTAGGAAATGACATCGCGAAATATCAAGACGGGAAACCCATAGGGGTGACCACAAGAAGTAGAGCGATAGAGAGGGGAAATGTAGAAGACAAGCCGTCAGGGGAAAAACAACCGAGACCGGTGGTAACACCCCAACCTTGTTTACCCGTGCCACGACAAGTGCTGATCAAGGAGCAACAGAATGTTTGCCTTACATTGCCGCCCGTGAATGCCTCGAGTATATTCCACGACGATTCTGGTCTGAACCTGGACACTGTACCATAGAGACCGCATAATTTGCAGTCGGTACCCGTCAAACTTTTCTTTTTCTTAAAACGCGTGCCCGGCCTTGGGATTTTCTCTGAGAACTCCAACCTTGGTACCGTACAGGGAGGTTCTCGTCAAGAAACAGGTTTAGACACAAAATTGTCGGAGGAGTTTGGTAGAGTTCTCAAAGATCAAATCGTTGAACTTTGACCCCTAAACAGCGTAATTTCTGGCCGAAAACCGATCACAATCGATTTTCCAAAAAATCAGTACCCTCTATATCAAATTTCGAGTCTGTAGACTTAAAATTGACTGTTATTGCGTATGGAAATGTACACACACACACACAGACACACAGAGACACACACAGACACGTTCACTTTTCTATATATATAGACTAGCATGAGTGCTCGGCGTTGCCAGGGTGTTTGGAGGTGTATTCTGAGCAAAAAAAGGTCATTTTTTTTTAACTTTGACCCCTATTATGACCCCTTAATATTTATTGTTTTGGACTCAAGTCAAATTATTAAGTTTAATCTATGTCCAAAGAATCAATATCTAAAATTTCAAAGGTTTAAACCCAAAATTGTCGGAGGAGTTTGGTAGAGTTGTCAAAGGTCAAATCGTTGAACTTTGACGCCTTAAGAGCTAAATTTCTGGCCGAAAACCGATCACATCGATTTTCCCAAATCTCAGTACCCTGCATATCAAATTTCGAGTCTGTCGACTGAAAATTGACAGAGTTGTTGCATATGGAAATGTACACAGGCACACACACAGACACGTTCACTTTTATAGAGATAGATAGATAGATAGATAGATAGATAGATAGACGATCCGTCTTCGGAGTTTTTTTTACATAGGCATCACCACTTATCAAGAGCAAGAAGCCACTCGAGGATAAGGGTTAAAGCGTGTACAGTAGAAATTGGACAATATAGTAATCGTTAGTAATGGAAATTCGGTAAATTTGTTAACTTTTTTGGAACGGCTCATCAAAAACTTGTTTATGTTTGACTTGAAGACAACCATATTGTAGTCAGCTGGAAGGCAGGAAAACGGAAGACAATCCCATAGGCGTGCAGTTCTAAGAAAGAAGCTTTGTTCATGGATTCTACGTTTAAGTGTAGGCACAGGTAAAGAGTTGGGAGAATTATTGATAGTGTTGTCTGCTAGACGGGGTTTTTTTGTGAAAGTTTAAACACAGTTTGCAATTATCCGGATGACAACAATCACATCTAGTGCTACATTAGTTTTAATTAAAGAAGTTTTGTAAAGTAGGTTTCTTTATTAAATTCATACTCGGATATTTTATCTGCTCGTCAGTCTGTCACAGTTACGTTTGCAGTAGAGTGTTCATTGATTGCATGTATCTAAGAGTATTGATGTACACATAGATATCTACTCTTCTCTACGAAACGTATTGTGTTCTATATCTGCACACGCACACCTACCCACACATTCACCACGGAGCAGTCACGCTCAGTTCACCTGCGGCCTCATCTTGTTCTATATCCTATATTCCCTTATCTTTTCTTTCTCTCGTTGCGTCTTTCAATGCAGTCGAATGAAGCGTGAAAGGAGGTTTCCTTCTCTAGTTTCTATTCGTCCGCCTATGAAAATGTCTGCATCCATTTCTTCTCATTCATTCACTTACTCTTTAATTCGTCATACTTTACGATTATTTTTTCTTTCATTTCGATTGCAGTTTATTTAATCGTGTTGTGAGGAGCTTAGGTCATGTAATATTTGTGTGCTTATATTCAGAGCTATATAGTTCATCAGGTTGGAAGCCACCAACTTTATTTATAAAAAAAAAAAATAGGGGAGTTCCCGGCCTTTTTATATCGTAAAATAAGCTTAAATATATTTTAATTCATGCAGATTACGTATTTATTATTATAGAGCGAATACTCCATTGATTATTATATTGTAACTAATACAAGCTCAACATATATTTTTTCTCTTTTTCATCTTTTAATATAGACATTCAACAATTTCTTTTTTTTTTTCAATATTTTTATAGTTTTCTTTTTTAAGTCGTATACCCATTTTTTAATTCTTACTTTACATATTTTCCTTTATTATATATATTTATTATGTTTTTGTTTATTTGTTTTTTGGGGTTTTTTTTCTACTTTAGTATTCCTTTAAACTCATTTAACATTAATTTCTGTTTTTCTGTCAGTTGTTTTTTTTTCTCCTTTTTTCTTAACGTTGTATGTGTGTGTATATGTGTGGTAATCCAGTTTTTTTTTTCGCTCCTTTTTGGAGAGCTTGTGGTCATCGCGCATCAGAACGAATATGTTACGTCGTAGGAGTTATAAGGTCTGTATATATCAGAAGCTGTATATAAGGGTGTTAGGCATATGGTGAGTTGTGTATATATTGAAGTTGTTTTTTGTCTAATGTTCATAAATGCTTACATAAATACATTACATAAATACATTACATATATACATTACATATATGCATTACGTAAATACATTACATAAATACATTACATAAATACGTTACATAAATACATTACATATATACATTACATAAATACATTACATAAATACATTACATATATACATTACATAAATACATTACATAAATACATTACATATATACACAGTTCAACAGGACATAACATTTAACAAGAAACATTTTCTTCACAAAAAAGGGACGGAACATCTTCTGGTGAAATTATCTCTTTCCAAACGGGGAAATATTACTTTCCTTCGTCGATGTTTTGTTTAATTAATTTACCAAAAGCTGAAACGACCAGGAGTCTCCGGTTATATTCTAGAAAGCTTTTATTTAATTATAAACCTGGGTGCCCGGCGTTGGCCGGATATTTGAAAGTATGTGTTGAGCAAAAGAAAAATGTTTTTTTTTAGTGGTTGTAGGCAGGCAGGCTCGAACCCGTAGCACGGAGGCGGAAAAGAAAGTGAAAAAAATCTGACGTCTTAGCCGATGACTCCATGACGCGACTGGAAGTCAAAAGCGTTGAAATTAACCAGTCAATCCAACGGTGACGATGAATTGCTAAAATATCGGCTAAAAATTCAACCCCTCTTTGTACAAAATGGCCGAGTTTAGGATTAAGGAATAAATGTTTTCGGCCAATTTTTCGATATTTGTCGCCCGATGGGTCGAGCTTAAAAAACGATACCAATCTCATGAAAATCTGTTGCCTCTATCGAAAATTATTGCCAGACATATTAACATACATACATACATTTAAACAGACAAATGAGATTTATATTATTGTAGATGTTTCGTTGTTGGAAGATTGCACGCTTGTCTGTTCTACTTCCCTTGCGCCCAGGCCCAAAGACCTGTCGTTAAGGACTCAGCTGTACCACAGGTTCGGACTGTCTATCCTCTGACTTCTCCTCTGGACTTCTGTCCCGGACTTTTCCTGACTCTGTAACTAACCCGTATATATCTCAAGTAACAGATTCTAGTATGTCATTTACTTCTATGACTTTACCTGTGACTTCTAAACACGTTTACCCGATACCTGATTTTGCCACGTTGAATAATTCTATGCTGAGTTTGAGTATGCTGTTTAGAAACACACATTCCCGTCAAGGCCAAATTTTAGGACATATTTGTTATATTTTTCTTCCTACATTCCATTTTCTAATAACAAATATTTCTTTGTGATACAAATAATTTTACAACGTAACTTCTAATATTAATCGTCAAATTATATATCGATACTTAGCAAGGTTACCCGACATTGACCCGGCATAATACATAGCACTATATCAAGATCCTATGCGATATTACATTTAATACTTCAACAACTAAACTTGCATGACTCACTCTGTATTGCTTGCCACTAATAATTTTTGTCAGATTCTTTACAAGTTCTTGATGTATTTCAGATTGAAGCAACTTAAATATGACAGACTTATAGATATGTGCTGAGAGTATGTTTAAATAGTGAGCATTCTACTGAGGTTTTTCAACAGATGAAAAATATTTATTCTCTGAGCAACTATTGTACAACTTTGTAAGAATAGGAGCGAGTTCCGGCAACAGTTTTTTAGCACTATGATCGGAATGCTGAAAATTGTCACTTAGATGTAAGCGGTTACTGTTAATTTAGGTGTTGCGCAGCGAGATGTCTGTTAACATCACATTTAAATTTCTGCATGCTAGAGTTATAGGGAACAAAAAACAGGGAAGGAATTTCAAATGCTAAGAGACAGGGGGAGGAAGGCTGTAGAGTAAAAAGCACTACGATATTGCAAGACCTCTACAGTGAAGTTTACATAAAAAATATTTACAGAATTATATAAAATTTCTTAAGACATGAACTTCAATTACATCCAAGACGCCAAATAACAGAACTGTACTTCTATTTACCATTACTTTTGAATCCATACTAACTCGAACTTAATATCTGCAATAGCCCCAGCTATTGATTAAACAAAATATATTAGGTGTACAGACAAAATACATCTGGTAAACAAGTTCATCTACAAAGCATTTATATATAAAATGTACGTACGATTTGTTTCATAATATGATCTAATATTTGTTGATATACGACTCAACCCGACAGCTAAACGATGAAACATTCGACTAGAACGACCATCTCCGGCATGAGTAGACCTGGGCGTCTCATGGCATCTAGGAGTGTGCTTCAAAATTGCAGCAATAAAAACTCAATTTTGTCTTTTTTTTTTCTTCCGATCGATCGCCGGAAAAGAAAAGAAGGACATTCGGTTTTCGATATGAATGAAATCGATTTTTATCGAAATATATCCGGGGGTAGATTTATTGATGTTATTTTTTATTATATTTTCTAGTTCACACATTGTATTTTTTTCACACTTCATATTTTCCGACTGGTTCTAACCTACTTACGCGATAGCATGCTAATATGCAGAGCATAAACAGACGCTAATATATATTAATTGTGGAAATTATGTGTCTGTCTAATGTCTGAGCCAGCGTAGTATGTTGCTTCTGATATTTTTTAGTTGAAGATTGATAATTTGAATTATTTGGATTGTTCAGACTACTGTTTATTTCAATAGTTGTTATCCCCACAACGTTTCGGCCGATGTAACATTCAACCCTTTACAGGTGTATCTTAACAATGGTTCTCATTGGTGAATAGTGAAAAGAGCGTATTTTATTTGTTTCAAAAAAAGATAGTCGTTAGAATTCAGAATATGTGTTTATAAAGTAGAAAAAGCCATTCCTATTTTTGTATAAAATATTTTACGGAATTTGAATTAAAGGAGGAATCACAACTAAAATAAGAATAGTAGTCCGAGAAATTCCTACAATACAGCAATGTATATAAAGGACAAAAATAGTCATTCAAAAGAAGAATATCCTTGCTACTAAGACGTAGTAATACTCTATATATATATATATATATATATATATATATATATATAGATATATATATAGGAACTATGACTAGAAACTCAAATACACAAACATAAAAAATAAACCAAAATGATCAACAGGAAGAAAGTAATGTGGAGAAAACGGAATATTGGAAATGTAACTGGCAGGGAGAGGCTAAACAAGAAACACGAAGAACTGGACCAAAAAATAAAAGCAAAGGAAGCGAGATTGAGAAGATATAGATATAAATCTGAACAATGCAAACAAAACATAACATTTGAAACAAATGTGAACGGAGGAAAAACAAACATAGCACAACCAAATCCGACAGAAACAAAACTCTACTAGAGTAATATATGGGAAGAGCGCCGAGATCACAATAGAAATGCCGAATGGCTGAAAGACATGAAAGAAAAGTTACAACAAATAGAAGGAACAGTGAATGAAATCAGTAAGGAAACCCTAAAGAAAACCATAGGAAAATGGCAAACTGGAGAGCACAAGGGCACGACGGGATACATGCATAATGGTTCAACAAATTCACAACCTTACACGAAAGACTAGCCCAAAACCTGAGAAGATGTATACAGGAAGCAAGCGTACCAGACTGGATGACAAAAGGTAGAACTACACTGTTACAGAAAGACACGGAGAAAGGAACCGTCCCTAGCAACTATAGGTCAATCACGTGCTTACCAACTACGTGGAAGATACTGACAGCACAACTGAGGAAACAAATCTACCACTCCCTGAATAACCGTGGACTCATCCCCGAGGATCGGAAAGGATGCCAAAAAGGAAAAAGAGGAATACATGATCTGCTATATGTTGATCAAAAGATCCTAAAGGAGGTAAAAAGGAGGAGAAAGAATTAAGCCATGGCATGGATCGACTACAAAAAAGCATGCGACAGGATCCACCAAGCATGGATAATAGAATGCCTAAAAATGTATAAAATACCAAGCGGGATCACCAAAGTAATAGAAAATGCAATGAAAACATGGAGACTGAAATTAACAGCTGATGGACAACACATAACAGAAATTAACATACAAAGAGGCATCTTCCAAGGAGACTCACTATCACCACTACTGTTCATCATAGCCATGATGCCCTTGAACAGTATTCTGAGAAAGTGCCAAGCCGGATAAAAGTTCTCCAATACAGAGAAAAAAATGAACCACCTGATGTACATGGACGATCTGAAACTTTTTTCAAGGACCGAAAAGGAGCAAGAGACACTAATAAACACTACCAGGATCTTCAGCCAAGATATCCTAAAAGAATTTGGAATGGAAAAATGTGTACTACTAGTAATAAGAAAGGGAAAACTGGAAACGACAGAAGGCATGGAACTACCCAACCAAACAGAAATGAGGGCACTAGGTGAACAAGACGACTATAAATACTTGGGAATTCTGAAAGCGGACACTATCAGAGCAACAGAAATGAAAGAGAAAATTGGAAAGGAATACCTCAGGAGAACAAGAAAACTCCTGGAAACGAAATTATATAGCAGAAACCTAATAAAAGGTATAAATACATGGGAAGTATCACTAGTAAGATACTCTGGACCGTTTATAGGGTGGACGAAAGAAGAACTGAGAGAACTCGACCAGAAAAACAGGAAATTCATGACTATGCATAATGCACTACACCCAAAGGACGATATTGACAGGCTCTACGTGAAAAGGAAAGACGGCGGGAGAGGACGAAAAAGAAGTAGAAAAATACATAATGCAAAACACTGAAGGGATAATTATGGCAGCGAGAGACACAGAAAAAAAAACAAAGCAGAAAACAGAGAAACAAATGACAAAACGAGAAAAGAGAAGTGGAAAGAGAAACAATTCCACGGAAGATTCATAAGAATAACAAAATATGAGAATAACGAAAACACCTGAACATGGATGCGAAAAGGATATATAAACCGAGAAACTGAATCTCTAATAACTGCGGCACAAGATAACTCGATAAGAACCAACTATATCAAAGCAAGAATCGATAAAACACAAGAAAACAGCAAATGCAGACTCTGTGGACAAAGAGACGAAACGATAAACCATATAGTAAGTGAATGCAGCAAACTGGCCCAAAAGGAACAATAAAACAGGCATGACTAAGTGGGGAGGGCGGTGCACTGGGAATTGTGCAAACGACTGCATTTTGAGCGTACAGATAAATGGTACAAGCATAAACCCGCAACAGCACTCGAAAACGAGAACCATAAAATGCTATGGGACATGGACATATAGACGGACAAACCCATCCAAGCAAGAAGATCATATATCGTAATAATTAACAAGAAAGAAAAATCCTGTCAAATCCTAGACTTTGCTATCCCAGCTGACCATACAAGCAAATACACAGAGCTAGCCAGAGAGTAAAAAGTAATTTGGATGATGAAGAAAATCAAAATAGTACCGATAATAGTAGGAGCACTAGGAACAATTCCGAAAAACTTCGAAAAAAGAATATCAGAAATTAGAATAAGAGGAATAACTGCAAAAGTAAAACGACTAACGATAATGAAAACGACTGAAATATCAAGAAAACCCCTTTAATGCGGAGAATAATACAAGAAGACAATATAACGAATAAACGTTACAGGGAATGAAGAACACCGAAGCTGCATATCTACAAGTTCTACACCCCCATCATGCATTCCCCTATAGTTTCACCACCGCTCCTCCCAATAAAAAAGTGACACCAAAGAGCTGAGAAGGATCAAGAAGGACTGAAAGACCGAGAAGAGAGTACCAGCCAGACCTTGGTTGGACAAGCCCAAAGAGAACTGGGACTTTGGGAAGGCTTAGTGCCACTCAAATTCCAGTATAAACCAATGGCCACTGCCGGCGAGAAATCAATGGTAAAAGGCTGTTGCGATGATGCAAATTCATTTGCAAATACTATCGAAGGAGTTGGAGAGAACTGGACGTCTGGGGAGACTTGTTGTCACTCAGCTTCCAGAGAACACCACAGGTTTCCAATCAGATCGTTTGTTGACGTGTGAAAGCTCCATGTGAGCCAATAATAATAATAATAATAATAATAATAATAATAATAATAATAATAATAATAATAATAATAATAATAAAAATAAAATCAATAACATTAATATTAGTTAATAATTAAATGATAATGCAAATAGTCTCGGTCTTGAAGGAAAAGTGTCTCAGTCCCGAAGGAATTCTCATACACAGACCGAGGAAAATATCAGAGCAGGTACTTAAATGTATGTGCTTTTGGCTCGAAAGTCACTCTGTGTGTATTGATAATAATGACAATATTTATATAATAATAATAATAATAATAATAATAATAATAATAACAATAATAACAATAATAATAATAATAATAATAATAATAATAATAATAATATTTAAACCATAGACCAATAGTAGCTTTTACATAAAAAACATGTGCATAAGGGTACAGGTATATATATGCATGCACAATTAACACCCCTATATACGCATACATACGAATACACAGTAATATTCAACGACCAAATGTATAGAATATATGCACCCCCATACATATAATGCATATATAAATAATAATATGCATAAACAGGTATGTGCGCATGCACACAAGTACACGCATATATATCCATACGCGTGTATATGCATACAATGACATGTACAGGTCTAGGCATGCATACATTGTTTCTAACTCTGCCCTCTTCAGTAGTTTTATTATTATTATTATTATTATTATTATTATTATTATTATTATTAGTTTTATCTCTTACTCACTATTAAAAAAGCCGACATTGTCTCTAACTCTCTCCTCTTCAGTAGCTAATAATTACATTATTTTTACCATTTAACAATTTCATTTCTATTCCATTATACATATTGAAATCAATTGCGTCTTATTTTTGCCGTTTGAATTAAACGCTTTTACGTTGCAATATTAAAAAAAAATCTCATAAGACACAATTTTTCTTCCACAAACGGATAAAATGATTCACGCGAACTTTTTCGAACATGAATGTCTAGAAATGAACGCTGTCCAGGCTACAAGTTTCCAGTTATTTCAACGGTTTACTTTTTCTTTTTCATTTCGATACTTTTTTGCGACCAAGAGGGCAGGTCCGCTTGAAATATAAAAAATAACAATAAAAATATTAAATACAAAATGTAACATTGTTTTTCATGCTTCAAAAAACCCTCATAACCTTTAAATCACTATACTAGAAGCATATGTGGATTTTAACATTATATATATATATATATATATATATATATATAAATATAATTTAAAGGAGATTAGAGCAATAGTCTAAAGAGCCGAGTAACAGTGAAATTACAATGTAACAGTGAAATTACAATGTAACAGTGAAATTACTAGTGTAATTGAAATACGGGAAAGAGAAAGTGCTCGTTGTAATTTGGATATATAATAAGCTCGATAGGTAGATATCCTAGAGCTAATTCAATATTAAGTAATGTGATTTACAATTTAAAATTTGAACAATTAAATTTCAACCAAATTAAAAATCCGTTTCATATGAAGGAACAACAACAAAATCAATTATCTGTACGATCGTTTCGGAAAACAATGCTTTTTATTGTGGTAAACATCCAGTTACGAACAGTAATTACATATAGTTTTTTAATAAGCAAGTTCTCCTCGTCAGCAAATTTTGAAGGGTTTTTATTAAATCTAAAAGACACCATAACTAAACCTAGCATTAAAAGTAAGGCAGATGTATCTGAAAATAATTAAAGTAAAAGGTCTGAATTTAAATTTGATAAGAAGTTTAATATAGGTTATAGATAAAAAAAAAAGTAAATATAGATTTGAATTTGAATTAAAAATTTGCCTTGAGTAAAGTATTAAAAAAAAATATATATATGCATATATATGAAAAAATAGACACACATATACATAGATATAGAGGTATATACATAAAAAATATAGGTATAAAAATTTACCTTTTAATTTTTCGCCTTTTGAAATCAGGAACTATGGTTAAAATACTCATATATATGTTTGCTATAGTTTTTCGCCTCTTTAAATGATGAGTTTTAAAAGGGGGGATGTCCGTGTAATAAGTTATTTCTGTTATCGTACTTTTGATTTAAAGACGCCACGGTTTATATTCGAAAGTTGTTGTTGTTTTATATAATTTCATAATGTAAGGGGGGATAATTAGGCATATTTTCTTTTATTAAGGGCGTAAGGGGGATAATTAGTCTTACTTAATTTACTAAAAAAAATAAAAAGAGATTGTAATCTATTTTTACTAATAAGTAATTTATCATGATTTAAGGTCGTTTATATTTATTAAATTTAAACCAACGTTTATGACTACATGTAAATATTAGTTCCTGTCTTGAGTTTAATGTCTCTGTTTAAAGTATCCTTATGCACTTCTTTGATCCCCCCTATATACATATATATGTATATATATGTATATATATATATATATATATATATATATATATATATATATATATATAGCTTTATTCAGACTAATATTCACACGTATGTTGTTATTTTCAAACGACGTTTAGCCCTAAACATCGTAAGCTGAATCTTTTCGTATTAAAATGCATATACGGAAGTTCGACTGAACTAAATAATCAACACAGACCGCGGTATACCGGTTAAAGGAGTTAATTAAGAAACTATTATAACAGAGTATTGTATATATTTAAATATAAAACCTTATTACTGCTGCGAGGGCAGGTGGTTCTCTCTACCGTGCTAAGAAGTTACTTACGTCTAAAAAGTATTCTTTATATCTACAAGGCCACCATTCGCCCACGTATGGACTATTGTTGCTTCATTTGGGATGGTGCATCTGCTACTAGTCTCTCGCTCATGCACAGAGTTCAAAAGAAAGTCACCGACTAATAGGTTATGAACTGTTATATAAGCTTCGGTCTTTGTCCCATCGACGAAATATTGCATCCTTCTGCCTGTTCTACAAGGGTGGATGCTCAGATGAACTACAAACTCTTGTACCCCTCGACGTAAATACCCCACCAAACCCGACACGTAGCAAAATCTCACCCCTACACAGTAGCGGCTCCATGATTTTAGAAAGCTTTCAAATCACATAGTTTCTGTTCCACGCTTTGGAATATCTTGTTCATGTATTAGTCCAGTTTTAAATACTATGTTTAGATCAAATGAGATACATATTATATACGTTTGAAGGCAGACCCAACGTATTGTTACAAAATAAACAGATGTTTATTTTGTTAGAAATTTATGTTAACGTTCATAAATATATTTCGACGAAAACCGTCATCTTAAGTATGTCTTTTTTTTTGTTGTTTTTTTTTTTTGCCATGTTTTTGTTGGAGCAAATAATTAGCCGTTTGTTGTTTCTACGGTAGTTTTTTTAAGTTTCGGAATGGTGCGTTTGGTCACGCGAGATTAACGTTAAGATTTTTTTTTTAGAAGCGCCGGTTTGTTATATATATTATTATTATTATTATTAGACGATACCACTTGTGCGCGTATGTTACGTGAGTTCTTATTAGTAATGATATGAGTCTTAGTGAGAGTTCTTGTCTTATTACATATGATGTTGTATCTTAGAGAGAGAGAACTGTGTATGTAATGACATTTTATAACACAAACATATAATAACGATACAATTTACCTTTTTGTAGAAATCACAAACACAAAGATGAGCTTTATCACAAACACATGATGGATTTATTTTCTGACGACCGGTCGACTTCCTCATCAAGAACTCAAAGTTTCACATTTTAGTTTCTGAAGTAACGTCTCGCTTCAGACGTCCGCCTGTCTCTGAGTTTTCTCACTGACTGTCTCTGACTCTCTCCGACTCTCTCCGACTCTCTCCACCAACTAACTCCCACCTGCTATATTGAGAACTCCATGCATCCCGGCCACGTGAGCAAAATTCACGTGTCTCAACATGCGCGACTTTGCACGTTTTCGACATTGATTTCCCAATAACCTATTTTCCTTGTTTGTTTCCACAAAGGAATTTAACCTACATATCTAATTTATTTAACTCATATTTTATTATCCACATTCTTTTAACAATTGAATAGTTTATTTATTATTTATTTCATCCGAATTAACAATTTACTGGACATTCCATTTAAACCTATTGTTCTTTAAAACTTATGTCCAGGGTTCGATTTCTGCTTTCTCTTATTTCCATTTTAACTAATCTCTCTATTTTTATACTTACATGAACAGGGGACAGCCCTTATCATGTAACATCCCTCCCTTCCATATTTCACAAAAAAAATGTATGCATTTTTAACTTTAGTACATTTTTTTTTATTTTTACATCTACACAACCACACGGCTAGAAAGATCAGGCTAAAAAACACAAAAAAAAAAAATCTCTTTTAGTCAGCCCTTCACGGCCGATTTCACAATTATTTTTTTTTTTTATAAGATCAGAACCTTTCTGATCTTTGTGGCATTTACTTTTTGGGTGTAGGGTATTCCTATAATTCACATCAGCTATTTTCCAGCCACCCATATGCCGCAGACTAGAGGTTTTCACCTTTCTCGAAATGGACGACTTCCTTCGTCTCAAAAGTGCTCTGATCTCTCTTTCCGCATGGTTAGTCTTATCAAGTATGGCTTTGTTTTTTATTCTATAACTATCTCATACGGGACATACCAAAGCTCATATACTTAAATCTTTGTGGTTGGCTTCAGAAGTTTAAGATATACCTTTTTTTCTCTCATACGGATTCACTCGGATTTCCTTGCTTGGATTCTTGAAACTTCGACGAGGATTTAGAAATATCACCCCTAACTAACTAACACGTTTCCTGCGACCAACAACTTAATTGCGCCTAAATTCTATCTAATTGCCCGTTTTTTTTGTGATTTTTCTTTCCTCTCACCAGAGCCTCCAAGATCCAGCAGATATATCCCACATTCATGCGTCTCTAAAAAAAAATACAAGGTTATATCTTTCTTACGTAATCTACGGCATATTTTTGCCTGTCTCTTACTTCATTAAGCTATATGTGATTGCCTCGGGACTACCTCTCATCGGTTTACTGGTCCCCTTAAGAATTTTCGTATTCTTTCCAACGCCTGTTTATTAACTAAGCCAAGACTTACCACTTTGCTTGGAGTCGTTACGTGCAACTAGCTTATTTTAAGCACTTAATTAACCAGGTTCCCAAATTTTTCGTATAGGGGCACTTCTTGTGCTTATCAATCCCTACCAAGTAACTTTTCTTGGAGAAAAAATTTTAGGATCTCTAAAAAAAAACAACAAAACCAAATGCTAAAACAAAACATCTTTCTTACGGCGTATCACATCTAAAAACTCTCCAAATGCCCGTTTACGTAATTTTAATTCTTGTCCCCCTTCTAAAATTCTAACTGAATCTGTAAGCCAACCATACGTCTTAACTTATTTTCTACTAGATCATTTTAATCTAATGTATATTTACGGATAACTTTGAATTCTTGCTGTGAAAATCATAACATTACATACATAAGACAATTTACAATATTTGTTCAACATCATAAAAACATTTTCAAAAAAAAAAAATACATTAATACATTTAAACATTTTGCAACAGTTATAACTTTTTTTTTTTTTAACAACAAAAAAAAATCATCTGTAAGAAACAACAATTCAACAGTCTGTCCAAAACAATTGTCCCTTTTTTTTCAAAAACAAAATAAATGAACACGCAAAAGCCGAAAAGTTCACTATGAACACAAAATGCATTTCAAAACAATTTACACGCTGTTTCATAGAGAGTACATGCGACCTTTGAAATTCCTGTTTTGATTGACAGATTAAATTCAACAATTCGTCCAAACGATTTCATATCAAAACAATAATAATGGGTGACACAATCTCTGCCTTCGCGTGTATGTGTGTGTGTGTGTGTTTTTTAACAGACCAATTCATTTATCAATGAATTACGCATGGTGACTTGTTTACTATTTTTTTCCATTACTACGAATTTCTTTTTACGGCATATCGGCCTTTTCTTCTTTTTCTTTTTAATATTTCTTGTATCTTTTGTTCTCTGTGTGCGTGTATGTTCAAATTTTTTTTTTTTCATCATTTTTTTTTCTTCGCATTTCTGTGATCGTGTAATTTTTTTTCTTTTTCCGTGGTATTATTTATTTATTTTTTTTAATTATGTTGGACCCTTTTAAAACGTTGTGTTTCTTTTTCTTTTTCGAATTCTGTGATCGTGTGATTTTTTTCTTTTTCCGTGGTATTATTTATTTATTTTTTTAAATTATGTTCGACCCCTTTAAAACGTTGTGTTTCTTTTTCTTTTTCGAATTCTGTGATCGTGTAATTTTTCTTTTTCCGTGGTATTATTTATTTATTTTTTAAAATTATGTTGGACCCCTTTAAAACGTTGTGTTTCTTTTTTTCTTTTTTTTTTCGTGGTATCGACCCCAGGTTCGGTTTCTGCATCGCTGATGCAAAAGGTTCACGAACACCAAATTGAGAGTTGTTATATAATTATTATTATTATTATTATTAGACGATACCACTTGTGCGCGTATGTTACGTGAGTTCTTATTAGTAATGATATGAGTCTTAGTGAGAGTTCTTGTCTTATTACATATGATGTTGTATCTTAGAGAGAGAGAACTGTGTATGTAATGACATTTTATAACACAAACATATAATAACGATACAATTTACCTTTTTGTAGAAATCACAAACACAAAGATGAGCTTTATCACAAACACATGATGGATTTATTTTCTGACGACCGGTCGACTTCCTCATCAAGAACTCAAAGTTTCACATTTTAGTTTCTGAAGTAACGTCTCGCTTCAGACGTCCGCCTGTCTCTGAGTTTTCTCACTGACTGTCTCTGACTCTCTCCGACTCTCTCCGACTCTCTCCACCAACTAACTCCCACCTGCTATATTGAGAACTCCATGCATCCCGGCCACGTGAGCAAAATTCACGTGTCTCAACATGCGCGACTTTGCACGTTTTCGACATTGATTTCCCAATAACCTATTTTCCTTGTTTGTTTCCACAAAGGAATTTAACCTACATATCTAATTTATTTAACTCATATTTTATTATCCACATTCTTTTAACAATTGAATAGTTTATTTATTATTTATTTCATCCGAATTAACAATTTACTGGACATTCCATTTAAACCTATTGTTCTTTAAAACTTATGTCCAGGGTTCGATTTCTGCTTTCTCTTATTTCCATTTTAACTAATCTCTCTATTTTTATACTTACATGAACAGGGGACAGCCCTTATCATGTAACATCCCTCCCTTCCATATTTCACAAAAAAAATGTATGCATTTTTAACTTTAGTACATTTTTTTTTATTTTTACATCTACACAACCACACGGCTAGAAAGATCAGGCTAAAAAACACAAAAAAAAAAATCTCTTTTAGTCAGCCCTTCACGGCCGATTTCACAATTATTTTTTTTTTTTATAAGATCAGAACCTTTCTGATCTTTGTGGCATTTACTTTTTGGGTGTAGGGTATTCCTATAATTCACATCAGCTATTTTCCAGCCACCCATATGCCGCAGACTAGAGGTTTTCACCTTTCTCGAAATGGACGACTTCCTTCGTCTCAAAAGTGCTCTGATCTCTCTTTCCGCATGGTTAGTCTTATCAAGTATGGCTTTGTTTTTTATTCTATAACTATCTCATACGGGACATACCAAAGCTCATATACTTAAATCTTTGTGGTTGGCTTCAGAAGTTTAAGATATACCTTTTTTTCTCTCATACGGATTCACTCGGATTTCCTTGCTTGGATTCTTGAAACTTCGACGAGGATTTAGAAATATCACCCCTAACTAACTAACACGTTTCCTGCGACCAACAACTTAATTGCGCCTAAATTCTATCTAATTGCCCGTTTTTTTTGTGATTTTTCTTTCCTCTCACCAGAGCCTCCAAGATCCAGCAGATATATCCCACATTCATGCGTCTCTAAAAAAAAATACAAGGTTATATCTTTCTTACGTAATCTACGGCATATTTTTGCCTGTCTCTTACTTCATTAAGCTATATGTGATTGCCTCGGGACTACCTCTCATCGGTTTACTGGTCCCCTTAAGAATTTTCGTATTCTTTCCAACGCCTGTTTATTAACTAAGCCAAGACTTACCACTTTGCTTGGAGTCGTTACGTGCAACTAGCTTATTTTAAGCACTTAATTAACCAGGTTCCCAAATTTTTCGTATAGGGGCACTTCTTGTGCTTATCAATCCCTACCAAGTAACTTTTCTTGGAGAAAAAATTTTAGGATCTCTAAAAAAAAACAACAAAACCAAATGCTAAAACAAAACATCTTTCTTACGGCGTATCACATCTAAAAACTCTCCAAATGCCCGTTTACGTAATTTTAATTCTTGTCCCCCTTCTAAAATTCTAACTGAATCTGTAAGCCAACCATACGTCTTAACTTATTTTCTACTAGATCATTTTAATCTAATGTATATTTACGGATAACTTTGAATTCTTGCTGTGAAAATCATAACATTACATACATAAGACAATTTACAATATTTGTTCAACATCATAAAAACATTTTCAAAAAAAAAAATACATTAATACATTTAAACATTTTGCAACAGTTATAACTTTTTTTTTTTTTAACAACAAAAAAAAATCATCTGTAAGAAACAACAATTCAACAGTCTGTCCAAAACAATTGTCCCTTTTTTTTCAAAAACAAAATAAATGAACACGCAAAAGCCGAAAAGTTCACTATGAACACAAAATGCATTTCAAAACAATTTACACGCTGTTTCATAGAGAGTACATGCGACCTTTGAAATTCCTGTTTTGATTGACAGATTAAATTCAACAATTCGTCCAAACGATTTCATATCAAAACAATAATAATGGGTGACACAATCTCTGCCTTCGCGTGTATGTGTGTGTGTGTGTGTTTTTTAACAGACCAATTCATTTATCAATGAATTACGCATGGTGACTTGTTTACTATTTTTTTCCATTACTACGAATTTCTTTTTACGGCATATCGGCCTTTTCTTCTTTTTCTTTTTAATATTTCTTGTATCTTTTGTTCTCTGTGTGCGTGTATGTTCAAATTTTTTTTTTTTCATCATTTTTTTTTCTTCGCATTTCTGTGATCGTGTAATTTTTTTTCTTTTTCCGTGGTATTATTTATTTATTTTTTTTAATTATGTTGGACCCTTTTAAAACGTTGTGTTTCTTTTTCTTTTTCGAATTCTGTGATCGTGTGATTTTTTTCTTTTTCCGTGGTATTATTTATTTATTTTTTTAAATTATGTTCGACCCCTTTAAAACGTTGTGTTTCTTTTTCTTTTTCGAATTCTGTGATCGTGTAATTTTTCTTTTTCCGTGGTATTATTTATTTATTTTTTAAAATTATGTTGGACCCCTTTAAAACGTTGTGTTTCTTTTTTTCTTTTTTTTTTCGTGGTATCGACCCCAGGTTCGGTTTCTGCATCGCTGATGCAAAAGGTTCACGAACACCAAATTGAGAGTTGTTATATAATTATTATTATTATTATTATTAGACGATACCACTTGTGCGCGTATGTTACGTGAGTTCTTATTAGTAATGATATGAGTCTTAGTGAGAGTTCTTGTCTTATTACATATGATGTTGTATCTTAGAGAGAGAGAACTGTGTATGTAATGACATTTTATAACACAAACATATAATAACGATACAATTTACCTTTTTGTAGAAATCACAAACACAAAGATGAGCTTTATCACAAACACATGATGGATTTATTTTCTGACGACCGGTCGACTTCCTCATCAAGAACTCAAAGTTTCACATTTTAGTTTCTGAAGTAACGTCTCGCTTCAGACGTCCGCCTGTCTCTGAGTTTTCTCACTGACTGTCTCTGACTCTCTCCGACTCTCTCCGACTCTCTCCACCAACTAACTCCCACCTGCTATATTGAGAACTCCATGCATCCCGGCCACGTGAGCAAAATTCACGTGTCTCAACATGCGCGACTTTGCACGTTTTCGACATTGATTTCCCAATAACCTATTTTCCTTGTTTGTTTCCACAAAGGAATTTAACCTACATATCTAATTTATTTAACTCATATTTTATTATCCACATTCTTTTAACAATTGAATAGTTTATTTATTATTTATTTCATCCGAATTAACAATTTACTGGACATTCCATTTAAACCTATTGTTCTTTAAAACTTATGTCCAGGGTTCGATTTCTGCTTTCTCTTATTTCCATTTTAACTAATCTCTCTATTTTTATACTTACATGAACAGGGGACAGCCCTTATCATGTAACAGGTTGAGTTTGAATTAAATAAGATACATATTAGATACGTTTGAATCCAGACCAAACGCATTGATACAAAATAAACAGACGTTTATTCTGTTAGAAATTTATGTTAAAGTCCAAGCTTCAAACGTACATTATACGTATCTCATTTAATTCAAACTCAACCGGCGCTTCTAAGGAATAAAATCTTAACTATGTTTAGATTTATCTATGGATTTATGTAAAAGATATTATACCCGTCTATAGATTTGTCTCGATTATCTTTGGAATAACATAAATTTTAAATTGAAGACTTACATAAAATATGTTGTCGCGAGAAAAATGATTGGATACTTCTACATTATCTCACTTACACTATCATCAACATGCAAAAGAGCCAGATACGTCCCATGATGGAATACTGTTGCTTTCCTGCTTTGACAGACTACAAAATCGTCTTCGAAATCTAGTGGGTGCCATCTATTTTTCCTTAAAGTAATACTTACAGAAGAGACATTGGTAGGCATTCTCTGTCGTATATTGATTTTCAAGGCTGAATGCAAATCTCTGGTTTCCTCTGTAAAACATTTATAACTAATACCAACAGTCTCTGATATCTTTCCTTCTTCCTTTGTGAACGTGGACATAAACGACACTCCCAGAGATTATTTCTAATAACCACCCACCTGCGGAACACAATATAGCGGAGCTGTTTCCTAGCTGACTACAACATGCTCGTGTTAAGTCTAATGTAAACAAATACTTGTTGAGTCATCTTTTTAAATAACCAGATTTTATCCAGTTTCAGGCATTGTCTCGAATTCTCAAGTTAGTTTTCTCAATCCATTAACTCTTAACCTCAATTGGCTTTCTTGTCTTGATAAGCGGTGTCTCACAAATGCAAAATATCACTGAACGCACAGATTGAATAGGTGGATTTATTTTCTCACATATTTTGGATTATTCGAACTGCTGTTTTCATGTTGAGTGATATTGTCACAATGTTTCGACCGATGTAACCATCCTACTTTGTTTCGGCGTATCTTGTCGAACTCGGAACCCTTTCTATCGAACTTGGGAATCTGCACATAATTTCAAACAGAAATCCACAGCGTGCTCTCATTCCATCAGCCATGACCGGATAGAAATCTTACAGAAATTCACAATTGTATTCTAAATGAGGTTTGAGACTTCAACCTCTAGAAGAGTGTCGCTTAGAATTAGATTATGCCTATTACTTTATTTTTACGCCACAGATCCTTGATAAAATGTATATTTCTGAGTTCATCAAGGTACACCTGTAGAAGGTCGAAGGTTACATTAGTTTAAACGCTGTGAAGGTAACTGCCAAGAAGATAATAGTAGCTTGCATTATGCAAGTAATACAAATTATAAATCCTCATCTAAAAATTTCAAAAGGTATTCTCTTCTTGGCAATGGTCAATAAATCACGGCGTGAGTTTATTGCGAGAAAAAATATTCTATCTAGGCATTAAAAAAACTTGATTTTGTTTTAGTTAAATAATATTATATGGGGAATCTTTTCGAGATAAAATCTATTGTGAAACAAACGTTTGTATTGAGAGATACAGGCTTTACACATTAGGTAAAGAATAGCTAGTTATCCAAAATGTCCGTCCATTTGGGTCATATTGGGTAACTTTAACTAATGTTCACATATTTAAAGTATGTATTTCTATATACAAAAATGTGCATGTCTAAATAGATTTTACATCGAAAAGATTCCTCATATAATAATATTTAAAAAAAAAAAAAAAAAAGAAATTATTGCCTATATATAATTTTTATCGCAATAAACTCACGCTATGATGTATTGGATTCACCCCTTGTTTACTATTTTCCTTCCCCCCTCTCTCTCTCCATTTCATTTTATATTACGCCTACCCTTTTATAGTTTTTGCAAATACTTCTTCTCTCCGCCATTGTCAAATCGTCCCATATCCACTCGTGCCAGACGAACAAAAGACAGTCGTGCGATCATCGAACTCATCAGCTTCCGGCACCGTTGCCGCCATTGTCATCATCCACCATCCCAACGCATCAGCATCAATTACAAAGATGCACATCACATTTACGAACCTATCCCTTTTTTCTATCTCGTTTCATTTTATTTATTTCCCTTATCCATCCCGTTTAACACCATCATAGGTACCTTCCCATTCAGCAAATATTTTTTTCGTTTCTCGATGTAAAAAACAAAATAACTCAACACGCAAATCACATTGTGAATATCATAATTCGCATTGCTACAACAGTTATTTTAAACAGTTTCTTAAGGTGAGTCCAAAAGTGCCTGTGGTAGGATTGATGCATCGGTTGGTCAGTCAGTTACGCTTTAAATTGAAAGAACCCTTTTAAATTCTTAAACGCGCTGATTAAATGGACTCAACTTAAACATAACTGCTCGTCTTCGTCTCACACTGGATCTAGTATTTCTGTGATTAGCATCCTGCTCCTAGCCACCTAGCAACTGTAGGTTTGCTTATTACCTGTTACTCTAAATATTATGCATGTAGAGTCTTCTAAAACGTATTTATTTTACTGACGTCGGCATGGACAACAGCAAATATTGCTGCAATTTCTGTTGCGTATTAACTAGCAGTATTATGTTTGTGCAGTTAAGTGTAGATATTTATTAAATGCATAAAATGACTTCCGTATAAATGACACCATTTCTCTAGGCTAGAATCCAAATGTAGCATCTTTTTTGTTTTCGGTCAGAAAAGGATAGATCCTTTTTGATTCGGACAATTGGTATTTTTGTCGCGTATATAGTAGGTTTTTTAGGTGTTCGATATTCCTTACATAAAACCAACCATGTCTGAATTTGTCCTTGTGCTAGAGATAATGTTTGATTGGATAATCAATTACGATTGGACGCTTACTGCATTTACTCTCTTAAGTGTGTTTCTATTTACTTGGCTCTGCTAGAGGACACAGTACAACAGATGGTTTGTTTTAACTGTGCAAAAGGTACTTTGGGTATGAACAATAATAAAAATACCTCAGTCTACAATGGCTTCTCCTTTACTGATTGGGGACCGAACAGACTAATATACGAACAGATTCTACAAGTTGTTCTTAGTTCAAATGCCAACTTACTATATATATTCAACTTTGTTCTTAGACGAAAGCGCCTAAAATATGTTTTAAGTATGTTTCCTTACAGAAGAATTAATGAACAAATAAAATATCATTCGTGTTCGCTTCATTGAATATTATGGGTATTGTGATTCAGTATGTGTAGTAAGGGATAAATGCTGGCTGTTTTTAACAATCAAACGCCATGAGCGCATGAATTTAATTCCTGTTGCAAAATGTCTATTGTACAACTGATTCTTATACACAGGCAAAATATTTTAAAGTTTTAGTTTTTAACAGCAGTTATTGGTTTCCATTCGCTCATTTGTTTTTCACTAGTTCATACACCCTTTCATCCATGGAATACCATTCAAATTGTTTTATTATAGTCCAGGAAATATAAATATGTCACATTCAAGGCGAATCATGAATTTGAATAAAATGTGTAAAAATGGGTCAGCTTGAAAACCAAGATATTTTGCTCCGGAATTTATTAAATGAGAATTGTTAGTAGTATTATTTAAATTATACGAACACCTTTTAATTTTGATTGTTATTTCAACAACTTTTCGGCTTATGTAACCCACCTCCAAATAAAGTATGATTATAGATAGTAACATTACATATCTCAAACAAAAATAGTTTGAGTCTTTTAGAAGTATGATCACTTCGATAGTGGTTCTGCTGCTATAGAACTGTTGTTCTGTAAATCCTAGGAGATCCCCCCACCCAGGTTTTGCAGCCTCTGCGAATGCTGGCGGATTGCCCACGCATTTTTATAAACCAGAAAGAACTGACATTTGTTGCCTTTTCAAGCCCTTGCCTCACTTTGGGTTTAACCTCTTAAGGATCAATCAATTAAAGTTTCCCATTATTTAGACTAGATCTACATGAACACATGGCGCAGTAAATATAGTGTTAAGTGAGAATCAATTCTAAATTACAGTCGTCTGGATATTAAACTTTCAGAGGATGCTAATGATATAATAATAGTTATTAATTAAGACTTCTATTCAATCATGGCTGACGGAACGTAAACAATTTCAAATAAAGATTTCGATTTGAAATCCATAACATATTGAAGAGGGGGCACGGCGTTTTGATTTAATCGGCTGACAATGTTGGCTTCAACATCTTATGTGTATGTCGACGGAAAGTTAGAGATCGGTTGATATACTGGATAATATCCAAGTATCTATATAACAGTGTTTTAATATCAGTCGATTAATGGATGTGTTGCACACAAAGTAAAAAAAAAATGGTAATTTACATTGAAAAACGCGCAAATTGAATAGACATACCGTTCCAACAGGTTTTCGTGTTCAATTAGTGTTTTCAATACCATTTTGATCCAGTGCCATCCACTTGTTAATCAGTATATGATAAGTAATTCACCTCATTCTAAATGATTAATGGATAATATAATTGTGCGACATTATAGTATTTTAAGGGCCTTATTACTTATTAATAATTATAGAAAAATACTAGGAAACCCACAACGTTAGCAGAACTGTTGACATTCAGAATTCATTTTTTATCATTGGTATTTATTCTTAAAATCAAATCTTGTACGATTCAAAAATTTTGTATATAATCATAATAAATCAATATGTTTATAAGAAACTTGCACTTGTCTGATCTTTCAGACTGTTAAATTTTGAATTAAAAATTTTGAACATCAAGAGGGATTTTTAAACAGTGTATTTCCTAGTATGTTGACACATGTGTACGATTGACGCTTCGCACTGTATTTAAATACATTTAAAACCTAAACCTCGACTTCATAACATGCCAGGCATTATCGCCAGCATGGCACAAAGGAAAACAAATTACTCTGGATTTCCTCGAATAAGAATCTTTTACGATTCGAAAATTTGAATCTAATTTTAATAAATAAATATTTTTATAAAACTTATTGAACTTTTATGGTCTTCTCAATCATTACATTGTGAATTTTATAAAAATTTGCATTTGCTAACTGTTCTAGAATGTCTATAGGGGGAAAAGGCCTTCCACCGCATTATATTTTATAATTGAAACACAGTTTTCTCGGAAGCGGGTAGAACAAATCTAAACAAAAACCATATACTCATTAATAGTATCTGGCTTATCGTAGTAACGTATAAACAAAATGCTTAGGTTTGATTAAAGTATAAAGTGATATGGCGATTTACCACACGATGAAAACCGTAGTGTTCACCGGTACATATATGTAGTTCAAGGTGGTTCCGATTCCATCGACCACGGAAGCCCAATAGCGTGGTCTCGGTCATTTCTACGGTGGCGAGGTTGGTGTGAGATTTCTGTATTTCTTGTCTACACAACGACTCGAACGTAAAGAAAAAATATAGAAAAATATAAAAGAAAAAAACTCAAAAAGTCCAAATTACTCAACTCAAAGTCTCCAGGTAAAACACGCGCTGCGGGCCGGATTTGTGGTGCTAGGTTTACCACCCTCTTCTTTTGCTTGCTGCTCGCTCAAGAGATTACTTTTTGATATCATTCGTCTGCAAGTTAATCAGAAGTTCTGAAAGCGACGAATAACTGACTCCAGACTCAAGCTCGAGTTTTTCTTTGTATGGATTAATTATTAAATGATTCTTATAACAGAAAAATGTTATTTTTACCATTATAAACAGAAGAAAAAGAAAACTATATATGCAATGTCTTTCATCTTCTCCAGCAATATGCTTAAACAATGAGTAAAACTGTTTTGACTACCGATTTCCTCTTTTATTTTCGTCGAACGGTCAATGATCGGAGGCGTGGCGCGGTGGTGTGTGGTTATTCTTGTTTTTAAACTTGCGAAAATCGCTTCTGTTCCTCCTTTTAAAGGTAGGTAGCGGGTATGGTTGGGTGAATCTGGGTTTCACACCGAACCAATCCCTCTGCATTACGACATACTCTGATTTACTTTGATTGGCTAATGGTCTAAATCACTTGTGCATATTAATTAGTTCTTTACACGGCGAAATCCGACAATCTTGACCTCCAGGTTCAACCGCAGACAAAACATTACTATTCGATACCATGTAACTCTGCCCTTCACAAAACAATATTAATTTTTTTTTTCTTTCATGTATCTTGCATTACTAATCAAACCATTGTGACCATTAATCTGCCTGCTGACCACATATTAAAAAAATTCAGCCCTCATTCTAAGGCAATATCAACCATCATAGGTGGTCACTACATCTATCCACACTGAAAAGCGTGATATATGTGTATTCACCTGTTGCGCGTTATACCTTATATATCAACTTGGAACGAAAGTTCTATTTGTTTTTCAGGTTATATTTAAATTTGATTTTATAGCCATATTTGAAACTACTTGTACCTGCCAGCCATTACACATTTTACCTACATTGTTAGTATTTATTATTGTTTATAAATAAAATATGTACCGCTGATGTAAATTATATGTAATATTGTAAACTGTCAATTATTTGCGAGATACGATGCTAAGAAAGCAGATTTTCTGTTCAGTCTCTTATTTCATCCAAACAATCTCACTTCCGACTCATTATAAATGATTTCGATTAAGCCATTAAAGAATTTATTATGGGTTTCTTTCCTCTGTCTTTTCTACTTCTTTTTCTTCTTTCTCTTTTGTAAATGAATTATATTGCATCTATAAATGCATATGTTTTCTTCTATTTCTCGCATCAAGCGCATTCAAACTACTATGCTTATCTTTGTTTGTACTTTAGTAGCGTTTCAGCATATGCCCCTTCTTCCATTCTACATTCTTTTTCGTACTTGTGGATCTATATGTCATACTTAAAAAGCTATCGCTATAAAGATATACCCGTCGGTCGAAATATTGCGAAAATATTCACCCAACGTGGAAATAGTAATTCGAATAAATAGTACATACTTGTTTTTGTTAATATTCCGTCTAATTATTGGATTATACAATTCATGAATAAAAACATACTACATATATTATCGCATGGTTTATATGAGAAAAGTAATGTTATAAATCAACTAATTCGGCATTAAATGTCTTGTATAGGTTAACTAACTTGACGCCCGTTGTTGCTCGCGTTGCCTGGTCGTACAACGCTAAAACATAATGTTTTAATTCGTGCAGAGTGCGTATGTAGTCTTATAAAATCACTTCTATATTGCATATAATATATTACGAAGAATAATTACTCCAGTGGACTAATTCGCCCCAAAAAATAATAATGATAATGTCGTTCATCAAATTCCGTCCATGTTTCCTTATAATATCACATCAGCTGATATTTGGACTTGACGATATATTCCATGGTAAAGTCACTTTTAATTAATATTTAGTTTTAAAATATGAAAACGAAAAAATGGTTTGCAGCGATTTTAAATGACACCCCTTCTTTTCCCGTAAATTTAACTCATTACGAAGAAAAACTAAAATAAAATGGTGAGGTAACCCCGGGCTTGAACAGAGGATCATTCAGTCGGTAGTAAAATGATCTACCATTGCCTTGTATCTACGGATGACATTAATTCTTTATTTTTTAAGAAGAAATCATTTGCTGGGAGTTTATTATCTCTATTGGCTGGTATAACGTAAAATATACCCTTGTAAAAATACTTCTTTTTATCTATAAGAAAAAAGGCTATTTTTTTTCGATTTCGATACTTATCGGATGTAGAAAAGATATTTAAGAAGATTGTCAGGCATATAAATCACCTTTGTGCGAAATTTGCAAAAAATAGTTTCAGCTGTTTCAGAATCTATGAAAAAGGAACTCATAGGCACACATAGTCACTTTCATATAATAGTATAGATATGTCGAAATGAAAGAAAACTAAACATTTCACGGGAAATTATTAGATTTTGCATTAAATGCTACATAGATTAATATGCTGTAAAAGTAAGCATTCCGACTTTCTGACGTTTGCTTTATTTATTTATATACATAGTTACACAACATACTTAGCCATAGATAAGCAGAAGAAAAATTATCATATTCTTAGACTCAATGCGTTTTGATATCCATTTATTGTTGAGCGTCTGAATCGAATAGATTTCGTATGAAAAGCAAACCCGCCATATTCTGTTGAGTACCAAATTACATCGGTAAAACTAGAGATTAAGCCACGTCATACTCAGAGACGACCACCGAGAAAAATCCCAACATGAAATCTAAAACAAACAGTTGTATGGTCATTGCTTGTCTAAATTTATAGGAAACCAGCAGTAATATATATATATATATATATATATATATATATATATATATATATATATATATATATATATATATATATATATATATATATAAGAAAATGAACGTACGTATGTCCGGTTTTAATAATCATAATATATACCAATTTAATTTATGAGCAAACACGAAAAATTGATCTTAATAAGTAGTAATATTAAAAACCACTCGTACTAATGGTTTCAGGTCTGATTGAAATATGTCTTCGTAAAGATACTTTATTTATTAATTTCCATGATTAGGAGAGATCATGCACATATGCACACTTTTTCTAAAAAGTTAACTAACGTGCTTGTTTACATTTCTCTTTATTATTTCGCGATTGTTTAAAATATTTCTCAGTAAACATTTCTTTTTTTGTTTCCACTATAGAAGGAGGATGTGCATTTTCTAATACATAAATTAATCAATTTTTTGACATTGCTTTCTTTTAGTGTTATCGCAAATTCCACTTAAGACGGCAAAACAAAATTACCTCAGTATACGATAATTATTGTTTCATTTGTTTTTAGATAGCGAAGTTCTTTTAATGAATTTGTTCTGGCTTTGTGCCATCTTTTCACCGGGTCCAGTTAGTTTAGAATATAAACAAGAAAACAACTTTTTCCAGGTTAAATAGTTACAGGAATATTTAAGCATCTATAAACAAATTAATCTACAAACAATCTATAAGCGAAACCTATATGTGACCTGCGGATGTAGTTTCTTAACAAGTATTGACATGCCATGAAGCTATCTACCTCAATCGGTAATGGAGTTTACCAATGAAGATAACATTCTCGTGCGAGTGCCTGTTCTGAAAAGATCCAAAGAAAGCAATACTAATTACTGCATTAAGAAACGCTGGACTAGGTTGGGTTATAAAACATGGTTGGTATATTATATATGCACTTTTAAAATGTACTATTCTAAACTTCGTCATGACGTACTCTTTTCAGTTGTTTAAAGCAAAAAGCTGCGAAAGTAATGCGTCATGGTATTGCACAGGCCATTGGTAATATGATGATTAAATTCAGATTATACACGCTGGGAGTTAAATGAGTTTTTTATATCCAATATTATTCATTGATGCATTACGTCTTTGAATTTAGTCGTTATCTCAGCAGGGGATAATAGCCAAAATCGCTGCCAATTGCACCAACTTCTTTTTTATATCGGTTTAAATGTATTCCTCGTTCTTCAATAAATTACTGGCAGAAGTACCCGGTGTTGTCCGGCGTTCTTAATAAGTCAATAGAAGTGCAAAAATGTGTTTAACATATATTTTTTTATGAAAATTTGCCCCCTTTCCTTTTTTTCTTTTCTCTTCAGATTTTAAATAACATTACATTTTATTACAGTACTCGCCTCGACTGTTGTTTTATCATCTACTGTCAAGCATAACAATATAATAAAAAGAAAGTTTAACACGAAAGAATAATCGGTAACCAAATGTTTGATACAGATTCCGTGTTCTTTTTTCAAATAACCATATGTAAAATTGAAAGAAAAGTATATTTTAGATGGCCCAGTACACCAACCCATATGTTGTAATTCAGAATTAAGATACACTTTTTAGGGTGAAACAATTATTTCTATTGCCCTCCCTAATCGTAATAAAATCTGAAACATCCAAGAGCTATGAAGACGAGAGTGGTACCATTAAAACAAGCGAGCTTTTGCGTTCCAAAATTTATTTTTTAAAAAGTTATCACTATTCTGCATTGCACTTCTCATTCTTTTGATTATTAAGTCGAAAAATTCTAGAGCGTTCTTTGTTACTCACATGTTTTTATCCACTGTGAAATCGACGAAACTCTCTCCTAATTATGCTGACATACACCGCATCGCCTTCGTAAACGTTCATTCGGTAAATGTCAATTCATTCAACATGAAGAAGCTCAGTGGCCCATCTCTGTTTCCGTCAATATCTGCAGCAGAAGAAAAATAAAATTGTCAGGTCATGAATGCACAAACCCAGTCATTATAGCAATGGAATTTGCAAGCCACTCTGTAGGAGTAATTACTTTTGAAACGTCTATCGTAGAGAATAAAATGCTTAGTGTTCGAATTAGAGAATTCGTCTCACATAAAAGGTTATCTATATATACAAAAGTCAAAATTGGCGTGAGTGTTTGTGCATGTCCACCAAAGGGTTTTCAGATCGGGGTTTCGCTGTCGGTTACATTCCGCGAGAAATTTTCCTATACAGCCCAGATCATGAGATTCGCAAACAGACACCGTTTCTTTCTCTTCGTTTTTTGATCGAGTTAAAAAAAGATCCTACCGTGCTGTCGTCTCGAGTGTTTCTATTTTTCATATAATAAACGCTAATAACATAAAGCGGGAAGCTTGGCCTTCGAGCCCGGCTGATGTTGCACTTAAGTTACTTGATCCTCAGTCAATGTAGTGGAAACCCTTCATATTGAGATAATTACTATTTATTTTTGGATACTGCCAAAGTAGTCCCCCCCACATTAAAGACGACCTTTTCTATGATTTGCTTACGGGGAGTAGCAAATAAATATCACGATAGAAAGTGGGAAGCTTATCTGGTCCCCGGCCAGGTTTAAAAGCAGCGTTCATTTCTGCGCATGCGTAGCGACTCCTATGATTATTGGTAATTACCAGCTCATTGAATTTACTATCCTTTTTGGCCTAATAATTAGCGAGGAAGACTAATTACCCTACGTTTTCGAGTTCTATCCCACCTCTCTCTCTATCTTTTTAGTTTTTTTAAAAATTTTGTCCTTTTGCCAGGCAAAAGTTAATTACTAAGTCATTGAATTCACTATCCTCTTTGGCCTAACGGTTAGCGTGGAAAACTAATTACACACCTCTCTATATATTTTTTTTTATTTTAACCATGTGGAAACCATTCTTAACATCGCTTCGTCCCTGTGCCAATATTCTCTACCCGGGCAACTCTCTGTTAATAATAGAACTAACATTGAAATAAATAAATAGAAATTCAAATAGATTATAATAATTATTTCCAAATCCGACCTTTCGTATTAGACAATAGTATAAACCAGTTTCGAAGTGAGATTAACAAAATTTAGCATCAGGCAAACACATTATATCGTCTTTTCAATCAATAAATACAACATAACTTTTCGATTTCATTGTTACACAGTAGTGTTTCAGTAAATATATTGGGGTTCCGATACAACCGACCATTTATCAAAGTTATCGAACCTTTTAAACATAGTGTGGCTTCCAAAATATCGAAAGAGAAATAATCAGAACGCATGAGATTCTCTTAAAATGAAGTATATGTAGTGTCCTTAGACATAGGATACATCATTTGTTTTTTACCGACACATCTGACAGCACTTATGCTTTATTTTATTTAATTAAACAAAAACATGAAAATCACAAAAATTAAAAGATACAAGAGGAACAATTATGTTGCGTGTAAAGTGTTGAAAGAGATAAATACCATCATAGCATCATGCGTGTGTGCGAGTTGATAGAACATGTTGATAGGCTCAGCCGCTTCGGAATGTATGAGAAACAAACTGACGCATACACCTTTTTATATAATTGTATAATGTCGAAACTAGGAAAAACTAACTATTTTAAGGAATAAATGATCAGTTCCATCGAACCCCCCAAATATATTTAATGAAACACTACTCTCTAATAATGAAATCGACAAGTAATGTTGTATTTGTTGGTTGCAAAGACGATTTCATGTGCTTGCCAGATGCGGATGTAGCGTCATCTGCTAGAACAGAAAAAACGAGAAAGTTTTTCTCTTGGGTCATGTTAGACTTAATGCATCAACTTTTTATATTCAGCAAAACCTGGCTCAAGAGAAACACTTTGTGATACACACATCTGGAACATCTTGACTTCAGTTGTTGATTGCATTATAGTCTGCATGCATCTAATCGATTGCTATGAATAGATTCATTATTATTGCAGTATCATTAATACATTTATCTTGTTGAATACAATTGTTGTGTGCATTTACATATTTTTATGAGAATAAATCCAGAACTGTCATAATTAAAAGATATTCTCTGATAATTAAAGCATTTGCATATAGTACTATATAAAGCATCACTCAATAAATCAGGTGCCTGACACTAATGAAAGTTTATATGGCTTTTAGAAAAATACTAACATTCAAATCGAACGTTTTGAAATTGAAATTGTATTATTTGTTTTAAAATTTCATTTTAGTGAAGATTCTTTACAAATCATTACAAAGATTAAACTGGAAAATTTCTTTGTGCCTTAATGGTATATATATTCTAAAAACAAACTTATATATATATATATATATATATATATATATATATATATATATACATATATATATAATTTAAAGGAGATTCGAACAATAGTCTAAAGAGCAGAGTGTATTTTAATGCAATATTAAAATTACAAATTTATTAATTATTGATTTTGTTGTTGTTCCTTCTTGTGAAACTGATTTTTAATTTCATTCTAATTTGAATTTTAAATTATTAATCACATTACTGAATATATATATATATATATATATATATATATATATATATAAATTTTACGAATCTTTACAAAGATAGAAATTCGGAAAGTTTAATAGCATATATATTATCAGAACTAACTGTATATATATATATATATATATATATATATTTATTTATATATATATATGTGTGTGTGTGTGTGCGTGTGTGTGTATGTTTAGAGTCAAAAGTATGTTTAAGTCAAAAGCGATAAAATACAATAAAATAATATTATTTGCAAAAATAGAGAGCAATGAGGTGCTTCTTAATCTAAAGTTCCAAAAGACAATTAAACAATTTAATTCGATAGACGTATATAAGATGATAAAAATGCTACTGCGTAAAAAAATTAACAGAAATGAGAGGGTCAACGTTCTCTAATGAAGTTTAATGCTTTTATCAATTCCTTCGGCCTACACAAAGAAGAGTTCAGAGTCGCGATAGAGCAAGAGTCCAAAATTTTAAAATGATTTTTGGAATGCGCTTTTTGTAGGGGCATTAACTACTCTATTTTATACTTATTGGCATAACAATTATTCGCAACCAAATGCTGGTCAATAGCAGAGCCCAAAGTTTCAAAGGAAAGGAGACGCACAGATAATACCTTTACCTGTCAAATCTTGGATTGAACATGCTAGTAATATGAGTCTGCAAATACAAAGAAGTCCCTCCCACATAACCAGCATCACCTTGGCACTTAAATTGATAAATAGTATTACTGTTGTGGATGTAAGGCAAACTATACTTGCAAAAACCTTATTTGTGCCGGCGAAAGGAATGGATAAAAGTACTTAATCTCTTTGAGGAATTTTGATGCCCATCCCTACAGTTTTACTTGCCCACGTGGTGCCATTTAAATCGTCTTATACACGTCTATCGAGTTAAAGTGCTTATTTTTATCGTCTTTTGGCACCTTAAATAATTTAGGGAAATTCCCCATTTCTCTTTATTTTTGCAAATAATATTATTCTTCGTTGTATGCTATCATTTTTTTTCTGATGAGATGATAACTGAAAAAGGTCTAGAGAGATTTTTGTTGATCATGTTTAATTGTTTACACACACATACACACACATCTGAACTGTCATCTAGGCTTCAGCCTCTGTCCCATCGATGAGATGTTGCATCCCTCTCCCTGTTCTACAAATACTTTAATGGTGAATGCTCTGACGAACTGCAAACACTTGTACCTCCCCGACGTAACTATCCCCGACAAACCCGACAAGCTATTAGGTCTCATCCCTTTACAGTAGAGATCCCTAGGTGCAAGAAAGCCATTTACTCCGATAGTTTCTTCCCCAGAACTGCGGGTCTTTGGAACTCCCTTCCAGGATTCTGCTTTCCTAACTGCACTGATATGCAGAAGTTAAAGTGTAATGTTAAACATCTTTCTACTCATCTCCCTTCATAATGACCCCACTAATTAAGTCCCTGATAGTAGCCCCCTGCTTCAAAGTGGCACTGTGCCTTGTTTGGGGTGAAAATTGAATAAATAAAAATAATAATGGAAATAGTATTCGGACAAAACGGAGAAATAAAAAGGAACAAACCGAGTTATGTGTCCATCAACGTTTCGTCTTTATTTCGAAACCTATTCTGGATGAAGTATATATATATATATATATATATATATATATATATATATATATATATATATATATGTGTGTGTGTGTGTGTGTGTGTGTGTGTGTGTGTGTGTGTGCGTGCCTGTGTGTGTGTGTGTGTGTGTGTTAAGAGAGAGAGAGGGGTAAAAAGGGGGAAAACAGAGAGAGAGAGAGAGAGAGAGAGAGAGAGAGATAAATTCATTATTTTCTTGTGCTGATTGACGTGTAATAATTAGACGGACTACTTGCGTTTTACGCGATTCGTTACTACGAATTCCTTAAAGACGTTCATAAATCAAAGTGAAATAAATAGCTACTGAGATTGACCATCTTGATCCCTAATCCACACCCTGCAATAAAATCACAATGAATCCTACCGTCCTCCTTGTTCGAGAGCTACTTTACTTATTGTCCCGAGTTCATTATTCATGTTGTCCGCAATGCAAGATATTCGCGTATTCAGTGATTATTGCTATTCTTTGAACTCTTTGATGAGTCTTTACATCATGAGGGGCCGCTCGGTTTTACATGTTAGTAACGAAAGGAGAGAAAACAACATGGAAGCCCGATGATAAAATAACTGATAAAAGACAAAGCGAAATAGAGATGTATGAAAAAATTTATTCTGGGGAAAATTACACTGCTGAGAATTAGGGAACGTTTTAAGAGACAGAAATACTCCTGAACAGGTTTCGCTTTTTTCTTATTGTGTTTTTTCTTTACTTTATTCCTCCTCTCTCTTTCTATTGTCATCTTTATTTATTGTGTGTGTGTGTATATATATATATATATATATATATACAGAGAGAGAGAGAGAGAGAGAGAGAGAGAGAGAGAGAGAGAGAGAGACGTGTGTGTGTCTGCACCTATGTCTACGTATAATGCTGAAGTTGTGCACATTCATCGCGTCAAAGGTCACGCTAAAACACATCCTTTTAAGTTAATGAACTTTTCCCCAATATCTGCGCCATCATTTTAAATTATGCTTATGCATATTTTATATCAATCACAAGGTTAACTTATTTTACATATTCGTTTTTAAACATGACATGTTATGAATTAACTATCATTTGTTATTTTTTTTAAATTCATTTATAAATCTGATTTTTAATATAACAAACGTTCCAGTTTTGCAGTATTGTTTTATTCTCAAGACTTATATTGAATATTTGTATTAATTCTTTTTTGTTTTTTCATTGGAACTGATTTGATTTTATGTAAGTTGCGATTAATTTCTCCAACTGTAATTGAAAAGGCAACGTGATTTCTTTTTTCTTATTCTTTCTACGTTTGCATTAAGATAGATTAATAAATATGTTACGAATTAGCAATTTATCAATATGAATAAATATTTTGTTTCGTATTCCCAACAAAGCTATGATCTTATTATGTCGCATTTTTAATCGCTGTTTGAATCGATAGTGAGATAACGGAGCCAAGTATATATATATATATATATATATATATATATATATATATATATATATATATATATATATATATATATATATATATATACAGAGAGAGAGAGAGAGATAGATATATATGCTTGCTGGTACTACTGCTAGTTATACTACATTAGGCAACTTTAAATTGGAGAAGAACAGATACAGATTGTACATAATAATAACAGTATATTTGTGCCCCTCAGTTATACGATAGAACCCTGGGATACGGTGGTCCTAGGATACGATTTTTACAGGTTACGGTGTGGAATACGATGTTTTCTTACGGCCTCTGGTTACGGTATTTGACTCGGCTTACGGTGTTATTTATAATGTTATTTGTATTGTATACATGTGTACTGTACTGTATTTTGTTACTTATGTTTAATGCCGTATCCCGAGGGGCGACTATATATTTCAGAACTCCGGAATACGGCATTAAATTTCTCTCTCTCTCTCTCTCTCTCTCTCCCCCCGTTTATATATATATATATATATATATATATATATATATATATATATATATATATATATATAGTCTAGCTATTTGTACATATAAGTAAACTACGTAAATTATTACATAGGTAAACTAATACATATATAAACTTGTTTAGAAATTGTCGCTTATGCTTTTGTCTTTAATTTTTTGGCTTGTCACTTTTTCCAAAATTATGCCATTCGCTTAACAAATAGACACACTCATACAAAACCAACTGCTCCTCTATATTCCATGCACGTTTCACTGATTTCATTTGGCGATATGCTTAAAACGACTTTTTGGCTTGTGTCTGCCTTAGTGAAGTTCACCATTGTTTAAGACGACACAAAGTCTGGTTTGAAACGTAATAGAGATTCTTCTTGTGTAGCGGTCTCAATCCTTTCTGTAATTACTGAGTTAAAATGCGGTAATGTTATATGACCAGCACGACGATTTTTTTTTTCACGGAAATACTGAAATAGGAATTGATCTATTTTTTTTTGACACTGAGTTGATTCAGGCTGCATCACACACGCTTAACTCTAGTGTCAAGTCGGATTATACATTGCATATTTCTCTAATAAATGTTTAATTCGCAACTAATTCCAATTAAAACCAGATTTAGCATATAATTTTTAAAAAATGCCAATCAATATATACACTAGTATCAAACAAAAAGTTAACCTCAGCCAATAACAAATTATTAACTTTCTACTTTTGCAATTTATAGTTGCATTCAGCTTTTAGTTTAATACTACTAACCAATTTGTCACATTATTATATGAACAAACTAATGGACAGAGATTATAACAATTGACTGATACACACAAACATATATATATATATATATATATATATATATATATATATATATATATATATATTAGACAAATATTGTTGAATAGCACGAAATTATTCTGTTTTACAATTTTCCTTTTTATCTTCTCCAATTTCCGAATAGTCCTTTTTGTGTTTTTCTCGAAATTGTATATGTTGGATTCATAATCGCGAGCGCTTTCGACAGAAGTACATCTATCATCCTCAGGCATATTGTAGAAATAAATGTAGGCATTGTTTTTGGAATTTATATTTTTTCCTAGTCACGTGGTAATTTGTTATAAGTTAAGTGGACGAAAAAACAAATTCGCCTACTTAACTTGTAACAAATTATAACTAGGAAATATATATATATATATATATATATATATATATAAGTAAATTAAAAAAACAACCCCTACATTAATTTCTACAATATGCGTGAGGATGATAGAAGTACTTCTGTCGAAAGCGCTCGCGATTATGGATCCAACATATACAATTGCGAGAAAAACACAAAAAGGACTATTCGGAGATTTGAGAAGATAAAAAGGAAAATTATAAAACAGAATAATTCCGTGCTATTCAATAATATTTGTCTAAATGAGAAAATGCTGCCTAAATATACAAAATATAAATATATATATATATATATGTGTGTGTGTGTGTGTGTGTGTGTGTGTGTGTGTGTGTGTGTGTGTGTATTAAAAGTCCACGTATGCTTCTAGGATAGTGATTTAAAGGTTATGAGGGTTTTGTGAAGTATGAAAAACGATGTTACTGTTTGTATTTAATATTTGTTATTTTTTTTTTCAAGCAGACCTCCGCTCTTGGACACAAAAAAGTATCTAAATGAAAATGATATGGTTTTCTTTTTCTTTTTCATTTCGATACTTTTTTGTGACCAAGAGAGGAGGTCCGCTTGAAATATAACGAATAACAATAAATATATTAATTACAAAAAGTAACATCGTTTTTCATGCTTCAAAAACACTCATAACCTTTACACACACACACACACACACACACACACACACACACACACACACACACACATATATATATATATATATATATATATATATATATATATATATATATATATATATATATATAGAGTAGGGTTCGGACGAGTAATCGGAATCGGGAATCGGAAAAATCGGAGTTTTGGGGGGTATCGGAATCGAAAAAAATTTGAGCCTATTTTCCGATGTCAAAACCGATTCCTTAAATTATCTTTATATTAATTTTATTTTGGTTTAATAAACATCTTCCACTGCTTTTAGTGATACTAAAATAATAAATATTCATGATTTAAACTTCCAGTATGACTAAAATCTCTAGATCACTCCCTCAAAAATGTGTTTTTACCTTTGAGAAAATATAGGCACATTTTAGATGTGTTTTTACGGTAATCGGTACAAAATAACAATTTTAGAATTAAATATTTTGAGATTTATAAAGAATTGGAAGCGGAATCGGTAATTGCATCGGAATCAGTAATGAAGTACAGAATCGGGAAAAATATTGGAATCGTCCCATCACTAATATATATATATATATATATATATATATATATATATATATATATATATATATATATATATAACCGGATTTATGTGGCCCTGTCGGTGGGGCATTAGAATACGCCGACTGCCCCCTGCAGAGGGTAAAAGTCCCTCAATGGGGGTCCTGGATATGACCTAAAACTATATCCGATGGTGAGGCCCAGCTTGTGGGCTTTGGGGAGTGTAGAGCCACCCTGTAATTACCATTGCTCCCAGGTCCACTCTGACCCGGAGTGGTAGTACCTGTTAGGGTCCCAACTATGGGTTAAATAGAAACCGACGTGAAAACAACAAATATATTCTATTAAAAAAAAAATTCTTCAAAATCTTTGGATTCAGCACTAAATAACCCGAAAAGGGTTGATACGCCGTAAAACAAAAACAACCAACCAACCGGATTTATGTGATGCTATGAAGTATCTTAATTGTTTTAAAATTCTTAACGGTATTATGATTTTAGTAAGTGGTATATATTAAATATCTTCAGACAATTTTCTATACGAACCCTATTTATCTTCGTATTATTGTGAAATAGAAGGGGGGTACAAGAAATTAGGTATTGACTGGAATCATTTGTTCGAGTCGTGATTATCCGCGATCGATAATTCTGAAATTACAGTATTACTTTTGTTAGAGATATATAGTAAGCAAGTAACTTCATCAACGTCACAATCTTTTAAATATGTTAAAATGAAGATGGGGGGAGGGACCAATTTCAAATTGATTGGGCTATTTCCTCCTGACAGCGTCGTTCGAGAAAAAAAACAGAATGTAGGATTACACTATCACTTTTAATCAGTAGTATATGTTAAATCTCTTTGTTTTATTTTCTTGATCAAAATCATTCACTTAAATATTATTGTGTAATGGAAGAAATACGACAAAAAATTACGCATTGAAAGTGAACATTTGTATTACCCGATGTTGTTGGGAATCAATAATCATTAGCGACATTATTTTTCTTGGTACTCAACATTTAACGGTAATTTTATCAGTCTTATGAAGGTCTTCTTACTTACATTACAATGTTATATTTGGTACGTACGGAGGGAGATGATAAAAAACGTTTATTCTACTGGGTGTTGTCCGGTCGCAATAAATTCGTCGTTATCAACATCATTTGTTCATAATACTTTCATTTTAACAATACTTTGATGAAATCATTAATGCTTCCTTAATAATATCATCGCATATAACATTTGTTAAGTAGAAGAGAAAATTCATTGATTATCAACATAGTTTCTCTTCATATTCTGATTTTTATCGTAATTTTGTGCTTGCTATAAAAATCTCCTAACTAACATTACAGCATTGTATTTTATAAGTAACGCGGAGGAGCGTAAACAGAAACTTTGATTCTACCCGACTATTCGGAAAGCAATAACATTGTGAGTGCATTATATTTGGTAAGTAAAGAACGGCCTACAGACTCTTTTGTTCTACTTAGAGAACAATCAATAGAAATTACAGTCTTACGTTAAAATCTTTTTTGGACTATTTTTATTCTATTGACTCTATCTATTTAACTGGTCGGGTTCCTTGCCCGGACCAATGTGACTCTCTCTCTCTCTCTCTCTCTCTCTCTCTCTCTCCCTCTCTCTCACCAGATTTCAATGTCTTCCATCAGCTGCCTTAAACCCGCAGGCTCACAGTCTGCGTCAATTTGCTGGATGTACGTGAATATAGGTAATCTTATGCTCGTGCGCCCGTGCCGTAGTCCACAACAATACATTTTAAATCAGATCTTGCTTACGTCTCTGGTAGTGACTGGCAAATCGTACACGTCGCTTCCTGATGGGAGTAGATATAGCAGGTATGTTACCATAAAGTTGCTGCTTCGTGGGATGATCTTGCCAAGATATAGTTAACACTGTTCGTAACAAATATATATGGGTACCTCCTAGCTTTCTTTCCACTCTTTTGGTGAGTGTCCAGGTCGTGGCACCGTTAACATGGACAGACTCTTTCGGTGCTATGAAAAGCTGCTTTTTCAGTTTGTTAGTCAACCTTAAAGTCCATACTGACCGCAGCTTATCCAATGTAGCCCACTCTTTTAAGATACGAATTTCGGTATCTATCGCCGTAAACTCTGTGACTTCTTTCAGTGTTGTTCTATCTAGAGCTTTGGTTCCCCCCTACGCATTAAAAGCCGTAAACTCTGTCTTATTCTCATTAACGTAAAGACCAATGTTATTTTCACACTTTTCTAGCTCACGTAATAACGTTTGCGCATCTGTATTGTTACTTCCGAACAGAGCAATAGCGTCTGCATGATCTGCTTCAGTATGTTTGCTGATGGATGGCGTCTGCTTCTGAATTTAATGTGAAACCCAATGTGCTGTCAACAGAGGTGCGAAGTACACAGTAAAGACAGACAATGAAAAGAAAAAGGGGCTAGAGTGTCTGCTTTAAGAACACCGGCACGAATATCAAAGAAGTCAGTGTCACCATCTTACCATTGCTCTAGTGTATTTGTATAGGTTCGTTTGACATTCTCAACATATTTTTTCTAATTATTATGTTGTCCAAGGATAATAAATCTTAGATTAAAGCCAAATAAATTATATCTTTATTCTTTGTTATTAACAGATGGAGACAAGATGGAACAATGGTCTGGACGGAAGAGGACAGAAAATGGCCAGACTGAAAGGGAGAAATATAGAGACAGCTTAGTAAAAAAAGCGAAAACATAAAAGTTATAATATTGCGATATTACGCGCATCCGAATAATCCAAATAATCCAAATGTAACGCACACTATTTAATTTTTATTGCATTTTCATAGCACTTAGTAACGCCTTGTAACTTTACTAGTATATATATATATATATATATATATATATATATATATATATATATATATATATATACTAAATAATAAATAATCAATACGAAAAATATATAAAAGTTTATATATTTATTTATTTCCTATGTATTGAAGTGTAGGAATACAAAAAGTCTTTTGAAAAAAAAATGTTTCCTTCAAAACCACATAATTGTCGACCAATCCTTCGATCTTCCTCAGTGTGAATGATCAAAAGGAAACATTCTTGTTTTTTTTTCAAAATACTTTTTGTATTCTTACACGTCAACACATAGGAAATAAATACAGAAAAGATATAAACATTTATATATTTTTCGTAATGATTTTTTATTCATACATATTTAAATATATTAAAGGGAACACACGTGGATAAAACATGCAATATATATATATATACATATATATACATATATATATATACATATATACATATATATATATATATATATATATATATATATATCAGGCTCAATATGATTGTGTGTGTAATGGTTGTGTCGATTGGTTTCCTAGATGTAAATCAAATAAAACTCACGTGATTATATAAGAGTGCTCAGTGCAGGACAGAGCAGGTATATAGAGTAATTATTATACAAACATGTTTGGTTACATACGTGCATACATGTTTCAATGAAATCCCAATTCATGGATGACACCAATTTGATGAGGTGTTTTTCTTGAATTATGATTCCACTTAAACATGTATACACATATGTAACTAATAATATTTGGATAATAAACAGACTATATATACATGTGTGCGTGTGTGTGTGCATATAGTGTGTACTATTTTGAATTTCATCTATTAATCTATATTCATATTTTTACTTACTAATTTCGAAACAGTCAAATCCAATTATTTCACTCAGAAATTTCAAACCTGTAATAAGCTTAGCATTATCAAAATGTTACATTCGTGATGTTACTCGAAATACTGTTAGCTCACTTACATAAAAAACTCAAGCAATAATTTTTTAATAAAAATCTTTTTATACACATTTTGCATCCAGAACAGTTTCGAAATTGAAACTGAAGTTCCATTTATACATACAGACAACTCCTATCTAAAACATATTCTTATTTAAAAATTTTTTTAAATTATTAATAAGCCATTTTCATGTGGAATTGAGTTTAATATTGCTGGTATTTGCCGATGCATTTGTTGAGAATTTCCTTGTAATTTGTTCTGGTTTTGATGTAAAATGAAGCATTCCTTGACATATATTCAAGGCTGTTTGTAAGACACTTACGAGAATTTTAATTTAAAAAGTTATCTTCTGAAAGGAATGAATTTTTATAATTGCTATAACACATTGGGTGTGCAAAAGTAACTCCTGTTTTGAAAGAGCTGTAAATAACCATGATGTCTTTGTGTATGGTCTTTAGAACTTTATTTAAAAAAATATTCCTTTTCCCACTCTACTTCTATTTCGTTCTCTCCCCCTCCCATCTCTCTCTCTCTCTCTCTCTCTCTCTCTCTCTCTCTATGAGATGAGTTTTTTCATGGAAAACAGTGAGCTTGATATTTAACCTATTATAATTTAATTGTAATATTAATAATATTACTACTGATAATGATAATACAGATATTGCAAATAGACTCCATCTCAGTATATACCTACATACAGAGAAAAGTCTTCACTCCAGAATACACATTTTTTGGAATATAGTTTTTTAGTTATTTATTAACTATATTGCTTTGTAATTACATTGAACTTCTAAAAAAAGGATTGGTATATATTAGAAGAAAATATATTTCTACAGAAACACACACACACATATATATATATATATGTGTGTGTGCGTGTGAGTTTGCGTGTATATGTATTTTGTGTAGATGTATTTGTGTGTATTACTAGGCAAAGTAATAATAATGGCAAGCAATATACGAAAGAGTAATGCAAGCAACAGTAAACGTAGTCACTAGTTTTGTCTTCTTTGCGCCAGTCTCTCGAACCAAAGGTTCTCAAGTCCTTCGCCACCCTTACTCAAGGCATGCCTTCATGCTGGTCCATCTTCGGCTAGCTCCTCCCACACATTCACATCGATGCCAAGAGCGATCAGATCCCGTTTGGCCACGTCTTTACAGCGCAGCACTGGGCGACCGCGGCTTCTTGATCCATTTGCCAGTTCGCTGTAGAGGATATCCTTAGGGAGAAGTTATCGGGCATTCTGCGCAGGTGTCCAAGCCAGCGCGATCGTCGTATCTTGAGCGTCTGGAACAAGGAGCGGCTGCCAGCACGTTTTAGCACATCTTCGTTGGTGATTCTATCCCACCAATTGATGCCCATGATATGTTGCAAGCATTGGAGACGTTAGACGTTCAGTCTTTTCTCGTGACGAGCATACGTGGTCCAAGGCTCTGCTCCATACGGTAGGGTACTCAGAACACAGCATTCGTAGATGCCGTATTTTGTGCGAGAAGTGAGGTATTTATTGAACCATGCTGTTTCACGTAGTCGGTTGAAAGTAGACGCTGCTCTACCTATGTGCGTTTGTAGCTCCTGTTCAATGGATACTCCCTTGTTGATGTTGGATCCAAGATACGCAAAGTTCTCGACAGTCTCTAGTTCGTGCCCATTGATGTTGATTGGTGTTGCGTCACCCTGGTGCATCACAACTGTCTTCTTCACACTGATTACCAGTGCGAACTCTGCAGAAGCAGCGCTCAAGTTGTCAAGCAGCCGCTGGAGTCCACTTGCGGAGTGCGAGACCAATGCAGCATCGTCTGAAAACAGCAGCTCAAGTATTAGGACTTTTCGAATCTTGGTTTTGGCGCGTAGGCGAGCCAAGTTAAAAAGTTCTCCATCAGAGCGAGTATGAAGGAACACACTGTCTTCGTCCTCGTGATTTCCAAAAGCGTGGTGCAGAGGAACTGAGAAGAAGATGCCAAACAGTGTGGGAGCCAACACACAACCTTGCTTGACTCCACTGCACACGGGGAAGTTGTCAGACATGTCATCCTCGAAGAAGACTGCGGCTGTCATGTTATCATGGAGCGATCTTATCAAACTAAGAAGAGTTGAGGGACAGCCCAACTTTTGTAGGATGGCAAACAGACCATCTCTACTGGCAATGTCAAAAGCTTTCGTGAGGTCCACAAATGCGATATAGAGTGGTCTACGTTGTTCTCTGCATTTTTCCTGGATTGATGCACTGAAAATATCATGTCCGTGATTGAGTGCCCGCTGCGGAAGCCGTATTGGGATTCTGGATAAACGCGGTTTGCAATCTGCTGGAGCCTTGGAAGGAGCACTCTGGCAAAGACTTTGCCGGTGACACTGAGTAAAGATATACCACGGTATTTATTGCAATCTCGTTTCTTGAATAAAGTAACAATTTTAGCACCTTTCATAGCTGTTGGAAATTTTTCGTTGCGCCAACTGGTGCAGAGAAGGTCGTACAAGTGCGGGAGCAGGAACTTATTGCATTTGAGCAGGTCTGCTGGAATCTCGTCGGTACCTGAGGCTTTCCCTACATTCGTGTGTTGGAGAGCTACTTCGAGTTCTGACATAGTTGGAATGTTGTCCAGTTCGACTAGGGTGTCGAAGTTCGGAGTGGAATTTAAAGCTGTGACTGTGATGTTGCGCGGTTCGCCATATAGTACAGAGTAGTGGTCCACCCAGCGTTCAAGCTGCTTCATAGGATCATATGTAGTAGATTTTAATGGGCAAACTTTCTTTGCGCTCGGTTCAGTTGCCTTGCGGAGTCCATGGTCCATCACACTAGGCAAAGTACATGGGCGCTATAATCTTTCGAGCTGTCGATGCGAAGGTCGGTGACGTAGAGGTAAGTATCATGGCATAGATCATAGTTGGGTGTAGTGATCCGGTTTCTGATCTCATTGTGAATTTTCTTTCCTCATCTTGCTATATATATATATATATATATAAATATATATATATATATATATATATATAACTACTTCATTTACTCACACAAATTTAATATACGAAAGTATAGATTTATGCGTAAACTTTAAGTATTTACTTCAAAAGTGCTCAATACGTAGGTAGAGCTAGTTAGTAATTTATAAAATATATATGGCGATTAAGTTACACTGAATATTCTGCGTTTCATCCACTGTAGGATTCGTCAGGCTTATGGGCGAAGCAACCACAAAATTCGCGCATAAGCCTGACGAATCCTACAGTGGATGAAACGCAGAATATTCAGTGTAACTTAATCGCCATATATTTTATAAATTACTTACTATATATATATATATATATATATATATATATATATATATATATATATATATATATATATATATATATATTGGTACGACGTATCCCAGCCCTACTGGGGAGGGTAGAGATGGGTGACGTAACGAAATATATATAAAAAAACAGTTTCCCAGGTTCCTTGATAATGCGTTAAGAGAATGGGACAACCGTCCCGAAGACAACAATAAAATGAAATGTACTGGACAACGAAATCACATAAGAAATAACGAGGACAAGTATCACCGAAAAATTAACAAACTTTTATTTGTATAAAAAAAAATAAAATAAAATCCAATTCAAGAAAAGAAAATTAAATATGCCTAACTAAATGAAATTATTTAATGAGTCAAATTCTACCGAGAGAAAAATATATCAACAGTCAATTTTCACATAAAACAAGAAATCGCCTGCTCAATTAGATACAGGGTAAGAGAGAGAGAGAGAGAGAGAGAGAGAGATGTTGGAGCAATGAAAGTTTTGATTGAAAACTCACTTAGTGTCCTTGGAAATGCGACCTTTCTTTCGTCTCCTTTTTTTTATATAGATTTCTTTCATGTAACTTGTTTATGTTTGATTACGCGCGTGCAGATTAATTTTCATATTTTTGTCCTTCGGATGATTTATGTTTCATTATGCGCGTGCGTGTTGATTACTCCAATTATTTGTTTTCCGAAGCTCATCGAAGTCCTTGATTTACAGTAACAGTTTCAGTGATCTATGATTCCTTCCTTTGCTAGGTTCATTCTTTGATTCGGTCAATATTCTAACTTTGACCACTGATCATCAGTTGACGCCGTTGATATTTACCTCCGCGACCCGCTACCACGTCGTCGCCTTTCGCTGGCTTCGCCAACTCGACCTTCGCTGACTTATGTCTTATCGCTTTGAAGCGCGAGGCTCCACTGCCTGCTGACAACTTTTTTCAGACCCCTCTCTCTATATACGATCTATCTCTCTCTTTCTCTATACAGTTTCTCTCTATATATACGGTTTATTTCTCTCTATCTTTCTTTTCTCATTCCTTTTCGACTCTTCGTTCACAGTATCTGTCTCTCCCTTCTCCTCCTGTTCGCAGGCCTCCTCCTCCCTTTTTTCTGTTTTGTTTACAAAATGTGACCGAGCAGACGTGAGTTTGATCCTCTTTGCGCCAAAATGATACAGTGAATAAAATATACTGAAAATATATCTCCTCTCGGCTAAAAATCAATAAAATAATTTAATAAATGTATCACAATATATATATATATATATATATATATATATATATATATATATATATATATATATATATATATATATATATATATATAAAATAAAATAAAAATTACAATTAAATTTGCCAAAATGATTCAAGATGGTAAAATTTATGTCTCGGCAGTAGAGTGAAAAGCATATCTTATTTTTCTTTTATTAAAATTATTGGATTTTTTTCATTTTTTCCCTTGTACACATTTTTGTGAATTATTCCATGGATTTCTGCCTTTGTATTATGTTGGACCATCTTCCAATTACGGGATTTCCTTGGAGTTTACTTGTGGAAATGGAAATTCAATTTCTTTCTTGAAGTTATATATTTGGATTTTACTGTCACTGGATTATTTATCTTCCACCAGACTATCCATTCACGTGTAATCACCTTTTTCTTTACCATATTCCCTCTGTTTCAATTTTTTGTTATCAAGTAAGATCTTTGACTTACTTGTTGTTTCATCAAATACTTTTGCATGCAAAATCCGATCCCGCATTTTGCTAATTCCTACCCTCTGATGAGAAGGAAAGGACTATCCACTTATCTAGTGTTTCCTTTTCAGATTAAATATGTTTTTAACTCATTTCAAAGTGTTTTTAACATTTTTTATTAAATGTTTGCTCATATATATATATGTATATATATATATATATATATATATATATATATATATATATATATATATATAGTATTAATCGTGACACCCTGCACTGAAGATTCCCGAAAGGATGAAACACTAGTGTCTGTAGGTATTTAATTATTATAGTAAAAAATAATTATGATAGCCCTTTAAGAAATTTGTTTCTTATCGTTAAGCACTTTCAGTTTAATTAAAGTCGGTCAAGTAGATTAGGGCTTCACTAATCGGGCCTGAGTTTGCTCGTGTTGGGGTTAAAATCGTTAATCGGGCCAGAGATGTCTCGTGTCGGGGTTAAAATCGTTCGACTGGTATTAATCGTGACACCCTGCACTGAAGATTTCCGAAAGGATGAGGCACTAGTGTCTGTATGTATTTTATTATTATAGTAAAAAAATAAAAATAATTATATAGATAGATAGATAGATAGATAGAGAGAGAGAGAGAGAGAGAGAGAGAGAGAGAGAGAGACGTAAATAACGAAATAGCTACATTTCGATAACTAGGCGTAATACACAAGTTTTTGTGTAGCTATCTTGCTTTAAAAAAGTATATTTGCACTGTAGTTTCTTAGTCTTTTTCTATGTAATTTTTCTACAGATCTTACATACATACATCTATATAGGTACACATATATATATGTACATATATATATGTACATATATATATAGTCATCCACATACAGTAATGTTTCATAGCTCATCAGTGCGGCTAGACATGATACTGCTTCAAGCCAGAACCGAAACCCGACCGCCCAAATGACAGTCAAGGATTCTCACGATTGCGGTATACCGCTGCTCCTGTGTGGATAATGAATTAATAATGTTTTGACAATGCCTCCGCTCAATTTGTTTACAGAAAAAGCGTTGCCTAGTATGCTATTAGTAGGTTGTATATATATATATATATATATATATATATATATATATATGTATATGTATGTATATATATATATATGTGTGTGTGTATGTGTGTGTATGCGTGTGTGTGTATTGTTTAAAAAAAACCAAGACATCAAAGAATGGGTTGATAGAAACAGGTAGTGTATTTCACCGTTAGTTACAATTGTTTCAAGCCTATTCGGGCAAAGTCAAACATTATGTTGTTTGAGAATTTTCGCAAGAACAGCCTTTCTTTCAGACTTATTGAATAAAAACACGTTAACAATAAACTATTATGGAAACCATTTCCCTTATAAGGAAAAGAAAACAAGTGAAAATATTTTACCTATACCTCATCTTTGCAAAGTATTTTTTGAAGATATATTTACCCATTTTCGTATCTCAATTTAATTTTTTTTTCAAACAAATTACCATACAATACTACCACTAATTATCCATGCCCATTTAATATGTTTATTACTACCATTCATTGTTTTCTTAAATTACATTTCTTTATTTCTTTATTTAATTTAAATTATTTTTTTCTAATCCGGACTAATTAACTAATTATATTGTTGCGATTGGAATTTGCTTTGTTTATTTACATGCTTTGTTCATTTTTATTAGTTTTGCCTCAACAGCGACACCAATTTTTTTTCCTTTGACAAGGTTTATATGGGATATTCCAATTTTCTCTTTTAGCCGAAGCGAATTACGATATTAATATAAAGATAAGAAATGGAATTTCATAACAATTAAACGACCCGGATGTAATCGTGACACAAAAAAGAACGCACACGCTATCGTATTAATGTATAGATAACCAAATAGTCGATGAATCAAGGAGGATGGAAGGCGGAAAAGTGAGAGCACTAACCAGACTCTCGCTGGATGTGTGCGGAGGAGATTGAGACCTTGGGTTGGCTAATTGCTAACCAAATTGTAGTGAAGACCAATGGTCATTGCCAGTGAGAAGTCAATGGCAAACGACTGTTGCGAAAACGCAAATTCATTTGCAAAGGTTATTGAAAGATGTGTAAAATACTGCTAATTTGGAGAGACTTGTTATTCACCTAAACTCCATGGAACACCACTGGTCGTTGACAATGAGCAATCACCGATGATGACAAGTGTGAGAACTCCAAGTGAGTGAAATAATAATAAGAAGAAGAACAATAAGAATAAGAATAAGAAGAAACACGACATTTATTACACATTTAATTGTTTCGACCCTATATCTCATTCGGTTACTGTGATCTCCGACAGGATTGCATCAAAATGTGTCGTATATATATATATATATATATATATATATATATATATATATATATATATATATATATATATATATATAACACATGTTGATGCAATCCTGTCTCTGTAAATTCGTGTTTTCTTTTGTGTGTATCGATATTCATATTAAAATCCCTCTTTTCTATTTCATTTAAAAAGAAAATACAATTTTCTTATATATGGGTTGTGGAATTGCATTTACTAGCCAAAGATCTAGCTAATTTACATATTCTTGTAAACATTCATCTTAATTAATTCCCTAATTGTTGCTTCGGTTTTCTAATGGGATAATCATCTTTAGTAAACTATTATGTGTAATTATATTCATGCAGATATTCTACATGATTTATACTTGGATAATATTTGCGTAAAAAAGTTTATAGTAAACGCAAAATTGTTTCCATATATATTTATGTATACCTATATGTTTCTGTTTAACAAATTTTGCCTTCCAAACTCTTCCTATAGTTTTTGGTCTACAGACAGGAAACTTCATATATAAGGTATTTGAATCCATGCAAGACTTTATCTGTGCAAAAGTGTGAAAATTAAAAAAAGAAATTGCCAGGTGAAGATCGAACGACGTCATTCCGAATGCATAACGTAGTAACTATTGGTTCATGTTTTAATTTTTAGCGTTACAGTAAACATGTTTTCATAGCCCAGTCATTGGCGGCAGAGGCAAAAGAAATCGTTAGCTGAACGTTTTGGTTTTGTTTCTCGGTGGTGGCGAATGAGTCTTTTTTATACTTTTCCAATCTATCTATCTATCTATCAATCTATCTATCTATAAAAGTGAAAATGCCTGTCTGTCTTTTCTCTATGGTAGTTAAGGAAGACTATTATACAGAAGGGCATTACTTTACATATTCACACTTTTTAATATATACATATGCACATAACCTTATGAACAGTACAAAAAAAAAAACGGGCGGGACTGCTAATCTATTATATCTATAAAAGTGAACGTGTCTGTCTGTCTGTCTGTGTGTCTGTGTGTCTGTGTGTCTGTCTGTCTGTGTACATTTCCCTACGCAATAACTCTGTCAATTTTTAGTCTATAGACTCGAAATTTGAAATACCGGGTACTGAGATTTGGGAAAATCGATGTGACGGGTGTCAGCCAAAAATTTGGCTGTTAAGGGATCAAATTTCAACGATTTGACCTTTAAGAACTCTACCAAACTCCTCCGACAATTTTGGGTCTAGACACTTGAAATTTTAGATATAGGTTCCTTGAACCTGGATCTAACTTAATAAAGTGATTTGAGCCCGAAACTATAAATTTTAAGGGGTCATAATAGGGGTCAAATTTAAAAAAAAATTACCGTTATTTTTATTATTTTTTTTTTTGCTCAACATACACCTCCAAACACCCGGGCAACGCCGGGCTGAAATGCTAGTATATCTATAATATTAAGCTGAATGACTGTGTATGTGTGTGTGTCAGGTCACGAATAGGCTCCTATATGGTTGACTATTTTAAAAAACTGATTGCATATAATGATAGAAGATGTATCGAGACACATGAATGTGTATGTGTGATCTGCCAGAACGCTGGTTCATTAAAATTGTGGGGTCTGCGTTCGCAACTGGTCCACAAAGTATGGAAATAAAAAAAATTAAAATTAAATAAAAACGTTTATAAGTGTTTTTGATATAGATGTACATAATAATACTGTTTCAACTTAAATAGGGGTGGTATAATAAAATTGTGGGGTCTACGTTCGCGCCTGGCCGCCATAGAATGGAAATAGCCGCAAACTTTAATAAACACTTCTCATATCTATCTGCGTAAGTATACTTTGATAATTATGTTTCAGTTTAAAGAAATATGGTATAATAAAATTATGGGGTGCCCCTTCGCACCTGGCCTCCATAGAATAGAAATGTGTCACAAAGTTTAACAAGGTTTTTTAATATAGATCCACAGAATATTCTGATAAGTGTTTCAGTGTGAACAGTTATGGTATAATAAATTATGGGGTTTATCTATTTTATTTTTACTTTCATCATGTTTTGCTTAGGTTTTGATTCCCCCAAATTCAACCCAAATTTACAACCCTTCCTTTTCATAACCTATTATACTTTCATAAATCACAGTCCATTTTCTGTAGGCTGTTTTAAAACCCAGTCAACGACGGGTACTTTTGTTCGAAAATATATATATATATATATATATATATATATATATATATATATAGATAGATAGATAGATAGATAGATAGATAGATAGATAGATGGATAGATAGATAGATAGATAGATATTGGTGTGTGTGTGTCCGTTTCGGATTGTATGTAACAGATTTCCTTTCATTAAAAGGACTGTAAAATCGTCAACAGTTCAAAATCGTAGCTGCCATGGATATTCCATTCCAGACACCGCCCTTCTTTTCAGCTGTTGTAAAGCTGAGCCATTCTAATCTCTGATGCACTACTCAAAAGGGGAGGAGCCAAAAACACATGGTCCAATTTTTAATCTCTTCGCTAGCTTACAGAAGGTCTCTAGTTTAAATGGATGCGTTACGCTTTGCGTTGATAGACCAATGTAACTCGTTGCCACAGGTGGCTCGTCTTGGATTCCTTTAGCAAGTGACGTAAAATACGAATTCCTTTTAGAATTGTATTTTACTTATTTATGAGAAAATCTGTGTTCTTTTATTGAACATCGGCATGGACTGAAGATGCGGAAACTCCTTGACTATTTGTATTCTTTGGAATCTTCGAACTGCCGTTCTTATATTGAGAGTCATTTTCACAACGTTTCGGTCAATATAATCTCTCACCTTCTTCAGTTATGTATTATTGAACTCGACAATGTTTCTGACGAACTCGGGAATTCGGAATAGATTTTCGAACGGAATCCTTTATTTACTTTAAAGGTGTAACATGCTATCGTTCCGTCAGCCATGACTGATTATATGTCCTGAGTCATTCACAATTCTATTTTTTGGTTGCACACACTGCGAATTGAAACTTCAGGAGAATATTACTTTTACAGTTATCTTTACTAAGTACTTTAACCACTAATTCTCTTCGTGGGCGACCGGAAAGTATTGCGAATTTCGAATTACTTCGAGCCTCTATCCAGTCATGACTGATAGAACATGAAATAAATAAAGGGGTCCGTTTAAAATTCCCGAGTTTGACAAAATTCACTTGAAGAAGATCGGAGATTACATCAACCGAAATGCCATGAAAGTTACATTCAAGATGAGAACAGTAGTCCGAAGAGTAAAAAAAACAAAAAACAAAAAAAACAAAAAAACGAATAACCATTCCTCATCTCAAAAATTCAGAAACGTCCTAAGCTATTCTCTAGCAATGTAGTATCTAACATCTAATACATCACTTCATTTTTCTCTCACTTTGGTCAGCGGCGCGGGAAAAATCTTTTTACACTAAGGTAATTTGTACTTTTTCCAACCAATAGCACCCTTTATTGGGGAACTGGTCTTTCTTCACATTAAACACCGACAGTGTGTCTTACTCTGTACTCGTAGGGTAACAAGTAAATAATAGCTGCGGATGTATGAGGTGAAACAGAGGCACGGTATCACTTTTATTAGAGTTCGCAACGTGTATGTGGTCCATCTAATCAGTGCAAGACTGTAACAAGAAAATGAACTGAATGAAAAAAACTACAAAACCCTGCACATAAATAACGCGTAAATTGCGGATTTATACTAATTGAGCTGTTATTTTATTTGCATTCCCACAGCTAAATAAATAAATATTGAAATACGGTAGACAAAAATAGACGTTTCCCGAAACTGCAAATAATAGTAATTTTAGTTTATGTCAAAGCATTTTTACCGGGGTGTTATTACTTATCAAGGCCTAAATATCATTCGAGGATAAATGTTAATAAATGTGTACGGTGAGAAAACACTGATGATTGCTTATGATGGTGGTGATTGGGCCGAATTTTGTTTTTTTGCAACTCAACAAGAATGTGTTTATATTGGACTTGAAATCGATCTTTTTATAGTCAGCTAGTTAGCATACCCGCGCATTTGTGCTCAACAGACGAGCAGTTCTAAATCAGAAACTTTGCTCATGGAAGTTTCACATAAATTACGGTAGGAAGAGAGAGAGAGAGAGAGAGAGAGAGAGAGAGAGAAAGACAATGAGAGAATGAGAAAAAGAGAGGGGAAACATTAACAGTGGTTGTAGCTAGACGAGTTTTTGTTGTGAATGTTTAAAGGATGACACATACTGGACATTCTTATGAAACTTTATTCAATGCAAATTCAGAATTAGGCGTAACACGCAGATGGACATTTGCAGGTGCGTGGACATGATAACATAATATTCATACTCTGTTTATGTTGCTCCCCTATTTGCTTGCTGGCCTGTCACCGTGCACACTTTACCTACACATGAATATTTGGATGGCTAGGGGAGGGTCGAATTAAGCAAATAATGGGTTAATAATAAGATGAATAAGATGAAAACGGGGAAATGAAAGAGGAGAGATTGTGGGAAAAAGAATGGATAGAAGGGAGAAAGACAAAAGAAGTGAATATCGGTAAGAGAGAGAGAGAGAGAGAGAGAGAGAGAGTATATTATGACGTCACAATGTATTCTGATTTTGTGAAATATCTTTACTTGGTAGTAGAATAATGAAAATAATCAAAAGTGAGGCAAATAAACAGAGATGAGGGATAAAAAGGAGATAGAAGCGACAGAAGAAGTAAGGAGTTAATCGATTAAGAGAGACTTTCTGAGCATGACATCACAATTCATTCTGACTAATTGGATTTCTTTAACTGTATAATTAAATACTGTAAAATATTAAGAGAGGTGCAATAAAAGACAGGAAATGTGACCGGAAAAGTGAAAGAGAAAGGTCTATTCTTACATCAAAATATATTATGGCTTTGTGAAATGCTTTGATATCATAATCCTCATAAAAAAACATAACACGCGTTTTATTAAATGTCCTGCACTAATTTAAAACTTAAGCCTGACAGACCGATGAGCTATTTATACATTTAAGAATAGATTAAGCAGAATAATAAGTAAAAACTGGATTTACTTTCGACAACGACGAAGCCATCGCTTTTATTATTTTATCCTCAAGTTCTCACATTCCATGAGCGATGTTTCTGATAGAGTTGGGTGAAAATTGATCGAAATCTTTCCTTCTCCAAATTTTCATTGGCGAGTTTTTTTTATATGACATTTTTTTTTATTGTTGCTGTTGTTTCAGCCTTTTACATGCAGTGGCTTTGTGTCTTGTCTGGGTCGATTTTCAACAAAAAAAATAATAAAAAATACCTCCTAATTTAATTGTGAAATACAAGTTAACACACCGACAGAGTCTTTCACAGAAATGCTACGACACCTTTAAAATACGGAAGAAACCCCCCACCTTCTTTATAAGACAGTTGCGTACAAAAAGTTTTCAGAAAGGTGCGTGGCATGAAGAGGTAAACATCAGAAAATGTTTCGATTAAGTAGGTTATGTTTTTGATTGTTTTTTGTTTGTTTTTTATGTTTTGTTTTTTTTTACTTATGTTTTACGGCGATGTAAAGCTTGGTGCTTCGGGAAACACTGTACACCGGTGGGGGTGGGGGTAAGAAAGAAAGAGAAACAAAGAGAAAGTAAGCAAAGAAGATTAGATAAATAATATCAAAAATAAAAACGAAACAAGAACCAAAAGAATTAAAAAGAGAAACAATGCACATTTTGCTTACCATCATCACAAACAGCAGCAGCAGCTCCGACAAAAAAAAATATATATATATATAAAAATAAAAAATAAAATAAATACAAAAAATAAAAAAAAATAAAAATATATTCCAAGCACTAAAGAAGCAACAGTATCATATAAAACAAACTATACCTCCAACCATACCTATTCCGCCCTACTCCTATGTGCGCACGCGCGTATAATCATTACTCCTCCCTTTCTTCCCTCTTTCCAATTGCTATC
>NC_136483.1:81784404-81789404 GCF_053919585.1 Euprymna scolopes
TTCCCTTCTACTCTTATATAATCATTGATGCACTTTATTCTACCTGGAATAATTATCGTATAACTTTATCTTTCATCCCATACACATGATTAATACTTAGTGATGTAAAATATCACTAGTTTTCATCACTCTTCCCTTCTTACTAGATCACTTTAATAAATTATTAATATATATATATATATATATATATATATATTATATATATATATATATATATATATATATAATATATATATAATGTGTGGGTGTGAGAATATATAGACATATATATATATACATATATGCATATGTATGAGTGTATACGCATATATATATATATATAGATATAGATATATATAACTACTTCATTTACTCACATAAAATTAATATACGAAAGTATAAATTTATGCGTAAACATTAAGTATTTATTATAAAGTGCTCAATACGTAGGTAGAGCTAGTTAGTAATTTATAAAATATATATGACGATTAAGCTACACTGAATATTCCGCGTTTCATCCACTCATAAGCCTGAACAATCCTAGAGTGGATGAAACGCAGAATATTCAGTGTTGCTTAATCGCCATATATATTTTATAAATTACTTACTACGATATATATATATATATATATATATATATATATATATATATATATAGAGAGAGAGAGAGAGAGAGGAGAGAAAGAGAGATCAAAGTCTTATTAATGAAGATAGAATTTTCCTTTTTGTTATGTTTTTCATCGTTGTCATGACTCTGTGAGCAAGTCTACGGCGCCCTGCTAATATTGTATATAGTATGAACCCAAAAGCTTTTTTTTATCCGATCATCTCGAGCTTTTTCTGTCTTCACGATCCTCAGCAATTGCTTTTTGTTTTATTTATTGCTATGTATGTTGTTTAAAGTAGAAATAAGCAACAAATTCAATTACACCTCGTTTTTTCTTCTGCCTTAACTAATACAGAAAATTCTAAAACATAAACAGCAATAAAATAGCATAAAGTGAATAAGACCGAACTATAGAAGCCGATCATGGAAGACTGTATAAGTCCTCATTAGACTTAAAATTCATAACATACCGCCTGAGACTCGGAAACTTGTACCCACAATCTGACAACTGTTAAAACATCACAAAAAAAGACAATTCTGTCCTTCTTTTATCAGAAATACCGACAGCACACACTCGCATATATATATATATATATATATATATATATATATATATATATATATATATATATATATATATACTTCTGGTTCCGTGTGCGCCTTGTTATACGGCATAAGTTTCAAGTTATATGTTTAGTATTGTCATTAGGAAAGTTTTAATATATTTGCTATTTGTTTGATTTTAGTCGACTTGTTGAGACTGTTTTATGAAACATCCTCAGTCAATCAATAAATTATTGAATAAATGTATAACGAAACCGAAACCAATCGACTCCATCCATACAACTATATATATATATATATATATATATATATATATATATATATATATATATATATATATATTTAATAATTATTATAGTAAAATAAATTATATATATATATATTTATATATATATAAATATGTATATATATATTTATATATATAAATATATATATTTATATATATAAATATATATATTTATATATATAAATATAAATATATATATATGTATGTATATATATATATATATATATATATATATATATATATATATATATATATATATATATATATATATATTCTATTGTTTGCTCCTCCTGACGGGTAAACTTTTATTATCAAGATAGGGTTATTTTACCATCAAAACCTTATTTTTCATATATATATATATATATATATATATATATATATATATATATATATATATATATGTGTGTGTGTGTGTGTGTGTGTGTGTCTGTGTTTGTGTCTGTGTGTGTGTATGTGTGTGTGCTTGGCATGAAGCTTGACATGTAAAGTATATATAAACAATAAATATGTAAAAATATATATAACACATAAATTGTAGTATATGTAAACACACATATATATATACATGCATATATATATGTATATATATATATATATATATATATATGACACAAAGACTAATAATAAACTGTCATCGTACAATTTTTATATTTACTAATAATATTTACTAATAATATACTTATTTACTAATAATATACTGATATTATACTAATTAACATATTAATACTATGCACTGATAGTATTAATACTAATATTTACTAATAATATGTGATACTTATATACTAAGAATATTTACTAATTATATCCGAATAATATTTACAAATAATATTTACTAGTAATATACTAATAACATTTACTTAATAATATTTACTAATATTATACTAATAAAATACTTTTTATACTTACTAATAATGTTAAGTAATAATATACTAATAATATTCTAATAATATACCTACCTATGTGATATCTTATTTGCCCGAAAAATAAAACTGATATACGGAAAATCCCACATCTAAAGTAAGATATATATAATATGTCAAGATCAATGTCAGTGTTATTTGAATTATTAACATTTAAAAGAATGAGTTCAAGAATAAAGCCCCTTTTTTATATCAGTAGCGTTGAGAGTTCTTACCTGCGTCACTACTGATGGAGTTACTTATTCATGTAAATCCCCTAAAATGAATGTCACGCAAAGAATCATTCATAAAATTTACAATTGTTGCTGAAGTCCGAACAGATATTTTTACAAGTTAATTTACGTTTTTTCTTGATCAGTTTGTTGTATCGCCATTCACTAACATGTTGAGAAACTTTGTCGATCGACTCATCAGTAGGTGGTTTGATTCTGCATAGGCTTTACTTTCACCCGACATTTTATAGCAGATTTCTATCCGTGGCACAATTTCAAAAATATTCTTTACGAAGCTATCTACAGATTATTTCTGATCTGAAAGAAGGTTTTGATAGCTTATTCAGAGCAATACTAATAAATAAGGGTGTCAGAGTTATTCATATATATATGCACCTGATATATAGATGTGCTTACTATTTATTGCCATATGTTCATTCTTGAAAATTGTGGGTAAGTAAAGTCGATAATGAAGTTTATAATAATCAAATATAGTGGACGGTATTTATTTCTCTCCCACTACAAGAACTTTGCCTCCTGTCGCCTCATACGATTAGCTATAAACAAGCCCTTTCTATTTCTCCTCTAATTCTTTTACTGGTTCTTCTTCTTTGCTCATTAGTCTACTTTTACTTTTACTTTCCTCTATTTTATTTCATCATTTTTATAACATATTCTTTTTTTTTATTGATTCGTTTCCTTTTACTCCCATATCATACAACCTATTTCTCTTCTACTTTTAAAGCGGAGAGATTTGTTTGAATTTATTTCCTAACTTAAAAAAATATTTTGCTTGTACTTCTAACTTATTTGTTGTTGGTTCTACTTTCACTTTCACTTTTCCAGTTATTCCTTGAGATAATAACATTATGCTGTTGGCTTTATTTTTTAAATATTTTTTTCCCCAACGGCGCTCGGGAATAAATAAAATCATCTATCTATACTTGCACCCAGCATTCAATCCAATTTTTATTGTTTATTATTTTATTTGAAATTTCAATATATATATATATATATATATATATATATATATGCATATATATATGTATATATTTAATTTCACATTTTAGATAAATAGAATAAACACCTTACTAACTCTTTATCATATTTCAGCAACCACGCAGACTCCATGCAATTATTGCTATGAACGTTAACACTAAAATAAAGCCAGTGGTAAATTCCTTGTAAAATTTGCATAATAAAAGCTATATTTTATCTTGATATAAGGACTTGTTTTCAGTTTAACCCTCAATATGGAGACAGACAAACATTTCACACATAATATATATATATATATATATATACATATATATATATATGTATTAAGGACAAAGTGTAGTATTTGCTTTAATGCTATACTTAATCAGTCAGAAAGTCCCACGCTGAGTTATTTTTTTATTATTTTTATTCCAATTCCGAGCGCTACTTTGTGGGAATTGGATTTTTAACTACTTTAAAAACCATGATTGTGTTGAACGTTGCCATCGTGGGGAAACAAGTAAATTTGCTCTGGTCCGTAAATTCCATTTTAAATATTCACTAGTAATTGCTCCGTTATCATCCCATTCAGTCAACCTCCAACTTTACATACACCAAAAGCCTTCGCATCCCATCGATTCAGGCAAGAATCATATTGCAAGCTAGAATGATAACTTTAATACAATGACCAGTACAAGAACAGCAGCAAACTCTGATTTCTATCTTAAGAATTTAATTTCTCTTTGGGATTCCCAGACAGGAAAGCCGTGGCTTATCGAATTTTGCGTTAGCTTCACAAACTTAACTATTTTTAAAAAAATATTTTTCACCCCAAAGACGTGTTACTTCTTGGGCATCATGGGCTACGATTTAGGATCGTGTCTAACAGATGACTGTGGATAGTAAAGCAGAGAGATGAATGTTCATATTACATATAAAGTTATGTGGGTGAGTACAATTAGGGAAGCAATAAAAATGAAGTGAATTACAAAGTATAGCAGTTCTAGAGGGGAAAAAATTATTAGAGTAAAAGCCTTTCCTGCATATAGGGACCTTAACAATAAAGGGCTGGACTTTTGCTGCCTATCGAGTTCGTCCGTTATATCTACATCGAAGAAGGCACATATGCTATGAGTTAATCAGAGAACATCTCATTAAATTACGTGCAAAACATATACGGGAATGTAACATTCTGGCAATGCATTTGGATTAATTACATTTTAAAATATGGTAGTAATGTTTATATATATATATATATATATATATATATATATATATATATATATGGTAAGTTATAAAATGTATATGGCGATTAAGCTACACTGAGTGTGCATAAGCCTGAAGAGTCCTAGAGTGGACGAAACGCGGAATATTCAGTGTAGCTTAATCGCCATATACATTTTATAACTTACTAACTAGCTCTACCTACGTATTGAGCAATTTTGAAGTAA
>NC_136483.1:81791904-81796904 GCF_053919585.1 Euprymna scolopes
GTTTTTTAATATAGGTCCACAGAATAGTGTGATAAGTGTTTCAGTGCGAACAGGTATGATATAATAAATTATGGGGTTTATCTATTTTATTTTTACTTTCATCATATTTTGCTTTGGCTTTGATACCCCCAAATTCAACGCAAATTTACAACCCTTTCTGTTCATAACCTATCATACTTATATATATATATATATATATATATATATATATATATATATATATATATATATATTCGTCGTTATTGACTTTATGATCTAATAAAGTTCTATACGACTGTTTTTCCTCATCTTTTTCATTTAGAAACTGCTTCACCTAACCGGGTAGGCCTTTGACTATCTTGATAGATTTGCTTTTTAAAGAAACTATTCTTTTTAGCTTATCTATTTGGATTCATATATATATATATATATATATATATATATATATATATATATATATATATATGTCTGTGTGTGTATGTGTGTGTGCGTGCATGTGTGTCTCTGTGTGTGTCTGAATGTGTGTGTTGTGTCGGTGTGTTTGTGTGCGTGTGTGTCTGTGTGTGTGTCTGAGTGTGTGTTTGTGTCTGTGTTCATGTGTGTAAGCACGTACGCATTTGTGAGCGCTTGAGCGTGTGTAATCAAAATTTTGTTGTTTATGGTAAATTTAGTACATAATGTGTATTCAATCTTAAAAGTGTTTTGTACCAAGAAAAATAGAGCAGTTATGTTCGTACAATACAATTAATACAATTGAAATATAAACAAAGAGAAAGTGAAATCCGTGGTCTAATTGATGCTATACAAAGTGATTAATGGATGAGAAACAGCTGAAATAGTAAGAATAAGTCACGGATGGAAAAACCAATCCCGTATAGACAGTGGGCAACGATCATCTGCAGGTGAGTTGAAATAGGATGAAGATGCAGAAATATTGTTTTATCTTGACATGAATCCAGGGGAAATGAAAGGATAGATTCGTAAGATTACTTATATAGTTTGACACACTGTCGACCCACAAAAATGCGCTGGGATCAGTATCCGCTGTTTCCACAGAATATAATCTTGAAATGTCTGGAAGAGAGAGAGAGAGAGAGAGAGAGAGAGAGAGAGAGAGTAAAGAATGGCGAACACTATTGTAAGAATAAGAGAAGACTAGAATCTTGAGTTTTGTTTGTAACTCCAATTCCAGAGAAATAAAACCATCATTATAAGCGAATATCCAATAGTAAACAGTTGTTGTGAGAACACATAAAGATTGAAAAAGGAGTTAAAGCGAAGAGTGGTGGAAGTCGGGTAGACTTGTTATTATTAAACCATATTAATACAACTTTCTGCTCTTGTTCACGTGAACTTCTTGTAAATAAGCAAAGCCTTACAATGACGTCACTAAAATCTCGAGGTCTTGTCAATTTAGCGAGGTTAAGCAACGTTCAGCAGGGTCTGTGGGTTGGTCTGTGAGTGGGTATTTATCTGCATCCCAATTCAGCATGTTAAGACATGGAAGAAAATCAATCTAATTTAAAGAAGTAATCTCCGAAGTTATAAAAGTCACCGTGATCGGAATCGTCAGAATTCTCAATTGTGGGCGCCTAAGGTGATATGCGATGAAGCGATCCCGTAGCTAAGAGATAATGTCTAGAAGAAAGTGTTGCTGGCATCGAATGAACTATATCTCATGCAAAGAATCCAGTCACTGAATAGGCCAAATTCTTATACCACAGGATTTACTCTGCATAAGACGAACGTACTACAATTTTAGAATATCGGTTTCCGTATATTTAGAAACGGAACTGAGTTTAAAATATTTTTTTACGATTTTCTTAGGGAAAATATAAATCCGCGCCCCCTTTTATTGAATAGTAATCAAGATTAAGTCCTACACAGTTTGTCATGAATTTCTCTGTTTAGGGAATAGAAAAACAGACTATTCACTTTGAACTCCTCGTCGTATGTACAGATAATACTACGTGTGTATATTTAAGCAGCATTTATTCATTTAATCACGTTATTAAACATTAAATTATTTTATTTCATTTATTTATTAATTAGCAGTTCCGCCCGGCTTTGCTCGGGCCCTATGTACTGTTCATAACTTTATATATATATATATATATATATATATATATATATATATATATATATATATATATGTATATATATATATATATATATTAAAAAGTTTGACTCATATCCAGGTAACCTTCATCTAAAATTCCAAGTGTTTAGAACCAAAATTGGCGGAGGCATTTGGTAGAGCCTGCAAATTATTTGAATGGGATAAACGAACACAAAAAGCTGGAGAAAAAAGAGAGTTTTAAAAAGTAGCCAAGAATGCGCATATAAAGTCAGACGTGAAAAATAAAACACGTTTAACGACAGTTCTAAGAGATCCATAATAAATATAAATGATGATACACAAATAATAATGCCACCGAATGATTTTTATTGTTAAGCATTTTACAATGTTCTTACTGGTTTTATATACAATTTGATTACTTATTACTTGCTGGATTATCTATATATCTATAAGAGTCAGAATATATATGGGTGTTAGGACACAACTCTACGATTTCATGATTTACAGATTTAATATTTAGTAAATAGGGTATGAAAACATGTGGAAAACGTTTTAATCGGTTTTAATCTGGAAGAAAAAAGACGGCAAAAAGTCCAAACTGAGACATTAGTACTTGGGGGGGGGGTCATCGGAATTTTATCTGGTTGCCAACTTTTTCACGATGTTTTAAAATACTTTGTAAATGTCATGTCAAGCTGGTCTAATGATTATCGTACGTGACTCACTGTCTTTAGGTTTTGGTTTCGATCTCAGCTTGAGTATTTTTTATTACAAGAAGTGATCTGTATAGAAAAATCATAATACTCATGTCTCAGTTTGTTTTCCTGTTTTTTTTTTATCTTTATAAAAGAAAGTTAACGTTTAATACGGAGCAACGTCGAATACATCTACTAGTAATAAAAATAGTTTTGATTATTTTTAGTTTTTTTATATGGTTTCAAAATGTAATTTTTCTAATATTAAGAAACATAATTCATATGTCCCAACATTATTGTTTGTGCATATTAGAGAAATTGTTTCATATATATATATATATATATATATATATATATATATATATATGTGTGTGTGTGTGTGTGTGTGCGTGTGTGTGTATATATATATACATACATCGATACATGCATATATATATATATGTGTGTGTGTGTGTGTACATATATTTATACTCATATAATTTATAGGTTTTTATATTTAAATTTCATATATTTCCAAATAAGAATTTATTATTCGAACAAAGAATACAATTCAAAGTGATTTCCTTAACCCATGGATTTTCGATGTAGGCTGATTTCCTCACAGGAAAAGTTATTAGCATAATATTAAATCTAGTTCGAAATAATTATGCTATTAAGCACATACATAGAAAATATATTAAAGATTAAATATTTTTAATGGACATAAAGAAAAAAGGTTGAAACAAAAAAGATATGAGATTTTTGTATGTACATACATGCACACATACGTATATATATATATATATATATATATATAGAGAGAGAGAGAGAGAGAGAGATAGATAGATAGATAGATAGATAGATAAATATCATTTTTTGGTTTTTACTTTTGAAATCACCACTTTATATTGGCCGCAATATAATATAAAATAATCGATAGAGAATTGACTTCCTAATAATAAATACGAAATCTGCATGGATTAAAATTTTATATGAAAACATATTTCACGACCGGGCAACGCTGGACTCCCAGCTAGTGTAATATATAATAATAAAAGTTACCTAAGTTTTAAAAATTACGAGATTTAATTGATTTAATTCGGAGCACACTTTTATTGGTTGGAAAAACCCGGTAACATTTTCTGTGCTTTTCTTTCTTTATTTTGTTTGTTTCCTCTCTCTCTCTTTCTCTCTTTCAGACATACATACATACACACATTCATATAAAGATATGGGTATATATATATATATATATATATATATATATATATATATATGTGTGTGTGTGTGTGTGTGTGTGTGTGTGTGTGTGTGTGTGTGTGTGTACGGACTATCGAAATATGGAATCTGTTTTTATTAGGCTGTTTTGCAATGATATCACTTGATTTTATTCTTACTTAGAACTCGGACTAGGACATAGGCATATTCTTTTCATTGTTTTGACTCTAGAATGTACATGCTTTGATATCTTATATGCTTTTATATAGACTGATGTGGTTCTCGGTTGATTAACTGTGTCTGTGTCGGATATATATTAGAGAGTCAACAGAATGAAAAGATTGTGCTGCAGTCTTCTTATAACTAAAAAGTATAGCAAATATAGAAATCCATAAAAAATAAAAACTGCAACAAAAATTGTAATACGAAGTGCGGGGATGGGAGCATTTGTTTCCCATACATTTTTATTGCTTTTCGAGGAAATCGAGCGATGGGGTTGCATGATAGTCTTATTTGTTCGCCATAATAACAGAAAATTTATTTCCATTTTCTAAGCTGGTTTTCTTTATGTTAAATACGCATCGATCAAACCGGCATTTGAGAGAGTTTTCCTTTTAAATTTTCTCCTGTTGCAAAGTGAGTGGATCGTCGAGCTGGGAACGGTGCAGGTAGGGAAGTTCAGTAGGTCGTCGACAGGTGGCGGAACAATCAAAGGAACCGAAGTGTTCAATTCATTATTCGGCACATATTTTTTTTCTAAAGACAAGACTATTTATACGCAAAGTAAGATATGTACACTTGATAATATCAGACACACACAAAACCAACGTAGATGGAATCCGTTTCATTGATTTTGCAAATACACGTCAGATACCCGTGCAGGTTTGTAAGATGTGATGAGGTTTACGCTACATCATATCGACCCACACATTTCTCATGCAAGATGCTAGGTAAAGATGTGATTGCAGGTGTTTAATTTGGGGATGTTCATCGTTCTGTAACAGTTATTATTCAAGGCTAGTCTTTATGTATATATATATATATATATA
>NC_136483.1:81799404-81806904 GCF_053919585.1 Euprymna scolopes
CATTGTTCATCGCGCAGATAACTCACAACTGTCTATACTGCTTTAAACTTAGCAAGGAAGTGTCCTATATGGTGTTCATAAAGCAAATTTACATTATAAACATAAGACATCGGATCTTACTAAATTAGGCATAACTTAGCTACGTGCATATCTATCTTTTCGCAAATAACACTATACATGAGTTGGATCATCAATCGATACCAGCCGTTTCAATATTCTTATTTCACAAAAGCATGTTATGTACATAACTGAGCATTCTGATCAGTTATATTCTAAGAAAACATACATTATACTCTATATATATATATATATACACATAACACCCCGTAAAGCATCAAACTCTTCGCAATGTACAACATTAACTACACTACCACCTTACGTTCATTAACCTCGAATAACTTTCGGGCCTTGATAAGTATTGAGTCCACACACACACACACACACACACTAATACACACACACTCGCTAGATACAGCCACTCTGATGAGTCGTAGACGACGAAACACGTGTCAGTGGATAATTACATTTTAAAAATAATGTATATATATATATATAAATGGATTCACCACTTATCAAGCCCAAATTTTATATATATATATATATATATATATATATATATATATATATATGTATGTGTGTGTGTGTGTGTGTGTGTGTGTGTGTGAGAGAGAGAGAGAGAGAGTGTGTGTACGTGTGAGTGCGTATTAATACGTTTTTATTCATACAGATATGCACAAACGCCGGGATAATTACATGGCTATGGTCATATGTGTAGTTATTAATAACTACGATCTCGATCAAAAAGTACGTCGTATATATATATATATATATATATATATATATATATATATATATATATATATATATATATATATATATGATAATCAAATAGTATAATATTTTACTGTAGTTTCACATGATCAATAGTCATCAGAAGTGTAACTGCTTGGCGTCAATCTAAAATCCCCAAAATCAACAGTAGTAAAACATGTGACGCCGCATTTTCCGCGATTTTTATCTTTAACGATTAGTGCAAGTAGTGACTATCAGTCGAGAAACCGTGCAACAAGTTTGAACAACTATTATTTATTCAACCAGTGCTTCTAAAGCAAATCCAACACCCGTTTATATAAGAACATTTGGCTCTAAACAATTGTTTCTTATTACACAATTTAATATATTTATTATATAATTGTGATTTGATTTTTGAAATGAAAAATGTAGTATTTTTACACAAGAAATGTAATGACGCAATATTAAAAAAATCACGGATTGCCGTAGTTTTTCAAAATTTAATGTTAATGTAACTGTATCAAATTCTCTTACAATGCTCATTATTTATGACAGAGTTACTGTGGATATATGTGTACAAACAAAAACTAAAAAAGTGAACGAATAACTACAGTCATCGTGCATTGTTGAGAATAACTTCGATAATTTAGAAATCTCTCAAACTCCCTCGCTCTCTGTGTCTGTCTCTTACTCACTCGCTTCACTTTACTTGACCATGTTAGATTGACCTCTACACTAGATAAAACTATATAGATAAATGCACACAATTTATGTACATTTATATATATATGTATATATATATGTAAATACAAATATATATATAAACACACACACACATATGTATGAATGTATGTATGTATGTACCTATCTATCTATCTGTATATATATATATATATATATATATATATATATAGAGAGAGAGAGAGAGAGAGAGAGAAAGAAATTTATATGTATATAGAGAGGGGGAAACAGCAATATATATATATATATATATATATATATATATATATATATATATATATATATATGGGGGGGAGTGTATGTATATAACGTAGCAGATTACCCGGCTTTGACTGGCTGTAAAATACGCTTAAATATCATATTTTAATCTATGCAGATTTCCTATTTATTATTATAGAGTCACTCCTCTATTGAACGTGCTAATCTAGCCAATATATATTAATGAAAGTTTAAAATATATAAGATTCGTATGCGATCAATTAGAATCGAAACCAGAACAAATATTCTTATTCGTTGCTATTTGAGCTACGTCTATACGCATATAAAACTTCCAACGTTAACGTTGCTTAACATATAAATGTATATTTACACTTGCGTTAAGAAGTTCTTTAAATTAACACATGCCACATTCTGATTCTTTATAATTTTGACCCTTGGCAGTAATTTTTCCAGGCTAAAAACAAAATCGAATTTGTTCTATAAGTCTGAATCACCCATATCAAGTGTGTAGAAAACTATAAATAGAGTAGTTGGTACAGGTGAATCTTTGCACAGACAGGCAGGTGCGGTCTCTTTTATACATATACAAACAGACCGGCGGCATTAATCGGATGTAAAATATGCTTAAATAATATTTTAATTCGTACTGATTGTGTATTTATTATTGAATAGTAAATTTTGATATTAATTATTATATTGTACCATATACATGGTAGTGTTTTCACCAGCTATAATCGAAATCAAAACATTTAGCGTTTCAGCTTTAGTTGCTATCGTTTGAGCTATTGACAGATAAGGGCGTAAACGTTAGGAATTAAACGATTTTCTGTATCAAAGTATATTTGTGTACGTGAAAAGTTACATGCTTAGTCGTTTTATTTTTTAAATTTTGATCCCTCAACAGCTATTTCTACGATTAAAAACAAAATCGAATTTGTTTCACGGATGAAAATCCCCTGTATTTCGTTTTATAAATGTCATTTTCCCTTAAATTCTCGTAGCGATTTATGATGGCCTAGGTGAGCAATTCTTGGTTATGAACTCAAATGTTATCTTGTGGCTGAGTTCGAATCCCTCGACCTGTAGCAACGTCACTTTTAAACTGATGATTGAGAAAGCATGCAACCATGAAACACTATTGTCAGTAGGTGATAATATATATATATATATATATATATATATATATATATATATATATATATATATATATAGTGTGTGTGTGTGTTTATTATACATTCAGTAATGGTTATATATGTGAATACATGTTTCAGTGGAATCCTAACTCAAGGATAAAACATTTTGGTCTGATATAACCAATAATGTTTGTATTCACATATGTAGTCAATAACATTTGTATAATAAACAAGCTATATACCAGATTTGTCCTGCATTGGACACTCTTAAATAATCACGCGAATTTCATTGGATTAACATCTAGGAAACCAATCGATACAACTATTATGTGCATATATATATATATATATATATATATATATATATATATGTATGTATGTATGTATGTATGTATGTATGTATGTATATACAGTAAACTCTTGCCCACTTCGGAGCAATTTCCATCCGGCTCCAATGCACTTGTACCGTTTCCACAATTTCTGGAAGGCCCCATGAGAGTCCTCTTGTGTGAGTGTGTCAATAACTTTCGTTACAGCTTCCTTCATCTCTTCAATTGTCTCATAATGGTGGCTTGTAAGGTTTTCATTGAGCTTAGGGAATAAGCACAAGTAACAAGGAGCAAGGTCTTGGGGCTAGGGAGAGAGAGGTACGGTATTGAAGCTCATCTTAGTCAAATAGTCTGTGATAAGGATGGAATTGCACACTGCACTGGTGGGACAAGCATCCCGCAAACTTTCCGCACTTCCTTGCGAATAATTGTGTGTACGGTTCTCACAATGACATCAAACATTGCACTTTGTCCCTACAGAAACACGACGGTCTTTATCCATGAAATTCTTTATTTGGCTAATCAACTCTGTTGTTCTGACTTTGTTACCCCTATCACACCCCTCAGTATCCCTCATAGAAGCCCTACCTTCCGTGAATCTCTTATGCCACTCAAAAACTGATGCTCACTTAACGCAACAATGGTTCCAAAGCAGTCTAAAGCATCCCATACTTTTCTGTGTTATGTTTTCCCAATTTAAAACCGAATTTTATTGCATATCGTTCTTTTAAAGTGTCCTCATATCCACAATGCATTTTTGAAATTCACCAACTGTGACGTGACAATCAGGCTTTAGTAGGGTGCATTCCGTTTCCTGCTGTAGCTGTTTATTTGACGCTGAAATCATAAAAATTGGTCATTCAGCTCATAAAATGTATAGCAATAAAATACTGAATTTTAAATATCTAGGACAATTTTTAATGCCTTTACGAACATTTTGGAAACTTATTGAAACAACCTCGTACATCAAGGGAGATCCTCAATGTCGCGCCGATAATTTCGGGTACTTTCACATCATATCAATCGGACAGCCTGAGGCTGGATAATTTAGGCTGGCTCTTTGAAAAAGGCATGCAAGTTAATCTTAAGTATACTCTCTCTCTCTCTCTCTCTCTCTCTCTCTCTCTCTATATATATATATATATATATATATATATATATATATATATATATATATATATATATATATGTACTACCGCTCTATCCACCCAGCGCGGCCGTAGATGAGACTGGTCGTAATATACGCTAAATATGATCTTTTAATTTATCCAGATTCTGTATATATATATATATATATATATATATATTATAGAGTCGTGACGTCAAACGTAATATATATATATATATATATATATATATATATATATATATATGTATATATATATGTATATATATATATATATATATATATATATATATATATTTGGATGCCATCCGCTAGAATCGAATCTTAAAGCAAAACTGTAACATTTAAAGCTGGCGACGTTACCGCTATACCAACAAGATACACATATTAACTAATTAAAAATTAACTAAGATGTATAACGATGTTTTTTTTTTAATGTTATCCCCTTTTAACCCCTTAAAAACTTTTTTAACCTGCTAAAGATCCATGAAAGGACGGTCCATAAAAAGTCCAATCATTCAGCACCGCTCTGCAATTTTTTAGTTTTGGTAGAGATAGAGTTTGAAAATATGGAGACAGACAAAAAGACATAGCGAGTTTTATCAATTAGATTACGATTATTATTATTATTTTTTAAATTTTATTTATATCCACAGACACTAGTGTTTCCTGCTTTCCTAATAATCAGTGCAAGTAGTGACGATTGCCACTGGCCGAGGGATTCTAACCCAGCCATAAAGCCACTTTGGCATTCGTTAGCAAACCCGAAGGCCATCATCAATCGACACGGGAATTTAGGACGTGTGCTATTTTGTACAAGGCCAAACGACCATTTTAATTCCTAGATGGTGCTCAACTTATTAATTTACATGAGCTAAAAATTATTTCTGCATTTTCAGAGCGAACTCCAAATTGTACTGTTATGATGACTGATCTCATGCATTCATGATCTGAAAGTTTTACCTATTCATTGACGGCGTGGGACTCTAAGAAAGCAACCCATTACCTACCCTTGTGCACATAGATATATGATACATATATTATTATTTTTCCAGTTACCCATCGATTCACTATCCACTCCAAGTTTTTTATACTGCTCTATCCACCCAGCGCAGCCGTAGATGAGATTAAACTCACCTCACGAGATTGTAATGCAATTCAAATCTTTTCGGTAGCTGAATACTTGATGCTTCGCCAGGGATATCAAGGGTATTTTTATCGCGACGCCATCACTAGATGGGGTGCCTACCACGGCTTAAGAGAGCCCCATCTACCCTCGAGAGAAGGATAAACTGCACTAGTTTCTCAACCTGGTATTTTACCTCGTGGTAGATAAAGCGCCTCGCCTTCCCAAATGGCCACCCATCTGGAACTGGTCAAGCTAAACGTTGCTTAACTCCGGTGATCTGGCAAGAACCGGTGTGTCAACGTGTGCCGTTTCAATTGATACTCGAATTGATTATTAATTGGGTGTCGTCATCTCCATACATTCATGTTGATGAGACGACTATTCGAATGATGTAGTTATCGTTTCTAGACGATCGTACACTGTACATGTTTGACAGATTCTTTTTTTTTTTAACTTTTGTGTCATCGTTTATCAAAGCCCACTGGCCACTTTAGGATAAGTGGTTGATGTGTGTTAGGCAAACAGTGAGAAAATGATCTCGTACTCATTTATTAATTTGATTTATCTCATATTTAATATTTATACTATACGATATATTTATTTAATGAAAATACCTATATGTAAAACGTTAGTTAAATGAAAGAAAAGCCTTTTTAAAGAACCCATCCTACTCTCCAAGCCACAGACACGTTGACACAAATGATATAGAAAGTGTACACCACTGAAACAACTGTTGCAGCAGGTGTTATATAACGAAAGCTTATAGGGACATCTCGTGCGGTATTACTACTGCACACTCATGCACCAACTTCAGCATTTCAATGTCCCGACATGCATACATATATTATATCCACACACACACACACACACACGCACGCATACACACACATACACACACATATATATATACATACATATATATATACAAATATATATACATATAGATATAAATGTATATATATACATATATATATGCATATATATACGTATATATATACATATATATACACACACATATAAACATTTATATACATATATATATTCTCATATATATGCATCTATATATACATATATATGTGCATATCTATGCATATATATGGAGAGAGAGAAAGAGAGAGAGAAAGAACGAGTATAAGGAGGGGAGAGAGAAAGAAAGAGTATAAGGGAGAGAGAGAGAAAGAGTATAAGAGAGAGAGAGAGAGAGAGAGAGAGAGAGAGAGAGAGAGAGAAAGAAATATAGGGAGATTCAAGACTACATTTTTATCGCCTCTAAACCAATTATTTTGAATTAATTGTTTAAGACGGCAATGTGTTATATTCCAATTATTTAGAGAAGTTGCGTTTAACATGACACTACTTGACCCCAGGAAACTGACCTTTCCAAATGATAAGGGAAGAATGATAATTTCAAATGATACTGATTATATTGTACATACGCATTCAGAAAAGCCCGCGCCCGAGGAAAGTGAACGCATGTGTGCATGTATGTGCGTATGTGTGTGTCTGTATGCTTTTTTGTGTATGTGTGTAAAACTATGTTTTGTTGCTAGCATCGATACATGCGCGACGTTTTCTTTCATTCGAATGTAACTCTAATATTATAGAAATGGTTGCGTTCGCATTGTTTACCCTCCGCTATATCAACCTCCTATCATTATATGTAAATGTCACGAAATATTCATGGATTGCTTTTGCTTGTCTGTCTAAGGTTTAGGCTGCGTGATCATAAACTGCGTTTACTTAACAATTTACTGCAGTTTCACGGCATAATCGATCATCCGGATTGTACTAGGCCTGCCTCCAACTTTCATACGATTGATTCACGTAGTTGAATACCAGTTATGTATAATTTGTTGAAAAGTAATCTTGTTAAACTACAGTAAACTACCAAACAGAATACAAAATAGCATTTATTGTTTATTGCTCTTTAATAATTTATTATATCTCCGTGAGCATTTAGAAAGTGCATCGCTTTTTTCAGTGCTGTTATAACAAAGATAATCTACATATATATATATATATATATATATA
>NC_136483.1:81809404-81929404 GCF_053919585.1 Euprymna scolopes
GTGTCTACCAAAATAGTGCTCAATGAGTGAACAGAGCAGGTATATTAATTTTATTTATTAATTTTATTTATACAAACATGTTTGTATAAATATAATTAATATATATATATAAACTATTTAATAACTAGGGCTATGACAAGAAAATATTATCATTTTTTTTACAATCGAATATATATAAGTAGACACAGTTAATCAAGCGAGAACCACGTCAGTCCATATAAAAAGCATATAAGATATCAACAGATACGCACTCGAGCGTCAAAACAATGGAAATATTATGCTGTTGCAATAGCCCTATCTATAACTTAATAGTTAAGCGTGTGCGCGGTTTTGTCGCGCGAATGTGTATGTATGTGTGCATGTATGTGAGTGAGAGAAAGAGAGAGAAAGATAGAAAAAGAGAGAGTGAGCAACGAGGAACACGCAAGTGTGCTTTGCATAGAGAATTATCTTATTTTGAAAATGATAACAAAATGCCGAAGAACACAGAGAAAAATTATCTAAAAATCTATTTAATTTCTCAGCACAAAGCAATCCGGTCTGTAACTCCAAATTTAAAAATCAACTTTGTGAACGAGAAATGTACGTGCACCGGAGAAATTCGGTTACTATTTTCAACAGGTGTCTGTAAAAATAGACTGATCTCCAGAATTTTGGAAGATCTCTTCAAATATTAATTATCTGATTCACATTTTCTTTTTTGGGCTAAAAGCTCTCAACATCGATTGATATAGAAAGGCAATTCTTCAAATCTGCCTATACTAAATCGTTTGACATTGATTATTTCTTAGAATGACCGCTAAAGGCGAGAACGCTTTGTCTGGGTTAATTCTTGAACAGCCACAAAAAAAGAACGTGCACTAGTCCTCTGTAAGTTGTAACTTATTTTCGGATATTTTCTTCTCTTATTTGCCTCACTACTCTCTTTCTGTCTCTGTCTCTGTCTCTGTCTCTCTCACTCTCTCTCTGTCTTTCTCTGTCTCTCTCTCTATTTATCTATCTATATATCTATATCTATCTATCTATCTATCTATATATATATATATATATATATATATATATATATATATATATATATATATATATACGCATTAAAACACTAAGGTCATTTTATACAAAAAAGTGTCTATGAAAATCCGGATCAGTAAAAACGATTACTATGAAAGAGTGGATATATATGTACGCGTATATATATATATATATATATATATATATATATATATATATATATATATATGTGTGTGTGTGTGTGTGTGTGTGTGTGTTTCTGTGTGTGTGTGTTTCTGTGTGTGTGCGTGTGTGTGTGTTGTATGTGTTTGTGTGCGTGTTCGAACGTGTGTGTGTGTGAATATTATTACAACACTGGTTAAAGGGTTCCAAGGAAAAGTGAACAAGGGAATAGAGCAGCAGAGTATATCTATATATCTACAAAAGTGAAATTGTCTGTCTCTCTGTGTGTCTGTATGTGTACGTTTCCCTACTAAACTACTCTGCCAATTTTTAGTGTACAGACTCGAGATTTTACATAATTGAACAAATCTTCTAAATCCATTTTTGGCCCAAAATTTTTTGGTCAAAGGGTAAAAGTTCAACGAGTTGACCTTTGAAAACTCTACCAAACTCCTCTGCAAATTTTGGGTCTAAACACTTGACATGTTAGATTTAAATTACTTGGACATGGATCAAACTTTTTAATTCGATTTGATTCTAAAACAATAAATGTTAAGGGGTCAAAATAGAGGTCAAAGTTAAAAAAAATAAAACCTCTGGGGTTTCTACAAATTACTCGGACAATTTTTGGTCTAAATATGTGAAATTTTACATGGACTGTATTCAGACATATGTCAAACTTTTAAATCCATTTTTGGCCGAAAATTCCGCTGACAAGGGGTCAAAGTTCAAAAGATTTTACCTTTGCGGTCTCTAGCAAACTATTCAGAAAACTTTGGGTCTAAACATTTGAAATTTTACATAAAAGGGAATTACGCCACGCAGCAATCTTTTTAATCATTCGTTGGCCGGAAATCTGGCTGGTAAGAGTTCAAAGTTAATAGAATCGACCTTTGCAGACTCTACTAAACTCCTCCGCCAATTTTGGGTCTAAACATTTGAATTTTTTTATATAAGTTACCTGGATATGAGTCAAATGTTTTAATATTTATATATATACATATGAACATAAAGTTTTGAACAGTACATAGGACCCGAGCAAAGCCGGGCTGAACTGCTAGTTTACAAGAATATACAAAGTGTGATGTTTTCGTATATATATATATATATATATATATATATATATATATATATATATATATATATATATATGCTATCAAGTTGCTCGGCATTGGCCGGTCGTAAAATACGCTTAAATAATATATTTTGATTAATGCAGATTTTGTATGTATTTTTATCTTATATTGGACCCAATATATAGTAATGGCTTAAAAAGTTAAAAAGAAAAATGGCTCGTGTGCGAGAATCGAAACCAAAACGTTTAGATTTCTATTAACTTTTTTCTTTAATGTTTACTCCTGAGCTATGAAGACATTTTCGTTTTAAGGCTAAAAATTAAAACATGAACCAATTGCGCTTTTAAAGTCATGACGTTCACAAAATCTTTAAACAGTCATATTTGTTTCAGTTTTTGGTAAAGTCACCCAGATTCACAAAACACCACCAGCCATTCAAATGGCAGTTCACTGTTTACATATTTGCGATTCTGACAAACTTTGTGCTCTACTCCCATGTATTATCTCTAGAATAGTTATATCTTTCATATCATATTAAGTACCATTTTATGTACTAATGAGCAACCACTTATCACGGATAAGGACCTTTGCGTTTATTATGTGAAGAGTGACAGAACATCGGGAATATTGGTAACCTGCACAGCCCATTTCCCGACGTTTTCACGGGTTAATATAAAAGAGTAATATCTAAAAATATCAAGTATTGCTTTTGAATAAATGTTTGTCTGGAGAGACCCCCACTTCCCGCCAAAAAATTGGTGACCTTATAATTTTATGTGTAATTTACTAAGCTGTTTATAAGCATTAGTTATTTACCGATAAACAAAAAGCGTGATACGAATAATGTATGTGGCGCTTGATAATTAGAAGAAAATTGGAAACGTTTAATTAAAATTTTATGGTTTAAAATGAACATTTCGAAAGAATAAAATTAAAATAATTTTAATGTTTTAAAAAGTATTTATTTTCTAAAATGTTTCCCGTTGCAGTTAAACAGATCATCTCCATATATACTATTTTGATTTGACGAAAATACCATAAATTTGTAAATAACAGATGCTAAATACAAATTAATCATGTCGAAATTATTATCAGCCATCTTATGCAATATATATTGCCCTGCCACTCTTCTAAACGTGGTCATACACTCATATGCATACAATGACCTTTCCATTTCCTGATTTAAAAAATAATAATTTCTCCCTACTAACATTTCAGCTAATCTCATTGGCTGAGAACACAATAATCTCCTATTCTAGAATAAACACTTTCTTTCAAAAACACATAAGACCTTTGCAAATATGGCTGCTCTATCTACACGAAGCAATAGTTTTATGAATATTAAACCAAATACAAAATTATTAAACGCCCATAATCATAAAGTTACGTACCCATACTCTCACATTTATGCGCAACTAACCTCCTATAAAAAAAACAATCCGTGAAACAAAATACATACAATTTACGGGCGTCATTTTTTTTTTCGTTTCGCTGAGGATTATACTGAGGAAACCGACAACGGCGATATTTTTTGGCTCTGCTTTCTTTTACAACAAGCTGTTTTGTTCTTCATATATTTTTCTATATACATTTTTTAAAAAACCTATGCACACATTAACATCGCGCATACCCCCTTCAAAAAACAGACAAACAAAACAACCATGAAACATAACATTATTATTTACGGTCAACGATTGTTCACTTTGCGCTTTCTGAATTAGCAGCTTGGAATTCAGACAAATTGGACACTTTCCTTTAACATGACGACAATTTTTCTTTTGTTGTTTAGTATTTGCGCCTCGGGATCCTGACAGCGATGATCAAGGTTAAATATGGAGCAAATATTCTGACAACCCCCCCCCACATCATTCCCCATTGACAGGATGGGGTTTCTATTCTTAAATTTTTACTTTATATGAGGATGTTGCGGATAGCAGGAAAGGTTTGGGTTGTCCGTTCAGAAAGCCATTCTTACAATAAGTAGGTTGGGGTTGGACAAGAATAATAACAACAGTAACAACAACAACAACAACAACAACAACAACAACAACCGTAATGCATTGTTTTGCGAGGGATGGAACTGTTTGATTATAGACAAATTTTGTTTTAAAGATAAATTTTTACCTTAGATCCACCTACACACTTTTCTTTTAAATGACGACTAGGTTGATTCAGAAAATTTTATTTATATTTGACAGATAAAAGTAGTTTTTAACAAATCTAATTCTATTCTGCCAGCCCCCAATTTTCTTTGTTGGTTGATAGTATTTGTGCCTGGGGATCCTGACAGCGATTTTCAAGGTTAAATTTGTGGCAAATATTTTAACAGTCACCTTTACTACAAAAATAGAGGTGTCTATTCCGAAAGCCGTTCTTAATATGGGATGTTGATGGTGCCCATTTCAAAAGCAAAACTTTAACTTGGGAAGGTTGCGTGTTCGTCAACAACACAACAACAACCGTACATTATTTTTCTATGAGAGGAGAGGGGCATGCTTTCACCGTGCAACGCTGGTTAACGCGTTCTCTTAATAGTATATATTCATGAGATTTTTCTGTGTCAACACATGAAAATATTTAATTACACGCATTTTTAACATTTCGAATTCATGTTAAACATAAAACTAACCGTATACGAAGCATATATAATGTTAAAATTTCGATCGATTGTAATATATTTTATTCAGATTCCATAAAATTAAATATGGGAGTTTTCAGGTTCAAAAGGATATTTATCCTAATATATCTTTCGAAAACTGCATTTTATGTATTAATCACTCCAAAATTCAATAAATCTCGAAAATGTCTTGAAAATCTGACCATTAGTTGATTGTTGATAGTTTTATAAAACGCCCGTATGTCTGCACATTAAATATGTTCACTACATAAAACAGTATTTCAAGGCGTCGATAATGTAAACACGATATTTTTATATCATTGTAAAAATGTTATTAGCAATTTATTTAAACTTCTTTTTTTTAATGTTACAAAGTTACGATGGTAATTCTATGGTGCGCTTTGGAGGTATCTTGTGGTCAGTAGTTTAGAAAATCAGTCTCTCTTCCTCATAAGATACATTTTTAAATATAGAAATGATACTTAATCCACCTGCATGCGTTACAGAAAGATTTGCTGAGTAAAACCCCAGATTCCGGCATACAAATTTTCCGTAAAAAAATGAACCCCCCACACAAAAATAATAAAAATGTTAGCGAAACAGTATTTGACAATGCTGAAACGATAGGTTTCTTTTCCATACTGTTTCCGCGAAGAAGAAATAGTTCTATTCTATGATAATTGCACTGAAAGAAAAAATGGATATGCATCAGGAACAGTTGAGTGCTGGTGGTGCGGACGAATTGGGCAACGGGAAAAGGGCAACTCTGACAAGGTAAGAAAATTGTGCAATTATGGAATAAAATATCGATTGCAAATACATCTTACAACTGTTCTTTCGAGGATATAGTTTTAAATAGGAGTTGTTCCCCAAATAAAATATACTGTAATTTAAAGCAAATAAAATCAATCCTCATTCTTATAACATGGTTATATTTTTTAATAATAATAATAATAATAATAATAATAATAATAATAATAATAATAATAATAATAATAATTGAACTTAACACAAAAAAGAACTAGAAGAAACACTTAATGCACAACACTAAAAATATATTTATGGCAGCGAGAGACACTGGAAATAAATCAACAAAACAGATACAAAGAATAAGACGAAGAAGAAAAATGAGAAGAGAAATAACTACATGGAAGATTCGAACGGATGACAAAAGATGAAAATAACGAAAACACTTAGACATGGATGTGAAAAAGACATGTAAACCGACTGAATCCGTAATAACTGCAGTACAAAATAGCTCAATAAGAACCAACCACACCAAAGCAAAGATCTGCAAAACACAAGAAAACAGTAGATGCATACGCTGTGAACAAAGAGAGGAAACGATAAACCATATAGTAAGCGAATGCAACAAACTGGTCCAAAAAAAATACAAACACAGGGAGGACTGTGGAGAGGGCAGTACTCTAGGAATTATGCAAACAACTACATCTCGAACGCACAGACAAATGGTACAAGCATAAACCGGCAACAGTACTTGAAAACGAGAATCACAAAATGCTATGGGACATAAAAGAAGATAAACCCATCCAAGCAAGAAGCCCGGGTGTCGTAATAATTTACAAGAAAGAAAAGTTCTGTCAACTCAATTTGACCACAGAGTGAATATCAAAGAAAAGAAAAAAAAAGAGTAAATATACAAAGAGTTGAAAGGGATAGGGACGATGAAGATAAGCAGACTAATACCTATAATTGTAGAAGAACTATGAACAATTTCGAATAGTTTTGAAAAAAAAAAAACGGAAAAATTAGAATCAGAAGAATGGTTAGAAAGATACAACAAATAACAATAATGAAAACAGATGAAAAGAATAACTTTTGAATTCGGAGGCTAATATACATAAGCGAGCGAGACAAACTGTTGCAGCGGCAAAACACGAGGAAGCGTCACATGAAACCAAGAACATTAAAGCTGAAAATCTATGTTCTGTATCCCCTCCCCCTCCCTACCCATTGCGCCATCATAGATTCCCACTCCACAAAAGAGTGATACAAAATAGAAGGGTCAAGGAAGATGGAAACACCGAAGAGAGCATTAATAAAACCTCCGGTCGACAAGTATGAAGAGAACAGGGACTTTAGGGGGATTATTTCCACTCAAATTCCAGTTGAGACCAATGGCCGCTGCCAGCGAGAAATCAATGGCAGGTGGCTGTGGCGATAACGCAAATTTATTTGCAAGCGTTATCAAAAGAGGTGGAACGTACTGGAAATCTGTGAAGATTTGTAGTCATTCAGCTTCCATAAAACATTACAGGTTGACTTCAAGGAGAGATCTTTGATGACCTGCGTGAAAGCCCCTTGTGAGCAAATAATAATAATAATAATAATAATAATAATAATAATAATAATAATAATAATAATAATAATAATAACAATAATAATAATAACAATAACAATAGCAACAATAATAATAACAATCATAATAATAACAATAATAACAACAATAATAATAACAATAATAATAACAATAATATAACAATTATAATAATAATAATTACAATAATAACAATAATAATAGCAGTAATAACAACAATAATAATAACAATGATACTAATAACAATAACAACAATAATAATAACAATAATAATAACAATAACAATAATAATAATAACAATAATAAGAACAGTAATAATAATAACAATAATAACAATATTAATAATAAAATAATAATAATAATAACAATAATAATAATAATGATAAAAATGATAATAATGACAATAATAATAACAGTAATAATAACAACGATAATAGTAATAACAATAATAATAACAATAATAATAACAATAATAATAACAATAATAATAACAATAATAATAATAATAACAACAACAACAACAACAACAATAATAATAATAATAATAATAATAATAATAATAATAAGTTAATTAAAATACATCCACTAGATTAAAACTAATTTGTGCATGTCAGTATCTTCGTAAATTTTTCCATTGTCTTATTCTGCCATTAGTGTTCGAAATTTGAAATGAAATTAGAAGTCTTTAAACTATCGCTTAAAACCTCAATTTACTTGGTAAAATCTGAGAAATTTAACTGTTATGCAATTTTTAATCATTGGTACCCATGAATTTTCCTAAAATATCATTAACCAATCCTATATTCTTTATATTGTACTTTGTAACTCTTTTTTATGCACAGCATACTTATTTGTAACAAATCATTTAAAACATTAAGAAAATAATTATAACTAAAATATAAAAGAGTGCGAGTCTGATTTCTCCTGGAATAGCAAGTAGTTATTTCAGTATCATAATTATTTAATTTGAATTAGTTTTACTTGTACCACATCTATCTACACATAATTTAACATTGTAATCGAAAATGGCTACAACTATATAATTCGAAACAGAATGTAATTTTGAACTTTAAGTGTACACTAACAGTAAGTAAAGTTTAGGTGTAGTTCTAAATAAGTTACTTGGTTAGATTTTTTTTTAGAAGGTGGTCACAATTTATCAAATCCCGGAAGTCACTCAGGGATAAGGGTTATTGTAAGTACAGTACGTTAGTGTGGAGATTTAATAAAGTGTCAACTTAAAGAGGTGGTTCATCAGGAATTTGTTTACGTTGGACATGAAGACATCCAGGTTGTAGTCAGGTGGAAAGCAGGCAGACGGAACAGAGTTCTACAGGCGTGCAGTTCTAAGAAAGAAGCTTTGTTCACGGAATCTACGTTTTCATTTAGGCATAGATAAAGAGTGGGGAAAGTTTTTGACAGTGGATTCAGCTAGACGGGTGTTTTTCGTGAAAGATTGGCGAGGGGGACCAGAGATTGGAGTTTAGACGAGCACCTGCCATGAAAACACCGATAAAACAAAGATAGGCTTGCAACGTCTCTTCTGTGGGAGAGAGGTTGCAGGGAAGAGAAAAGGGCATCCTCCACTAAGCCACGAAGTCTATTTTGTACTCTGTCAAGGCAGGATAGGCTGTTTTTAGCAGCTGCTTCCCAGATATGGCAGCAATATTCCATCCTTGGACGTGCTTGGCTTTTATATAGATAGAGAATTGCATCAGTAGTGAGATATCTTCTGGGAAGTAGAAGGATCCCAGCATCTTTCCAGTGACCTTGGCAACAGACTTGATGTACGTGTTCCATTTCAAATCAGAAGTGAAGGTCAAGCCCAGAAGCTTGTCAAAACATGGGGCTTCTCCGAGACGAGAGCCATCCATTTCAATTGATTCCAGATGAGGATCAGAGTGTTGATGATGTAAAGTTTGGTTTTAGATGCATTAAAGGTAATCAGCCACGTCTTCCCCCACTGAACCACTCGTTCGAGATCAGAGGAGAGAGAATCAAAGAGAGCTTTGTCATTTACAGTCTTTGATGTTTTGCCGTAGATGGTCGTGTCATCAGCATATATGTCAACGAATGATTTAAGTATATGTTTAGGGAGATCATTGATGTAGATCAGGAAGAGAGTTGGGCCCAGGATGGATCCTTGAGGGACTCCAGCATTAATACTACAGGCCTCTGATTTTTGTCCATCAACCACTACTCTTATGAGCCTATCAGAGAGAAATGATTTAATGATAGAGAGAATATTTCCAGTTATGCCGTAGCTGGAAATCTTGTGACGGAAGCCTTTATGCCATACTTTTTCGAAGGCCTTCGATATGTCAAGAGCAATTGCCCTGGAAAGAAAGCCTTTGTCAAGAGATTCACTAATCCTATGAGATATAACCGTTAGCACATCTGCGGTAGATCTTGCAGACCGGAAACCATATTGCGTGTCACTAAGAAGATTGTTTTCAGCTGAGATGGTTGACTATTTCTCTATTTAATATGGATTCCAGCAACTTGCTCATGACACACAGGAGACGTATTGGTCTGTACTGAGAGGGAGATGACTTATCATTTGAGTTCTTAAATACAGGGCATACTGACGAGGTTTTCCAGGGTGTTGGAAAGCACTTCTCCTTAAGGTAACGCTTAAACAGTTTCGTAAGTATGGGGACAAGTTCTGGTTGAAGCTTTTTTAGCACTATAATTAGGATGCCGTCAGAGCCAGTTGCTTTACTGGAATGAAGGTTATTGATTAGCTTGGCGACCTCATGCACAGATATTTGTATGTTACATAGCGTGCTCTGTGTTATAGGAGGAAATATGGAGAGTTGATGGCCTTCGTCGCATAGGGTAGAATTAGCTGCAAAGTTATTTGCAAATAGTTTGGCCTTATCTGAAGCTTTCGAGATGACCTCTGGTCCGTTGATAATGGTTGGGATAGAACGCACATTTCTGTTCAGGATGCTATTTGTTATTTGGCAAAACTGGTGCGAACCAAGCCGCTGATCTGCTACTTTGGATTTAACAGACTTAGCATATAGCCCTCTTGTATTTTTTATTACTCTTTTACAATGGTTGCTGGCGTTCCTGAAAGCAGCTTTAGTCTCAGTGCATCTATTACGTTGGTAGCTATGGAAAAAGTGATTTCTGTGCGCAATGGTAGCAGCGCATTCTAAGGAGAACCATGGCTGGCTGGTAGGTTTTTGTTGGAATCTTTTAGATGGTATGAATCGGTCTATGCCTACAATTAACCATTCGGTCAGGTCTGATATAAATTCTGTGGAAGTACAACTCTTATTTTTATTCTATTTTGAGTATTTGTATCACAATATTCTTTTTAACTCTTACTTTAAACAAACCGTAAGTTTAGGATTATTTAGAAAAATATTTTTGATGTAGAATCACCTAATTTGGTTGTATTCAGTTCAAAATTATATTGTTTGATGCCACAAAAGATTTATCGGTAAAAAACCCGAAAGTGTAAGATGGAAAGTGTTAGAACGATTTATTTAAACGAATAAAGTTTTCATTTTGTTCGAAGTAATACATACTATTTGGAAATATATTATAGGATAGATCAATAATTATTTTAATTGCATTTGTTTTTCTTTAGGAAACCGGTACAGATTTTGTACAATGAGCAAAGAAGGTAATTATGGTGAAATACTAACATTGTCATTTAGAAATCCATTCTTAATACGTGAAGTGTTGATCTTATGTAACTATTTTGAATATACATCTAACAAATTAATAAGGAAATGATATCGTCAGATTACGGTCCGCATTCTGCAGCGCGCGTAATAAAGAATAGAGACAAATAATTTCGGATAGAAATATGTCAACGGTCTCTAATTTGACTTTAATACTTGATCGCGGTGTATTTGATTCTTATTATTACATATTCTTTGTTTTATTTTAAGAGAAATTAAGGAAAAATCACGATATGTCTAAGTAACATAGATTGGGTTCGTGTTATTGGTAAGTTAAACCGTCAGTGTTAGTGCAAGTTTAGTTGTTCGTATTATACGATCTCCTACGTATTCCTAAAAGTAATTATGTGCAAGTACTGTGAAGTGGCAATTTCGTTCTATTCTGTCATCTAATCAGAATACGTTAAATAAATAAACGTTGGTTAAATAAAGCTTTAATGCGTAATTGGGTGCGTATTAAATAGTAATATGTAGAAAGTTAGGTAATAAATCGGTTACGTGCGAAAACAGTTAACCCTATAAAGCGGTGATTTTAGGTTACGGGAGAGTGGTGAACTGCATCAAGGTGAAAGCCTTTGCTACTCTCTCAGTACGATTACGTATTTGAGAGAGTATGTCAACAAAATTAAAAATAAGAATTATTAAATAATAAAAAAAATGTATGTATTGTTGGCTATGAACACCTCCAATAGTAATTGTAAATGGTGAGCATAAAAGATGTTCATAGAATGTGTTTACTTATCATTCTATAATGTCGGAAATTACGGTGAAAAATCGTTTTTATTTTATAAATATAGATAATAGTTGAGGCTGGACGGAACTCGGTTATTTAAGAGTATAACTGAAAAAGAATTTGTTTACATCGGACTTAAACACGACCATATTATAGTAATCTGAAAAACAGTCCGGTGGAAACATGTAACACAGATGGCTACTTTTTGAGAAGAAACTTTGGAAAAAGTAAAAAAAAAATTGTTTACAATACTCGTAAAATAATTTTACTTTTCCGGGTTAATCATAGTCAAGCCCGGGGTGAACCTAGCCTAGTCAAGCACTTGGCATGACCTTAATGTTGAGTAGCATTCTTTCTTCTGTGAGAAAGAGGCTTTAGTGGGGAGAAGCGAGCATAGACTCACGAGATATCTAAGTGGATTGTGTACACTGTAAAGAGCAGGAAATAGTTCTATGAATCACTTATCCAGGCGTGGCAATGAAGTAGTCCATCTTCGGAAGTATTTTACGCTTAAACAAGAAGAGGATTGCGACACGAGCAATATACTTTGTACTTCTCAGGTGCATGCTATTATAAAAAACCTAGACACCTCAAAAGCATGTGGACCAGATCTCATCCCGGCTGTGCTATTAAAAAAATGCTCTGCCGAGGTTGCTCCAGTTCTGTCCAAACTTTACAATAAATGCCTTAACGAATCTTGTTTTCCCAACTGCTGGAAAACCGCCTCTGTGGTACCAGTCTTCAAGAATTCTGGTGAAAGAACTGACCCACTAAATTATCGCCCCATTAGCCTCCTCCCGCTTTTCGCCAAAATATTTGAGTCCTTAGTTAATCAAGCCCTAGTCCAGCACCTAACAGCTGCTAAACTCCTGACTGACAAACAATATGGATTCAGGCAAGTCCGTTCAACAGCAGATATCTTAACTGTAGTTTCTGAACGTATATACCGTTCATTGGATAAAACAGGGGAGGGTAGAGCGGTGGCCCTCGATATATCTAAGGCTTTTGACAGGGTATGGCACGATGGTCTTCTAAGGAAAATTAGATCATATGGAATCACTGGAAGAATTCATAATGTAATTAAATCCTTCTTAAGTAATAGAAAAATCAAAGTTGTCCTCGACGGTCGTACATCCAAACAATACGACATAAATGCGGGAGTTCCTCAGGGGTCTATCCTTGGACCTCTATTATTCCTGATATTCATAAACGACCTCCCTGATAAAATTGTTTCGGAGATGGGTATATTTGCCGATGACACCACTCTCTATAACAGATATGAGGGGAAAACAAATGAACACATATCCAAGGAAATGGCAGAAACACTAGAGGATGACCTCCAATCCGTAGTGAAATGGGGACAAAAATGGTTGGTCACATTCAATGCTGCTAAGACTAAGCTTGTTTCCTTCAATAACTACAAGAAACCTTCTCTACCACCAATAGCAATGGCAAAGAACACATTACCTGAAAGTTCTTCTTTTAAACTCCTCGGCCTAACGTTTACAGGGAATATGAACTGGAATAGATACATTGAGAGCATTGCCAAGGCTGCTGCAAGGAAGGTTGGCTCCCTCTACCGTGCTAGAAAACTACTTACCCCTGACAGTATCCTTTACCTCTATAAGGCAACCATTCGCCCATGTATGGAGTACTGTTGTCACATCTGGGCTGGTGCATCTGCTTCTTGTCTCTCGCACCTAGACAGGGTTTAAAACAGAGTCACCAACCTGATAGGTCCTGAACTGTCATCTAGGCTTCAGCCTCTGTCCCATCGAGGAGATGTTGCATCCCTCTGCCTGTTCTACAAATACTTTAATGGTGAATGCTCTGACGAACTGCAAACACTTGTACCTCCCCGACGTAACTACACCCGACAAACCCGACAAGCTACTAAGTCTCATCCCTTTACAGTAGAGATCCGTAGGTGCAAGAAAGCCATTTACTCCAATAGTTTCTTCCCCAGAACTGCGGGTCTTTGGAACTCCCTTCCGGGATTCTGCTTTCCCAACTGCAATGACATGCAGAAGTTCAAGTGTAATGTTAACAAACATCTTTCTACTCATCTCCCTTCATAATGACCCCGCTAATTAAGTCCCTGATAGTAGCCCCCTGCTTCAAAGTGGCACTGTGCCTTGTTTGGGGTGAAAATTGAATAAAAAAAAAGAGGGGTAGAATAATCTAATCATTATTCCAGTAATCTTAACACAATATTGCATTTTCTTTGTTTGCTTGAAAGATATTCATAGGTTAAAACTTTCAAATTAGTTTAACTAAGGTTTAACTATTTCAAGATGTACACGTTATCGTTTCAATTTTCCCTGCTCCTCGCGTTAGTATGGTCCAATTATCTACTCGAATTATGCCTTCCAGGAATGCAATTGAATACAAAGACATAGCAACACCAAACAAAAGGTTACAGAATGATATAGCCATGGTGATGTAGGTTATTAATTAAAACGCGTACTGATGGCAATCTAACAGTGAAATACGGACAATACTTACTGAGATATAAAAAAAATGTAGATAATTACATATCTTTTCAAAACTCAGAAAGAAAATGAAAATTTGAAAGGTAATTCGGGTGAGTATATCTATTCCCTGCGGACAGAAGAGTCAGTATTTTTAGACGAGTCCATTTAATCCGTTCGTAAACATGACTGACCGACCAAGAGAAAAACAAGGTCCTTATACAGATGTGTGAACGTATTTATCGTGTACTGTTGTTGGATTTAGGCTAGTCATCAGCTGTCCTGTTGTTGATGGTTCTTGATAAGATGCAAAAACGTATCTGTAATTTAAGTGATCAAACATTTTCTTTTTCTATCCTACGTCTCTCTCACTGATGTGATTTTGTTAGTCTCGGTCTTTTCTATCAATGCTATTATTGTATGTATTCTACAGAACTGTTTGATCTATTTAATATTTTTGTTGCTTTTTTGCACCGGATCATTTGGCTCATTAGTTAAGTAGTTTTAATAACTCCGTTGTTTTGATTTCTGAATCTCTATCTCTATTTATTAATCAGTCCATCTATCTATGCACTATTATATAGAAGGAACTTTGTGTGTGTGTGTGTGACAGAGTTCGTTTCCTATGTACTACTAAACGTCTGGCCAATATTTGTTAAATTTCACACAAGTGTACTTTATGTGTCATACAATCTTAAATGAGTCCTGTACCGGAATATCTCTGATAGTCAATAGTTGAAAAAAAAACAAAAAAAAACAAACAAACAAAAAACGATGAAAAAAAAGAAACAGGCGATTTTAACAAAAGTTAATGTCTTATACAGCCTAACACCACGAGTGCATCTAACAAATTTTATTATTACACAGGTAGAAAGGCCCGGCATTAGTAGGTTCTTTGATATGACAGGGGCGCAGTCGAAATGAATGTCTCTATTTAGAACACATTTAACGGGATTCTTTACTTTTATATTTTAAACTTTAATCTAAGCAATTATCACTGCACAGGTAGAAAGGCTCGATAGATAAAATCAACAGTAGATTCTTTGATATGACAGAAGCACGTGCGAAATTAATGTTTTTCTTTATTAGAGCAAAATGTACGTATGGTGCTTGACTTTCGCATTTTCAACTTTAATTCAAGCCATTACACAAAAATAATTTTATAAAATCAACAATAGGTTAATTACAGCTCAATGTAAATAACATTGTATTGCGTACTAAGTCACTGCGGGAGGCATGTTGAGCCATTCTCTTGGTGCACCACGGTGGATCCCCGACTAGAGCAGGCAATTAATCAATTTAACAGAAAATGGGCAATTTCACCGATTTCGATGGTGACAATAAAATATGAAAGAGGGAAACATTCGTTAATCATAATTTAATCTCAGACACTGTCGAATATCTCTGCTAGTATTGCATAATAACAATAAATATAAAAACATTTCTTTTTTTTTTTTTTTGTAATTCAGTTTCCTTGTCCAGTAGCTTTTTATCACGAACTGTAGACGTGTGAAACTCTATTCTTTCTGTTTAGCTATTTTTTAAGTTTAAAGCCTGTCTTGGCGATAATCATTTTTGTTATTGTTAGCTTATTACATTAGATGGCTTCACGCCTTGTCTCCAGCGGTTTTCATAAAATTTAAATATGCCATTCGAAACATGTACGTGAAAATACAATATTATTTCAAATTGAAATTGCAATAGGAAATAGATTATTCGCATTACTGTTCTTATTTTGGACCTTATTCGAAAAATGTTTTGACATCTTTAACCTGTAATGTTCATGCTTAAATATAGAGATACGTAGTAATAATATACATATTAAAAGTATTGCATCTAAGATTCGCCAAATACATACTAGAAAAAGATACAGGGAAACATAACGTTACGGATAAGGATAATAAGTGAACATCTCAGTGACAGTCTTCTTACTAAACACGATACTAACAGAAAATAAAAAAAATAAAAAAATAATACTTAAGACTTCGATAATTCATAATAGACGAAGAATAATCGATTTCGTGGAATAAATAGAGATTTTGGTTTCAAATTTCCTTCAGATTCCCGAGTTTGACGAAATTCATATAAAAAGCTCGAAGGTAACACTGGCCAAACGTTGAGAAACGTAATCTGACTAATCTAAACGATACACATGATCAATCCTCATCTAAAACCCCGAAACATAAAATATGACATATCAAAAATAATGTTTGTTTTTTTTAACTTAAGCGAACAAACAATTAATGTATCCTATTAATGTGATTTGGAAACCAGTCAAAATAAATGTGCGTTTATTCATGATAAACGATATGTATGTGCATTTTTGAGCGTATTATTGCTTATACATCTCAAGGGCTTATTACCGATATCGAACCATGTTTTCATGACATCATGGAAAAGTGTCTATATAGAAAGGAATTGAAGACAATCAAATATCTTTAAGGTTTGCCACAAAGCATGTCTTAGTCTCTCTGTGGACGGGGAATAGACACACAATGGTGAAACATCATCTGAAAGGAAATACACGCATCTTGAGACGCTCGAGAGATACGAAGGCAAGTAGTTTGACATCTTTCTGACAGAATCTGTAAAATCTCAAACTGATTTGACTTGGAATAAATGTCCGGAGGCCTTGTAACAACGTAGCCACAAAAGAAGTTCCAAACACATGGAATAGTTGAACTCTAGTTTGATTGATATCTTTGCATTCAACGTCTGTTGAAAGAGTGAGTCGCTTGTTTAATACGTCATATACGAATCTATTTGAACAATAAAACGGTTTATTTTGCAAGGACCATGCACGGTTTTCAGATTTACACCAAAAGAAGGTAGTTTATTTGCAGGGTAAAAGACACATGCACTCTGCACATTAAAAAATCAAGCAATAGCAATACCATAATAATAATACCATATAATAATAGCATAATAGCAAATAACACACACGCACTCATAAAGGTCTAAATAATATATAATTCTATAATTTTTTATGTACTAACTCTCGGGTTAGCAAGCTCCATAGGCTACTTGATGATAAGTGTTAATTGTTTGTACCGCGCACAGTGGAATATCAACGGTAGCTTTAGACTGTTCAAATTGAAAATGTTAAAGAGAATGGCTCGACAAGAATTTGTACATATTGGATTTGATAACGAACATACTATTATCAGCTAAACAGCTGTCACATTATATTGTGTCCTACAAATAGTTATTCTAAATAAATTTTGCTCTGAGAAGTTTGTTTAGTTATAAATACCCAAAAAGATGTAGCATTACAAGTTCTTATTTTAATGTTTTACAGAGGAAAGTATAGTTTAGAACTCAGTCGAGAATTTACCATGAAAATAAAAATAAAATACAGAAAGTTTATCAATCCTTCTTCAGCGAGAAAGAGATTATAGAGAAGAGAAAAGGAAAACGTCTAGTAGATTTCGAAGTCAGTTTCGGGAATTTAGAAAATGATACTCTGAACACAAGCACCCCAGATGTGGCAACAATAATCAATCTTAGGGCGCGTTTTTCTCCTATACAGGTCAGCATTGCGTCCAGGAGGAGATAATTACTGGAGCGGTATTATAAACCATATAACATTAAACCATTTATCACACTACCAGTGAGATTAAAATACGTTTTTTGTTTGTCTTTTTATATGAAGAAAAGCAGGTACATAATATATTAGTTTTGGATATGTGAGTGACGTGAAAAGATTAATTCATTTGTATATCACATTAAACACGAACCGCCAATATTAAATAATCCATTATTTTCTGTTTCCTTATTTAATTATTAACTTTATGTTACTTTTATTCACAGTTTTATTTACAGATATTTTCTCTGTATATTGTATATATCTATTACATAGGGTTCAAAAAGGAGTCTCAAATCTTACGTCCCAGATTATGGGCTACGTTCCAACTACTGTTTGATCATCGCAATTTTTTATCCCTGTATTTATTTTGCAAGTACTTTAATGGGATGTTCTGTGATGAACTCATAACATTTGTAACTTCTCGATGTATAAAAAGTAATTAGTAAACATCCCAGTAACAGTCTTCTGTAGTTCTGTATTTTATAAACACATACTTAAGACTTCTACCCGGGCATGCATTGTGAACGGTAGCAATCTACTCCGTGGATTAAATAAACGTGTCAAATTAAAATTCTGTAGACATACACGATTTCGACAGCATAACCTTCTACAAACATTATTTACCTCCTCCACTTGTGACCTTTTTTTAAATAATAGTCCTTTTTAATCATTAGACATTTTAGAGTTGATAATTCGTGCACCATTATCAGCGAGTTTACCATTCATTTGTCTTTTAATTATTTTTTAAAAACACATTTTATGTTTTATTTTTTAAAAATATAACGTTCATTATTATTCAGTTTTCCACTTGCACACATATATTCTGTCCAGTAACTTGAAAAGAAATCTTGTTTCATCTAATAAAACAATAAATAATTGAAACAAAACACTTTTTGTCTTATTTTGTACAAATTCTTGTTTTGAATGGTAATTCATTGAGATTCTTTAACATCAAAATAATGAATATGAAGAAATAGCAACTAAATATATCGAACGCAAAATAAATCCGATTCATTAATAGTTCAACATAAAATAGTTATTTAAAGAATACTATTGAATATTTAGTTTTATTTACGGGATACATTTGAAGAGGGAATCGATTGTTCGTTTACAACGCTTACCGCATTCCACTGCTCTTCATCTACGACGCCATAGGACAAAATAAATTGACGTACTTCAATCGAACTGCTAAAGCCATTTAAGACTTTTCTATAGAGAAATAATATTTTTACAAAAAATAAAATATATCAAATGACGTATACGATCGCATTCATATATATTATAAAAGACATCGTTTAATAGTAAAACAACTCGATAAAATTTACTTCATGAAGAAACCAGCTAAAATTAATAAAATCGCATTTAACTTTCTAAATAGATTTCAACAGCTCAAAAAACAGAAAATAACATAATGAAGCAACAAAAATATTTGAACCAAACAAATAAAAAGAACAGTTAAAACGGCACGTTGATATTTATACCCCCCCCCAATAAGATAGACTAAAATGAAAACATCCGAGTAGACATAAACTGTCAATGATGATGGAAGCGTTAGAAATGGATGACATAATAACTCTTAGATCTTTATTCGATCAATTGCAACCAGAATCTTAAAATATCTCTCGCACAAACCGAGTATAAAAATAGAAGAGGAGAAACTTGGTACCACTTACCCATTTTTACTCGATATATATATATATATATATATATATATATATATATATATATATATATATATATATATATATATATGTGTGTGTGTGTGTGTGTGTGTGTTTGTGTGTGTGTAATTAAATACTTTTTATTTTAACGTGGAGTATCATTCCAATTTTAATTCTCAATTTTCTTTCTCTCTCTCTCTCTCTCTCTCTCTCTCTCTCTATATATATATATATATATATATATATATATATAAAGAAAGAGAGAGAGAGATAGAAAAATGGACACAGCAAGAGAAATAGGGAAATTATATATATATATATATATATATATATATATATATATATTTATTTATATATAGTTTTCAAAATAGTAAGCGGAAGTTTCTCGAGAGCTCTTTCAGCTATCATCTCGTCATGAGAAAATCGATAGCGACCTAAATAATATTGTCAACCAAATGCTGGCCAATAGCAGAGTCCAGCATTCGGTTGACAACCCGTGCTGTGCCGATAGATATAAAATAGATTGGTTCGAGGTGTTACATAGAGCGGACTCCAAAAACCATTTAAAAATTGTGGAGTCTGTCTCTATTGCGATGCGTCAACCTTCTTTGTGCCGGCAAAAAGAAACACCCAACGCATTGTTTATCTTTGGGGAACTTTGAATATTTTCTCCCGCTTTTTTTTCCTCCCTCGTTGTGCTAATATTTTAATCGTTTTTAAACGTTAATAAATTTATTTTATTGTCCCCGTACTTTTGGCACATTTAATAAGTTCCCCATTAGAACTCTTTATTTTTCGACACAATATCATTTTGTACGCTATCGATTTTCTCCTGACGAGATGATAGCCGAAAGAGCTCTCGAGAAACTTCCGCTTACTATTTTTAAAACTATATATAAATTCTGTACCTCTAAACATTTATTTATTCATTGAACTTTTGAATAGTCAAGTCGCTGCCTGATGATATCTGTTGTTTGATTGAAACAAGTGGCTATTTGTAGCAGCGGGATGTGAGCATGTTTATATAACAATAAACAAGTATATATATATATATATATATGTGTACATATATACAAATATATATATACATATAGCTATATATGTATATATGTGCATATATGTAGATACATATGTGCACACATACACACACACACACACACACACATATATATATATATATATATATATATATATATATATATTAGGAGGAAACTCGATTTTGCTCGGGATTGAATCAGAATCAACGAATGTTTCACACTTCTAATATTTTTATAATCCTCGAAATCGGTGGAATTGTCTACGTTTTCATGTAATTCGTGCTGTAGTCCTGGATTCATCATGATGCCCCGAGAGAAAAATTTATATGATTTCCCGCAGTGACTTAGTCTACAATACATTTTAGTGTGCATTGAATTCTATATCTGCGGTTTATTTTGTTAAAAATATTTTTCCAAAGTGGCTCAAGTTATGTACCATGGTAAAATAGTGCTCTAAACAGCAATATTTATTTCGAAAGCCCCATTTTGAAAGAACCTATTCTTGATTATATAAATCGGGCTTTTCTACTTTAGCGATTATAAAACTTCTCAATTGCACCTGTGATGCTAGGCTGTATCGGAGTTTTAGTTTTGGTCAAATTCGGACTGTTCTTTGTTTACTCAGATTATAGATTTTGATAAGTATCGGGAGCATTCCGATACAAAACCCATTTAAGAACATTTCTAGACATATAAAGTACATTTGTGTGACATTTCAAAAAGGTCGTCGAAGCCGTTTCGAAATCTATAGAAAACAAACTCAAACATACAGAGACAAGGTGCCTTTTAAGTAGACATCTATATATATATATATATATATATATATATATATATATATATATATATATATATATATATATATATATGAGAGAGAGGGGCATTCAGACAGACAGACAGACGGACAGACAGAAACAGAAACAGAGAGAATAAGAGATATTGAGAAAAAAGAAAGTAAAAGCATGAGAGAGCAGGGGGGAAAGAGCTGGAAAGGGGGAAAGAGAGAGAGAGAGAGAGAGAGAGAGAGGGAAAGAGAACACCATATGTCCAAAAAGGGAAACAGGTATATTAAAAAAAGTGAAGCTACTAACATTATCATATCTGCAGATATATTCAACTCAGTATAATGTCCGATATATATTTTCGTGAGCACAAAATAAATATTGAATGAATTTTATTTCAAACAACTTTTAATATGATTACAGAGAAACAAACTTACTTTCAGACTTCGATGTTGTATACTTTAGTTGGCTTAGATTTAAAGGGACCACGTCGAGTATTGCGAAAGTCTAAAATGAACATATTTGCTTAGAAAATTTGTATGACAATTATAGGACAATGTAGACGAGTGCTTATGTATCTAAATATACGTTATATTATTAGATTAAAACTTGAGTATCTGTTAATGATACAAGTACAACGAATTAAAGGCCAGCAGGAATTTCTAATTTAAAGAAGATCAAATGCGGACAGAAAATTAAAGATGACAGAAAGGTCAAAATAAGTGAATTTGAAAAGTCGCTCGATTCTTCTTATTGCATTATATATTTTATATCTCAAATAGGATGTAGGAAACTCGCGCCGAATTGCTTGTCCTCGGATATGAACCGGGCTTCTTTTGAATCTACACATTCAAAGTTGGCTTTCCTTGATGAGTTTGCTATGCACCTTTAAGAGTGTATTATTACAAAGGACGAAGGTTCTAATACAAATTTACTTCCTCGAAACGAAGATGCATTCATCAGAGTGGCACCCTGTTGTTGGGTAGTATTTCATAAAATTTAGATCTGGCACTATTCATAAATGTGTGAATTTTCCACCGCAGAAAAGAAATGATGACGTATGATTTCTGTAAATAAGCAACAACAATCTGTGAACAATAGTTTATCTAACTTCTCAATGTAAAGCACAAACGAAATAAGCACGAAGTGCCTTCAATAAGTATCCAGATTTTTTTTTATTGTACAAGCATTTAAAATTATAGTAGACGTATGGAAAGTAGATTGTCACAGCAGGTGAATTTCCAAAATGCAATCTGGACCTGAAAACAAATAAGAATAACGATATGCAATAAAATTTCGTTTTATACTTGAAAATATGATACAGAAAGGTATTGAATGCTTCAGACTGCTTTGGACCATCTTGCATAAATCGAGCATCAGTTTTTTAATGGAATAAGAGATTCAAGAAAGGTAGGCAGTCTGTGAGAGATAATGAGAGGCGATGGAGGAGTAAGAAAATCAGAACACGAGAGTTAACTGACTAAATAAAGAATTTCATGGATAAGGACCGATGTGTGTCTATAGAGATAATAGGTGGACAGTTTGATGCCAGTGTGGGAATTGTACATACAATTATTTGCAATGAACTGAAGATGCAGAAGATTCGCGTGAAGTTTGTCTCAAAGGTGCTCAGAGATCAGACCATTTAATGAAGACAGTTCATCACACACCTTATATTGGCCTCTGTTACTTTTGGTTATTTCCTAAGCTCAAGGAAAACCTTACAGGTTGTCGTTATGAGACAATTAAGGAGATGAAAACGGCTGTGACGAGGGCCATCGATACGCATACAAATGAGGAAGGCAATGGGGCCTTCCGGAAGTTGTGGGAACAGTACAATAAGTAAAGTTCAGTCGGACGAGATTACTTCGAAAGAAAACTAAAATTTCTTGTGTGTAATATCAATAAAAGTACCTATACGAAATAGTCTGCTAACTTATTGAAAACACTTAAAAAATCTCCAAACATGGTAATGTGGCTGCTGCGAGCATTTCAAATAAATATTTAAAAAATGTGTCTCTGGTAGTCGTCAAACAATCTCTTTATATCCCTGAACAAATCGGAGTGATTTTTATTTATTTGTGTGATTTTGACTAGAATTCTTCTTCCTTGTTTTGAGGATGCCGATCCAACCAACTGCTGTTGAGCATTCTCCGACTATGTTGTATAAACAGTAACCTTTTGTAGATCGTTAAATCTCCACCCACAGATTACCTTAGTACCCATTTATTTCCATTCTCAGCAAACCAAAGATGAGATCGGTTTGTAACTTACCAATTTTTTATTTTACCTTCCTAAAAAGAACACTGTAAGTTGGGAGAAAAATAAAAATTGGCTTCGTTTATGGGGATTCTCTTCCTATAAAAAATACTGCACATATATAATTTACGTAATTGCCTATGCCTATTTATATTTATATTGTTACATCTCTCTCCCCCTCTGCATATATATATATATATATATATATATGTATATATGTGTGTGTCTATGTGTGTGTATGTGTGTGTGTGTATAAGCAAGATCTAAGATCAAAACTCTAAGCAAATGATGTTGTATTTCATGTGCCCCGTTACGTTTCCATTAAAAAACAATAAAAAATATTTTTTCTTATTCCTTACTTTTCGCATTTCGTATTTACTCCAATTATCATTAATCTTTTTATGAATCTATACAGCCTTCCCGTAGCTATATGTTAATTGGTAATATCAACTAGACTCTTAAATCTCGAGTTTGTAAATACTATGAAAAAAGAAACATCACAATGACAAAAACGATCGGAAAACAGTTCGTGCTTGTTCTGAGTGATTTACCACCAGATTGAAGAAATGCCATTTCATTAGAAATGCTGTTAGAGAATCCACAACGGTAGTGTCACTGTATTCTTCCCTGAATGTACTTTTACAGTGGATATATATTGTCTCCTGAGAATAATAAGAAATGGTATATGTATATATATATATATATATATTATATTATATTATATTATATTATATATATATACATATATATATATATATATATATATATATATATATATATATTAGTCGCACTGACCTGTTTATTGTCATTCAACTCCTCCCATAGTGATCATCAGCAATGAATGCAGCATTCACTTTTGTTTGTGGCAATATGAAAACAGAAATGGCGGATCAATTGTTCCAACATTTCTTTTCTTGCTCGTTTCCTTTTGTGTTTGAGCGGGAGAACAAAGATCTAAGAAAATTTCCAGTGCAGTGCAATTCTTTACATGCAGTCTTTCAGTGTACACATTTAGTGATAAGCGCACTATTTAAAACTTAAGAATGAAAAACGTGCAAACTAATCGCTAGACGGACGCCGCCTCTTAAAGCAATGCATTCACGTACGATCCAATACTATTTTTGAACGGTGGAATTTCCACTTCAAACACAAGCGTGTCAGAACAAAGACATTTTTTTTCAGAGTAATAATAAGAAAATTAATGCAATTTGAAATTAGAGCATGGTAGACCAACGAACTCGTTTTCAAACGTTGAGTGATTCAGATCAAAAATTGCTACTTAACACTTAAGTGTGACCGATAGGGTGACGGACAGATCTCCATACAGAAATCCTTCGATGTGTTTAAAATACCTTCCTTCAATCTGTGAATTTATTGGCGAGAATTATACTTCAAATGATAACGTGACACACCAAAGAAAATCTAATTTACAGTGATGCGTTACGGATAAAAAATTATACTAATAACACGCAACAGTGATAACTCGTTGAACTAGAACGAGTGCTTTATGCCAAACGGAAGATTCACTATGGTTTCATTTGTGCTAATTTTTGTATTAAACACTAATTCGTAGTAATCCCCACTTATTACTTACTGTGCATTGTAAGAGTTTCACAATAATTAGATCTCTAAACATTATCACAAAATTTCAGCCATATCAACTCTTTAGTTTTCGAGAAAAAGTGAAACAGACTGACTGATTATTAGACAGGCAGACAGACTGAAGATTTATAATATAAACGTAATCGTTACAGACATAAAAATATTGATTCTTGTGTGCATTAAAAATAATATGCCCCATTCACTCTGCATATTAAGAAATGCGCCTTCCAATTTTTATATGGCAGATTGACAAAGACCCTAGTTTGAAGTTAAGTGACAAGCCATTAAATGGATCGGCTTCTTTTAGTGAAAAACGATGCACCAATTAAAGATGCGCGTTAAGTGATAAGAATATTATTATAAACTTTACTCTGGTAGACAGAAATAAATATTTTATTTAGCTCCTCCCCCGGAGTCTGGACACACAGGTGCGGCTTTGACAAAAGTATTTCTGTGGAACGCATTGGGTTTGTTCTCGGCACACAAAGGTTTTCGTTTCGTATAGTTAAACACATTGCTAACACAATCTCAGGCAGGTAACATTATGTTTGAAACTAAAACTCGATAGAGTCAGACAGAGTATATCATAATATTTTTAAATAAGATTACGTGTATTTAGTCTGCATGTGTGATGTTGTTTTTTTTAATTATAAAATAATGCTAAAAGGATTTTCCGACGCTTTCAGGATACTATATCCTTTCAATTTCTCGGTTATTTTGCCAACCTTTCTACTATTTAAAAAGAAAGCCGTTTGTCGTTGCGAATATGATCAGTTCGTGGTTTTGGAGATTTGCGAAAATATATTTCACAAGAAAATTATTCTTTGAATGCTTATAATATCTACATCTTTTATAATACCTTCTCACAATGTAGATAAACCAGTTCATTCTTCATTGCTTAATAACCCTGATAATGTCATTTCCAAACTCAATAGCTTCTTTAATTTATCTTATTCTCTAGCGATCCAGATGCGTTGGCCGATTTTGATTCTAAATAAATCTGCATTCATCCCCCGCATTTTACAGTCAAGTTTCAATAGGGTTTGTAGCTATTGAAACCAGAAGTGCACCGGTATAGTATAAGCGTCGAAGCCTAAGACAAGTCTTTTCCGTTCCTAATGGTATTATTTAGTCTACCAAAGACCGTGGAGGCAATGAAATCCGTCTATCAATATTCGATTGGGATTTGAATAAAATAACCGAAAGAATTAACATTTACAACGGCGTTTTCGTTGATATTTATATCACAGTTGACTTTAAGATGTTGTATAATAAAACTATTATTTCAAACTTATTTGTAAGGGATCAGCAATGGATCTACTTGGAAATTAACAGTAACACACAGAATAACACATTTCTTGCTATTTTTATACATCTAAAAATATAAATGCGACTACTTAATCTGCCCAGTTAGCAATAGAAATGCATATAGATGATGTAGACTGATGCGCGTGGGCATGTAACATAATGTTGAAGATGGTATTTTATACATAACTTTAGAGTAAGGGAAGAGATGAAAAATTACATCAAATTACAAATTCCAGTTTGAACTATGTCTCAGGATATGACACCGGAGACAGGAAGTCCGGGGTATAAAAAGATACAAAATTGTTTTTCTGCGGTGTGTGAAATGTCTGGGTTCAGATTTCCTTTATTGCTGCTTTGATTTGCGATTATAGAGAAAATAAGGGAAAGCATAAAAGAATGAAAAACCCAGAAGCAAAATACCATTGAACGACTATATTGTCGTTTTCTTTTATATTTGCTGTATTATTGCAGCTATAGAGAAACTTTGTTGCGACGCACCTATCGAGTGACATCACTATACAATGCGCAACTACATATACCAAACTGAGAGTTTAATCTATTTCTGTTAAGTATGACGACAGGTTATATGTGGGGGATCAAATAATTATCTACATAATATTTAATGAGCAAGTGAGGAAACATAAGCGTAATAGACAACGGACAGACAAAGCATCTTAGTTAAGACTCATCTAACAACTATTGTCTTCGATGACGTATGTTATTCTTTCTTTTGGTTATTGGACGTTTAATGTACAGCAACTTTTTGGAATAAAGCTAGCCAAAGTAATCGGACTTTGTCCAATTATTTTTTGGTACTGACAACTCTCTGTGTAATTGATGTTCTCGCCGATCCTTTTTCCTCTTCGGCTCCCGCCGTTAACATGCCGGAAGTTCATTAGCAGACATTTTCTTTTTGAATAAGAATCTTCTTAACAATTTTATTCTTTGTGACGTCCATTTCTCGGTATCTCTTTATAATCGTATCTATAATCAACCACAGCAAAATCAAGTAAACCTGAAGCAAATAACGTACTGTAAATAATGAGCTATGGTTAATCTTAATTAAAAACCGAGAGAGAAAGAGAGACAGAGAGAGTGTGTGTGTGAGCGAGAGACAGAAAGAGATGGGCAGAGACTGATAGAGACATGTGAGTGTAAAATGCATATATATATATATATATATACAGAGAGAGAGAGAGAGAGAGAGAGAGAGAGAAATAAAAAGGAACAAACCGTATTATGTGTTCATCAACGTTTCGTCTTTATTTCGAGACTTCTTCTGGATGAATGAGATTAAGAAACAAAAAATACCAGTGCAAAATATTTGAAAATTTTTCACGTGCGCAGTGTGATGCAGTTCTATTTCAGAAAAACGTAAAAAGACGTTGGAAATTCAAAAAGGAGGGGGAGGGTTGGCGCTGTTAAAGAGAAGGGAATTTTAGTGACGTCATATAGTCGTTAATGTAATTTAAAAAATATGAACGCAGTTAATATTCTTACTGGAAAAAATATATTTGTTGAAATTCAAATATAGGTTTGTAACAGAAATGAAATGAGTGTTTTTTTTATGTAATTCATTGATTGAGATTATTATAAAAATAAAAAAAAACTCATTTCATTTCTGTTACAATATATTATATTATATATATATATATATTATAACCGTTTTCAAAAACTAATATGATTAATTAATAATTAGTAATTGTTTTTTCTTATTTGTAATTTAATGACTGCTTTGATTTCAATGTAACAAATATTTCTGGTTCGCAATATTATGTTATTTCTCTGCTTAAAATATTTATCATTTTTGTTCAATTACTGACGTGGACTGACTTGATTTTCAACAAATTGCAATCAATTGCTAAATTGTAAGTTATTCTTGATTTGTAAATTGACCTTTTATCTTTTCTTTTGTATGAGGAAAACCACACTTCATATAAAATCCTTACAGATACATAAAGATATGATATAAGGGCCATTAGCGCGTTTATGGGGTCAAAAATGAGTTAAAATTTTAAAAAATCCTTATACATTTTGGAAATTCATCTTCGTTTCTTTTTAATCAGTTCATATATGTGTCACCTTAGTACACTGGTAACGTTATCAGCTTTAAATGCTACGTTTTTGCTTTCAGTTTCGATTCTAGCTGATAGCATTGAAATCCTTTTTTTTACTTTTGAAATCACGACTTTATAATAATATTTGTGAAATCTGGACAAATCAAAACATCATATTTAAACGTATTTTACGACCGGGCAAAGCTGGGCATTTCCTCACTTATGAATACAGATACATATATTACAGCTCAGAGTTATATCATAGTGTGATTTTATGTCAATTTTTTAGTAAAGTAAACATCCATACATTTCTGTAAGGATTCATATTATACTCAAACAAGTTCTATTGGCATACGAAATGCTGCTATCAAAGTTGTTTGTCGTCAAGTAAATTGTGTTTTAGATCTTGAATTTCAATTTGCTTTGTGACATTAATTCAAATCAGAATTAATATGAATTATAGAAAACACTCATTTTCTATACATCTAAAATAGTGAGAATATGTGTGCGTGTAAGGATAATTATTAGCTTATATACTCAACTTTTTTTAAATACTTACTTGAAATTTGATATATAGGGTATTCAAACACGTTGAAAACTTCTAAGACGTTTTCACTCAAAAAAAGAGCTGCTAAAATGTCAAGATTAAAATATTAGTACGCAATGGTTAGCGGATTTTTATGTGTTTGCTATCTGTCCCACGAATGCGAGAATCGTTCGCACGACAGATTCTTGATGTTAAGAAAGGTAGGTTTGAAAACATTATTTGAAAATCGTGTCAAACTGACTAAATTGTTATCGTACTTGACTCTGGTTTAAATCCCAGCTCCAGTATTTTTTTTTTTTTACTTACAAAAAGTCAACTGTAAAGAAAAACCATAGCATGCACATGTCTCAATTTCTGTATGGAGTAAAAATATAATAGTTATGCCTGTTTCACGACCGGGAGACCTGCTAAGTAATATATATATATATATATATATATATATATATATATATATATATATATATATTGTGTGTGTGCGTGTGAGAGAGAGAAAAGGGGGACAACGAAGGTGTGTACGTACTCTTTAAATGGTTATATTGTTAAATTTGCTAATTTGAACATACAAACAGATTGATAGAATAGGAGATGAATTCAAAATCATTAAAAATATATGTAAACAATTTTTAAACAATAATAAGAAAGGAAAACACAAACTAGGACATTGTCAAACTATTCAAAATTTAACCATAGTAAGAACCCACGTGTAGCTAGTGAGTGGCGGAAATTAATCAAGATGGTAGGCGAAACGTTGCAGAGCCGTTTGTATGATAGATTTACTTACGATAGAAATAGTATATTTACAGCACACGCTTGGATTAGAATTCACGCTATGAACATTCCGAAATGGCTATGTAATGTTTAGCTTTATTAATAGTTAATTGCTTTTTGGATAATTTTACTGTATTTCTGAATGTGCATACCTACTCTTCTAGTAATCAATCAATGTTGTGTAAATCATATATATATATATATATATATATATATATATATATATATACAGTTCGATAAATGTCTAATTACATACGAGGGGATTACATTATATTAAAGTTTAAGTTGTCACACACCGTTTTTAAGGAGGCGACCTTAATTATCTAGTCTCATGCTTTCGGGCCGATATGATGTTAAAGTAACCGAAATCAGTATCGCACGGATAATTTCAGGTATTTTCACATCATACTGGTAAGATAGCATGAGATTGGATAATATAGATCGCCCCCTTGTAAAAATGAAGCTCTACAATTTAACCTTAAGTATAATGTATCTTTCTCTCTCTCCCTCTCTCTCTCATATATATATATATATATATATATATATATATATATATATATTAATGGCCTGACAAGGTTAAAGGAGAGACAACCAAGCAAAAAAGAAAGAAAAGGAAAGAAAACCTCGAGAAAAATTCATCCCAGTAAAAGGAGAGGGTTCCTGCCAAGACACTATATATACAACTGTAGGCAAATAAGGGCATGTTTCATTGGCTTTAAAATATAATTTCCTTTTTTACCAATTGTAATGAACGTTTAACCATAGAATATTAGTATAGTCTTCGAAAAGCCTGCAACTTTTCATGTAATTTCATTCGATAGAACCAAAAATATGAGCATTTCAATATTTAATTTTGCTACCAGTATATATATATATATATATATATATATATATATATATATATATATATATATATATATAAGACTGCAAATATATATTTCTCGATCGCTGGAAACTTTGTTAGAGTTTTGAAAACATCGTTTGACCTATTTTGTGCTGGACATCCATAAATAATAACAGCAATTCACTTGATTTAATTTATAGCAAAACACTCTGACAAAATTAGATACCACTTTTTATATTATGATTTTACAAACAACGCAGTTTTGTGAATCATTTTTCAGTCCATGTCTTCAATTTGCAATACAATCTACCATTATAAGCCAGGAAACATTTGGTTGTTAAGAATAAAAGAATAAAACATGATTTTGACGCTTGCAAACAATTAAAATAACCAAAAAACATACAACGTTTGGATCTTCGAATATATTATTCCGGAGCAACGCCGAGAAACTCCGCTAGTCTATGTACGCAGTTACACGTAAATATTTAATTTTGTTCAGTTTAGTTTGACCAGATGCCAACTGGGCTAATCAGACGGTGTTTAACTGTTAATGATTATTCTGTTCATCCATATTGTTTTGGGAAGGAAGTCACGCTCGACTGGGCCAGTCTCACAGGGAGTTTCTATCGATCCGAAATCAATATTAGAATGGCTGCCAAGACTTTTAGAGACTGTGATCGATTTTCACATGATATTTCTATCTTCTCGCCTGACTTTCATAAAATAGCTAAATAGTCATACAATATGACGAAACACACACACATGTAAATAGCAACAAGTATAGACTCGTATGTTATATAATCTCACGAAGAGGTGGTATGGGTACCGTTTGTATCTCTGCGTTGGAATTAGCATTGTGTGCAGTATATTTCTCTAGATAGCTAAAAATATTTAATTTTAATTTTATTTTTAAACTTTTCGGATATAGGCTTTTCGTCATAAGTTGGAGTAATGTTACCACATCTGAGGAGCTGCTGCTCGGAAGAACCTTTTCTGCCTCGACAGATTACAATTCTACTAGAGCATGACATTTCTCTCCCTCCTATAGCCTTTTCCGTATAGAAAAGAGATTACTAGCATTTTCTACTATATCGGTAATTTCAGGGTGAAACATTCAAAACTCGTTGACGTACACCCACTGTAAATATTTGGTGCTAATGCACTTACTGATCCGCGCTATTTTTTAAATCGTATTTCCAAATTGAATTAAAGTTTTATGATATGTTTTTTTTTTTATTCAATTGTTAGGTTAAAGTACAGAATAGGTATAAAACACCTTCCCCATATTAAGAATGGCTTTTTAATAATAATGTTATTATTTCAGCACGGATCAATAAGTGCATGAGTACCAAATAATTTTTCTATCTGAGTACATCACACTAAACACTATTTTTATTGACAGATTTCTTTTCAAGAATTACCCCGTCTGTAGAACACAATACCAAAGGTAGAATTTCCAGCAGACTACAACGTTAACGTTTTCACTCCCTTTATAATTTATCGATTGTTGAACCATGTTCTTCAATAATCAAATTCTACACAAGTAGAACAATCGGTATTAATCCTCACAGTGTTAGATGATTGTTATTTACTGGATAAACTCATAAACCGTCGTCTTCGATAACTCGTTATTACATAAAATATCTTCCACACAAAAGGACAAGTATGGATGATGTTCGCTTCTTCAGGTCAGGATTGGCGATGCGGATTGTATATTTCTCTCCCAGTAGCGGATGTATGTTAATAAACGAGAGATGAAAACCGGTTCACTTTTAAATTGATTTGTATAATTCACTGTGGATCTATGCTTTTATCTTCATCATGGCACGAGTGGTATAAACGACTATCTAGTACGATCATACATTATGTCATGCATTGTTCAGATTGTGTTATCTCAGTCTGTACACGAGCAAGAGGCCTGTGTACCTACAAATTAATAGAGGATGAAGACATACCTATATTCAACTACTTATTTTATTTTAAAGATTTAACCATTAGTTTCATCCACATACAAACAGTGTATTTAACATCATATAAAAGCATATAAAAAGCAATCCAATATGCAAAGGCATATCTATAAACGCATTTAATTCAAAAGCCATTCAAGTACACATAGAATATCAACCGTGTTTCACATAATATTTTTGGAATCTTTACACAATTTATTAAAGTGTCCCCGCGGACCAGAAAACTTTAGTGGACCGTATTTGGCCTGTGGGTTATGAGTTAACCATGCATAGATTATATGTTTTCTAATTAATGCACAAATTGAAATTTCTCGAGCATTTCAACACTCCATCACAAAGTATACCATATCCACCCATTAGCTACCCTATATAAAGTAGTTTATGAAATTGGGCCAATGTATTGTCAATACTACCTAAGTAAACTCATTCAGTCGACAGAGTATTTCTACTCAAACTCAAATTAATTCCTACTAATAGGCAACATGTAGTCTCAGTTCTGTACACGACTTTATATTTTCTGTTGTTGACCAGAGAGAGATTAAACCTTTTCAACTAAGGCAATTTTATTTTTATCTCTATCCTTTTCAGGGAGTCGTACTTTACTATGATTAAAAACCCAACTAATGTATACATCTGCCTCACGGGAGGAAATTAAAACAAGTATACACATACCCCGAATCACCGGTGAATGCTTACTCAGATAGATTTATCGTTTAAAATATTGATCATCAATGGATTGAGATTGTCGGACTGACTTCCTCATCTTGGTTGTTATCGTCACAACGTTTCAGCCGTTTTGCCCTCCGGCCTTCATCAGGTGTTTTGTATCGAACTGGGGAACCGTTTGTTAGGAGTCTCGAACCCAACCCTTCATTATTAATCCGGGGGTACCCCGTAATAATAATAATAAACGGTTATAATGATAACAAACGGTTTCCCAGTTCGATACAAAACACATGATGAAGGCCGGAGGGCAAAACGGCCGAAACGTTGTGACGATAACAACCAAGATGAGGAAGTCGGTCCGACAATCTCAATCAATGAAAACACCTTATCTCAAAAATACAGACAATTACTATTGATCATCAATTAAATCTACGTTCATTTCGCCAATTATTAAAAGCATGATCAGGGTGGAGTTCGGCCGTTTTGACATCTTATAGTACGATATGCGATCACCTTTCTTCTGTCTATCATCTCAGCCTTTCTTTGGAGTCCACCACCCATCACCTCGTTTTTGGCGATAGTGTCGTTGTACATATCACTATATATCCGTACTATCGTGTACACTTTTCTATCATGTCATTTAATCTCGATTTAAATTCTGATATTTTGTCGATATTACAGATACTTTTTTTTTCTGGTTCATTCAATATAACTGTAAAACTAAAAGCCGTAAAAAGCAGCAGTAAATATTTACAAACATCGATCTCGTATACTAATCGATATTTTTTTTTGTTTTTGTTTTTCACATATCAATATATCTATTATATATCGGAGAATCATTTAAATTGTCATTGTCTGACTATAGATCAATCTGAAAGTGGTTTCAATTAGAATCAAATTGCAGTAAAACCCATGATTCTACTTTTAAATGAGCACATAAGAATGGTCTAATGGATCAAGGTGACAAAATTAATATCATCTCGCCTAGGTCAATAAGAACCCTATGATCCGCTAGGTCAATTAGAACCCTATTGTTGTTATTCTTGTTAATAAAGGTGTCTATTTACTTCGGACCTAGATGTTTAAATATAAACACGTATAAATTGAATTTGTTCACATGTATTATAATATATACCTAGGCAAACATGCAAACATACACGCACACTTGCGCATACGTAAGGATATATGAACACAGCTATCTACGCATACATAGACAATCCAATGAGCTGCATAATTCCCAGATAGATATATTTGATAATTGTTTAACAGGGTCAGCTATGCAAACGGATATCATGTGTTCAATTACACACTAATGACATAGGGAGATGTATCGAAACCATAAATTATATTCAATTATTAGTAAAATGATGATTTCTTTGCTATTTATTCATTAACTCTATAATAGAAATATTCTAGGACTCTTTATGCTTAATTAAATTAATTTTTGTCGAATAGTATTCGAATCTATATGCATTTATTACCATCAGTATTAATATTGAAAATAGTATTGATATTGAAAATAGTGCCAGTAACAAGGAAGACTATCAAAGTGATTGCATTATAAAATCCTAAAATAAAACTTACAAAATATAAACATTTCTATTTGATGTTTACTGAAGAGAAACTATTTAATTTAACAAAAAATGTCTTTGTATTTTTTTTTGTAATTTAATCTAAAAAATTAAGCAATGGTCTCGCGTAAATAGATTACGTACATATAATTTCAGCGTATTCTGAGAATGTTTAATTTGGGATTAAATCAAAGTTTTAAATGGATGAATTAAAACGGCATCATTTATTTAAACAATAATAATATTTAGAATTATAATATTTCGAATAATAATATTTCGAATAATAATATTTCGAATAATAATATTTAGAATAATAATATTTAGAATAATAATATTTAGAATAATAATATGTAGAATAATAATATTTAAAATAATAATATTTAGAATAATAATATTTAGAATAATAATATTTAAAATAATAATATTTAGAATAATAATATTTAGAATAATAATAATATTTAAAATAATAATATTTCGAAAATATAATATTTAAAATAATAATATTTCGAAAATATAATATTTAAAATAATAATATTTAGAATAATAATATTTAAAATAATAATATTTAGAATAATAATATTTAAAATAATAATATTTAGAATAATAATATTTAAAATAATAATATTTAGAATAATAATATTTAGAATAATAATAATATTTAAAATAATGATATTTCGAAAATATAATATTTAAAATAATAATATTTAAAATAATAATATTTAAAATAATCATATTTAAAATAAAAATATTTAGAATAATAATATTTAGAATAATAATATTTAGAATAATAAAATTTAAAATAATAATATTAAAAATAGTAATATTTAAAATGATAATATTTAAAATAATTATATTCAAAATAATAATATTTAAAATTATAATATTTAAAATAATAATATTTAAAATATTAATATTTAAAATAATAATATTTAAAATAATAATATTTAAAATATTAATATTTAAAATTATAATATTTAAAATAATAATATTTAACATTATAATATTTAAAATAATAATATTTAAAATATTAATATTTAATATTATAATATTTAAAATAATAATATTTAAAATAATAATATTTAAAATAATAATATTTAGAATAATAATATTTAAAATAATAATATTTTAAATAATAATAGGAAAAAATATCCAAGTTAAAAAAAAAAAACTAAACAAGAAAAAACAAATTTGTAAAATGTAACAAAATGATGAAAGGAATTATAAACAGAAAAATGCAACAAGATTTGATCAATATTTTTCAATCAAGACAATCGAGTTTGTTTTAATTAAATCTAATACATTTCTAAAAAAAATAATTTATGGCGATACAAAGTAGATATTAAAATAGATTCTGTGGAAATTGAAATGCATTTTAAAAATAAGCAATCGACTAAAATATGGACGACGACGGAAAGACTGGCTGTAAAGAAGACAAATACGAAAATATAAATGGACATTAATTTGAAAAATGAACGTAAAAGGAAAGGGATAGAATAAAAAAAAACATAAATAAAAGTGGTGGAATAAAAAGGAGAATACAAGAAGGAAAAAAGTAAATTAAACGGAAAAATACAGAATAGTAGGAAAAAGAAAGAAATCGATTATAAAGAAGGGAAAGACAAATAAAAGGCAAAAAATGTAGGCAGAAATGAAGACATATATAGAGTACAGAAAGGGTGAAAATGACGAACAGAAGAAGAAGAAGAAGAAGAAGAAGAAGAAGAAGAAGAAGAAGAAGAAGAAGAAGAAGAAGAAAGGTAAACCTAAAAAAAAATCCGATAAACAGAGACAGTAGAAAAGAAAATATAATGAAGAATAGAAACATTGATTTAAACGAAGTAAAGACAACTGAAAAAAGGAAGAGTATAGATTAAGAAAGAATGGCACAGAAAAGAAATTAAAAAAACTTAAGAAATAGAGACAAAAACAAAAGAGAAAAATATAAACAAAAGAAAGAAATCAGTAAAATAGAATTACATGAATTATTGAACATAATAAGAACAGAAGTGAGAATGAATAAAGTCACAGGAAAAAAAAAACACGTTTCTATTAAAAGAGAAAGGAGAGGCAAGTGGATAAAAAGGTAGATAGAGAAAAAGAAAGAAAATATTGAAAATAAATTAAGAATGAAAAAATAACGTGAAAAAAAGAATGAAAAAGAAGAAATAGTGAAAGAAGTGAGAATAAAAAGTACAACTAACGAATAAAAGAAGACAAAAAAGAAAATTAATTAAAGAAAAACTAAAGAAATATACTATAAAAACAAAAGAAATCAATAAGAACGTAAACAAAACTAAAGATAAAAAGATATTTTTAGATACACCCATCCAATCAGCGCCTATAAGGATAAAAACGTTATTTCACTCTGGGGCCTGACAGACAGACTGAGAGATGCAGCCTCTTATTCTAAAGATGCCTGTCAACCTAAAGCGTGACTAACCAACGAAATGCTATTTAGACTTAATTGTGTCCAGCCGATGAAAATGCAATTTTTATTTAACCCATTAGCGTCTATGACTGTTTTAAATACCAGAAGTAACATCTATATCTTTCATGGATATCTATAGTCTGTGATAAAGATTATAGTGGTTTTCAAATACCACACTTATTGTGTATGCATATATATATATATATATATATATATATATATATATATATATATATATATATATATGTGTGTGTGTGTGTGTGTGTGTGTGTGTGTTGTGTGTGTGTATGTATATATATATGCAAATACCACTCGTGTATATATATATATATATATATATATATATATATATATATATATATATATATATATATATATATATATATATATATACTAGCTTGACGCCCGCATTTCCCGGTCGTACAATACGCTTTAGCATGATATTTTAACTTATGCAGATTGCGTATATATTATTATAAAATCATTCTTCTATTGCTTATTATATACAGGGTGATAAAAAAAGGCCCCAACTCTAATTAGGCCCCGTTTCTTAGTGTTTTGTCCGAATGAAATGAAACTTTGGTAATAACTTGTTTATTATATTCAAAACATCACATCAAAACACTAGAGTCTTTGGCCTTTTTTTTTTCTCCGTTCTACAGCATATGTTCTAGATATACTTTCTATGATTGTTGTTTTTTGGGGGGTTACCCTGTATTACGAGGAATACTTTTCTCAATGGACTAATTTACTTAAAAATTAAAATAAAAAAAATAATAACGCTAATTACGTTCATAAAATTCCGTCGGTGTTTGTTTACAATATCACGTTAGCTGATATTTGGGGTTGACGATGAATGCCCAGGAAAAGTCAATTCTGATTAATCTTTATTTTGAATATATGCAAACAAAGAAATGATTTGCGGTGATTTTAAGTGGGATGCCTTCTTTTATCGTAAATTTAACCCATTAATATTTAAAAATAAAAATAAAATTGTGCGGGTCAACGGGGCTTGAACAGGTGACTATTCGATTTGTAGCGATTCCACTACCACTGAGCTATATCTCGCAATGAGGATAAATGTTTTTTTAAGAAAACATGATATACTGAGAATATATTATTTCCCTAAGATGGTGTAAAATATTCCGTTGTAAAATTTCTTTTTCTTCTAGGAGAGAAAGACTATATTTAAAATCAGATGTTTTCGATTTTCAAAAATGATCTGTTGAGATTTTATTATTTACCTTGGCCGGTATAATGTAAAATATTCTCTTGTAAAACTTTTTTTTTCTTTATCTATAAGAGGCAAAAGACTAGTTGTAAGATTGGAGATATATATATATATATATATATATATATATATATATATATATATATATATATATGTACGGCATGATAACGTTGACATACCGGTTCTCGCCGGATCACCGAAGTTAAGCAACGTTTAGCCTGGCTAGTACCACATAGGTGACCATTTGGGAATTCTACGCGCTGTATGTGCTCTCCGCTCAACTCGGCATTGTTTCATGTCGTCCTGTACCTCAACTTGCCACTGGTATGCAACAATGTTGACTTAGGAGAGGCGTTGTTGCTGACTGCGCAACTCTTGCCAGAAAAATTTCACACGCAGGCACACTTACACTGGGTATCCATAGTCTGTCAAGACTGAAGGAAGCCACACACACACACACACACACACACACATATATATATCTATATATATATATGTATATGTGTGTGTGCGTGTGTATCTAGGGTGTCCCAATATAGTGTATGCACATTTTAAATGACTATTAAACCAACATTTATTATAAGAAAGAAAAGTTTCATACATGAAAATACCGTGAACAAATATAGAAACCAGCTAATTATCGAAAGTGTTCAAATTATTGGCCGCGTGGTCCATTAACAGCTGACAACGCTCACTGATTGAATCGTAAACATTCCTAATCAGTTCAAATAGTATATATATATATATATATATATATATATATATATATATATATATATATATACTCTAAATAACCCTCCATATAAGTATATATATATATATATATATATATATATATATATATATATATATATATATGTATTCTAGGTTTTATGTAAAGTCTGACGAGGTTACTGGATCGCCAACACGATCCGGCAACTGAAACACATGTAACTAAACAGAAAAAAAAACGGTAAAAAAAAGTGAAACACATACTTGCTCTACAATAGTATTGAGCACTTTCTTCCGGTTTTTATTAATTACCATCTTTGCCACACACACACACACACACACACACACACACACACACACACATATATATATATATATATATATATATATATATATATACTCTAAATTAATGCTTTAGCTATCCGATGAAATCAAGTAAATCTTTTTAAGTAATTTAGCATCAAATAATATTTCATTTATGAAGGATTTTTGGAAATAAATTTAAAGAAAATAATTTGGTCACTTATAGATTATGCACAGAGACTCTTATGAAAATGAGGCTTATCTGAAAACGATGCCAAGTCATTTAAGAAATCACAAAACAAAGAAAGTATTTGATTAACGATTGTATTTAGTGTTTATGCAATAGCGTCTGGATGTCTGATTGATTTAGTCTATTCAATAGAGAAGCCATCGAGTTGATTCGATATACTAAACTTTTTTGTTGCTATTCCTTGAGATTCTGTAAATTCTTTCAACACTGCGCAAGTCGTTTGCTGTATCTGTGAACCTTATGCGTCTCGATCATAAAATTCGGAATCCGGGATTCGTATCAACATTTAAACGCTTTATTTGGAAAAACGACAAGTGGATAAAAAATCAAGTGTGTGGTTGTGCGTGAGAGAAAGAGAAAGAGAAAGAGAGAGAGAGAGAGAGAGAAAGAGAAAGAGAGAGACCGTAAGACAGAAAGAGAGATAACCTCGTGGGTTGGTGTGAGTTGAGCGTAGACACTTTCGACAAAACAATTGGATCTTGAATACTATCGGTGTAATCCTTATATATCACTCCATCATTTGAGTTACATTCGTACATAGCACTTATGTGCGGTGTTTCTCACTCAGTTCATCCAGAGATAGAAAAAATATCAACATGAAAGTAAGAAAAAAAAAGGTGAAGCATTCATGGTCCCCTGTGAATGTACAGTGAACGAACGAGGCATAACAAAATTACGAAGTTGAGCATTTGCTCCCCACCCACACAATTTAGCCCCAAAGTCCCCAGGAGACGTCAAATCCTGATGAAAATGAACAAACGGTGCAATTTTAGGCCTTAACATGCGTAAATTTGTAGTTCTGCACTATGCAAAAAAAGAAATGACTAAGTCCATCATTGCCCGTCCCACCATTTAGCCCCAAAGTCCCCAAGGCTTTAAGATATTCAAATTTGAGTTCAGCACCATGCAGAACTGCTAAATAAACATACACCGAAAAATTTGGACAAATATGGTAAAATAGTCCCAAAAATGGAGTGTTTTTATTAACCCTAAAAGAACCCCTGGGACACACCCATGAGTTATCGCGAAGTATAGACAAACAAAATTACATAGAAATCAGTTAGTTACAACTTTTTTCAGAAAGTTTTATAAAAACCGAAGCCATCAATTTTTGTAATAAGCACAAAAGTATCAATTTTAGCAATTTTAACCCGAAAGGCCCCCAAGTGGGGGGGGGGCAACCGGAGTTTTCCCGGAAAATCCGTTGTTACTTTTTTTACTCATATTATGTTTAATGCTTGCGCAAAATTTCAAAAAAATCCAAGACGTAATTATTGAGAAATATGCGGACGTACTAGGGTGAATTTACAGGTCCACTCTCCTTTTGTTGAAGACAAAAAAATATTCGAGTAAAACTGTACGGTGATCCAATGCTGTTATTAATTTTGTAGTAAAAAAAATTGCTAATATACATATTATTACATTTGCACTGTACATGCATAACCAGCAAAGACCACTTTCTTTTACTTTATATTATTTTATCCATAGCAAAGCACTGTAACAGGATTAAAGAGAAACTGGTACTTATGCACTTATGTCACCGTACTGAAATTAAAACGTTATTATTTAGAAAGCGATTCTTAACATAAGGGGGGGGGAAGTGTGCTCTAATTATTATTTACTTTCACCTAAAAGTTAATTAAAAAAAGATATCGTAGAACATAAATTTAACGTGAAAATACTATTTTAAAACTAGCGCGGTAACATAAATGCATAAGCAGCCACGAATTTCATCTGAGAATATATATAATGGATTCACCGGTATTCCTTATTATTCACTCCTAAAACTTATTTTGGAGAATTTGCTATAAAATAAAGGATTTATAACTGAAGGAGATGATAAAATTGTCTACATGAAGGTGAAACTATATTAATATTATGGCCTTTATGCAACAAGATTCGTGCGACATTTTTCAACCAAGACAATGGAGATTCTTTTAATGAAATCTAATACATTTCTAAAAGTTAATTTATGGCGATGCAAAGTAGATTTTAAAATAGATACTGTGGAACTAACATGCAGCCTATCTTCTATGAATAAATCTATTTAGGAACGCCTTGCAGCACATGAACCCTCAAAACTGAATTAAGAAATATTATAATTAAAAACACCGCCATTTTAGTCGTCTGACATCGCCTCGCAATCATTGCTGCCCTACTCATCCATATGAAAAAGCAGACCATCAATCAGGCTAAATATGAAGCGGAAGGCACGCCTAAGTGCTTTTAATAATTTTAAATTTTTAATCGGATTTTCAATAAAATTGATTAACGCAAAGTGAAGGCGAAAACGTTCGCGACTACGGCAAATTTATTTTACACACGAACAGAACGTTCGGAAATTAGCCCGCCGAAAATTAGCCCGCCGAAAAAAAAACGCATTGTAAGGAGAACAAATAGGAATTATCCTTGCCATTCAATGACACATGCATATATATATATATATATATATATATATATATATATATATATATATATATATATTATTTGATAAATTAATATATATATAAATTAATCATTGAATATCTTTCACTGTATATCTCTCTTTCTCTCTCTCTCTCTCTCTCTCTCTATATATATATATATATATATATATATATATATATATATATATATAAGGTAGTATACACTAATACCTGGATGAGCCATATATATTATCTAATCATTGTACTTAAAAAATATCTTATTTTGGTAAGCAAACTAACATCAGTTTACCAATTGAACTATACATAGATGAAATAAAGGTTTCCACGTTGTTTTCTATATATTTAGCAACAAGGAAATATTGGTAGATTCGTTTGTAAAAAATGCATTTAGAGAAATTGTCTCAATGAGAACAAACGCCGATAGTTGCACATAGTACCAATGATAGATTATTGATTTCTTGAGTGGAAGACAAGAATAGAAAAACACCACTTCTGTTGTCCCACTTGTCATAATACCGGCCTTTAATTGTTAATAATAACAGCAGGCACCATCGTTGTATCAGGAAAATAAATAGCAGTTGTCTATATTTGAAGTATGACTAGGCGACTTAGACTCCGGTGCTTTTGTTAGCTTTTGGCTTGTCTTGTTCAAGTTGATTTTATAATTTTCTCGTGGTGGGTTGCTAGGTATCTAGTCAGGAAAGAAAATGAAGTGACTCTTAGTTACAATGTTAAATATAAGATCCGTGTAAACGTTTCTACTGGCTTGTAGAAAGAATAATATAAACCATTATAATTGATTTTATACATATTATTATTTCTTAAACATATCATTATGGGTAATTAATATTTTGCTTTCAAATTTAGTTTCAGTAGCTGAAACCAACCTTTTTTAGTTAACAGAAGGGAAGTTATATTCAATCATTATAATATTCGTCCTTAAATGAGTGTTTTGTGAAGGTTTTACAAGAGGGGCATATATTGGAGCTCAGGCGAGAACTAACCGTGAAAATAAAAATAAAACGGAGACAGGCTAGCAACGTCTAATCTGTAAGAAAACAGTTACAGGGAAGAGAAAACTAGCATCACCTATCAGGTTTTGAAGCCGATTTTGAACTTTTTTCAAGGCGAGATAGGAGCTCCTGGTAGCTCTTGCCCAGATGTAGCAAGAGTACTCCATCCTAGAACGCACTTGGCTTTTATACAGGCAGAAAATTGCATCGGTTATGAGATATTTACTGGAGCGATTGAATGATCCAACCATTTTTCAGCGGCTTTGGCAGCATTTATATTCTATGTAAACACTGTATTAATCATTAATTCTTTTTCAAAATATAATGTTGCTATATGTTTGTATTGAATTATAATTTTTTTTTTACTTTATTTTATATATTTATAGGGTGCACATTTTTAATATTACATTTCGTAAGCGTATCAGGTTATATTGTTTACTCTAGAAATTTACTGCTTTTTGAAGTTTAACTATATGGTATTTGGTTTCCAATATACTACTTTTACTATGTTGCAAACATGGAGACGAATAAATAACTTTTTAGAGGACTGTGATAAATCCGACCTGAATCCCGGATTCCCTATATTGAAAACGCCTATTAAAGGAGAGGCAAAATATCGAGTCTTACATATCCCCGTGTAACTCATAAGTCGGCTTAACATTTTATTTCTGATGATTTTTGTATTGTGATGAATTATTGTCCGACGAAATCACTTCATCGTACATAAATATGTACATAAATTCGGTGTGTTTTGTAGACGGGGCATTTCAAACTATTGTAATTGATTTTATGCATATTGTTATTACTTAAACATATCAACCTGACGATTTATGACTTTATCTTTCATATTTTGAAAGTATCATTCATATTTTTCTGCAATGTTTTCACCACTGTTAATCAAGTCTTCCATCTTATGTAAACAGAGGTGGGGGTCATCTTACATTATAATAATGCTCATCTTCACACAGCGCTACCCACCAAAAATCTTTTGTGTGTGAAATCTTACCACACCTTGCACATTTTCTTTACCTCGCTCCTCGTATTATCAACAATTTCTTTTTACCTCGCTCCATCGTATTATAAGTAATTTCTCTTTACCTCGCTCCCTCGTATTATCTGTAATTTCTCTTTACCTCGCTCCCTCGTATTATCTGTAATTTCTCTTTACCTCGCTCCCTCGTATTATCAGTAATTTCTCTTTACCTCGCTCCCTCGTATTATCAATAATTTTTCTTTACCTCGCTCCCTCGCATTATCAGTAATTTCTAGGATTACAATTACGACACTATTTACGTTGTCTCGCGTGAACATCACGAGAGAAGGCTGAACGGAAAGTAGATTCATATTTTACAATAATAACTAAAGCATTTTACAAGCGAAACCTTTAATAGATCGTAAACAAATTAAATCAAGGTATAGATAGTAAATATAGTTATTGTTATGAATTAAGATTTTCAAAAACAAATATCTATCTATCTATCTATCTATCTATCTATCTATATATATATATATATATATATATATATATATATATATATATATATATATATACGTTCAAATGTATTAAGCTAAAAAATTTTGCAAAAGAACTTAATACATATGTAAGGCTTTACCAGAAAAATTATATACAAATCTGAAAAAACTTACGTGGATCAATATACGTTTCAACGATGCTAACCGTCTCGTCAAGGGTTCGACAATAGCATTATTTAGCCCATGACGGTACGGGTAACATCGTAAAAACGAAGATCGATTCGCCTAAGGCTTTGTTGATTTTTATATAATCTTACTCATCTATGTATATATATATATATATATATATATATATATATATATATATATAGAGAGAGAGAGAGAGAGAGAGAGAGACAGAGAGAGAGAGCGAGAGAGAGAGAAGATTTTTTGCTACTAAATCTGAGATAATCAATGTTTTTCCTTAAGCTTCTTTCTTTTATAGTTTGACGCAAAAAATTTCATCAGATTTAGTATCCAATTATATTTCAAGAAAATTATATTTTAAATGGTGTAACGATCCGCAATTTACAATGAACTCATTAATCGCTTACTAATTGTTTATCTGTTATTCCACGTTCTCCCATTATATATTGTTCGAGACTCCATTGTTATTACATATGATATTTATCACACTCGCGCCCATCACACTCTCTTTCTTATTGTTTATTCACATTCGAAGCTAATAAATAATGTAAGGAATAACAAGATTATAATTATCGATGTCGGTTTTCTTTATTATATATAATTGGCTTTTCACGCTCAATATATCTTGGTAAAAACAATCTAACAAGTTTCCAAAGTGTGAACCAAAAAAACAATACTTTTCTAGCATATATATTACCATAAACATCTTTGGACATGCATATATATACATTTTTATGTGGATGTGTTTGTATTTGGCAGAAATAACAGTGTTATTAGTTACAGATTTCTCAATACTATTAGCATATTTGCATATATTGCAGTTGCCGTCGAATAGACTTTATGCCTTACAGGTACAACGCACCTGTGTTTAACTCTTTCTTACTTTTTCTTCCTCATGCTTGCACAGTTGCTCATCTAAAATTAGCGCAGAAAGAAATCTACTTCATGATCACAAATCATAGGTCTACTGTTTTACATAAGTGTAGAACGGGAATCTATCCGATACAACATGGCATTAACTTATTTTTTCGTGCTTTTTTCAGAAGACTATAATGAAATTAGTTTCTCACAAGGATGCGATTAACTGAAACATTTAATTAAGAGAAAAACGATGGTTCCAACAATTAGGGCACATTTGACGCGTTCTATTCACAAATATCAGACGTTTCGAGCGTACAGTTTAAGATATTGCTTTAATAGCCTCGATTATAATTAACTAGCCTGGGTGTCCGGTGTTGCCCGGGTGTTTGCATGTGTATGTTGATAAAAAGAAAAAGTTGTAGTAGGTAGGTAGGCTGGAATCCGTGACACCAAGACGGAAAAGAAAGTGGAGGTGTGTGTAAGAATGGTGGTTGAGCAAAAACAAAAAAAACAAAAAGGAAAATTACGAGCGCAAAAAGTGGCAGTACGCAGACAGGGTGAACCCGTACCACGAATGATGGAAAGAACGTAAAAAAAACGTGACGTGTTAGCTGTTGCGCCCATTGTCAAAGCGGAAGTAACAGAGGTTTAAATTAAGACTAGACAATTAAAAAGAGACGGTGACTTTCAGAAAATTTCGGCGAAAGAAAAGCGACCCCTCCCTGTAGAAAAGTTCCCTGTTTAGGGTGAAGGAATTAATGTTTTGGGCCAAATTCTCGATATTTGTTGTCCAGAGGGTCCAGCTTCAAAATAATACCGATATTCTGAAAATTCGTCGCCTCTGTCGAAAGGTTTTTCGAGGCATACATACACACATACATACATTTAAACAGGCAGGTGAGATTTACATTATAGATTGCTTCCACCACAGAATTACTAAAACTGTAAAGAAAATCTGAAAACCGATACTTACCGCAACGCTCAGCACCAAAACATACAAAAATTAGCATAATTAATAAAAGTAAAGTATCTTATTAGACTGACATAAATATTTATAAATATCTTCGTTATTATTTGGAATAAAAAAATGATTGGTTACATGTTAATTTTCGAAAAAAATAATACCTTGATGTGATTTCGATGTTATAATGTTCTACTCAAACCTTGACATCAGTAGCTAGACTTCAAATGTGGATAAATACACTTTACTACCATATTTAGGCCCGTAATAACTAGGATTTCTATAAAAAAATAGCTTTACACTCTACTGTAATTTTACGGTAATTTGTTTGTCAGATGAGTAGTCATTTAGATTTTGACGCAAATCGAATCTTGTCGGAATCGAAAGTTGAGTATTTTTAAAGCTTATTTAACATTAGCTTAAAACTTTATCATAACTTCAAGGTAAAATGATATTCTTGACTTTCTAATTAAATTCGAAATATACGAATAAAGACTTATAATTGTTTAAAATTATATTGCAATTAATCGCGGCATTGTTTGTTTCCCTAGGTGACGTCTCACTAATACTATTAGTTCTTCTTGCAAACATGAAACGTTAAAAATGAATTTATTCGTGTTCAGAATTATGTTATTTCTTTTTAAATAACTTTTAAGTAATTGCAATGTGATGGATTCTATATTTAAAATAAATTATACGTTGCAACTACAGTTCGAATTAATTACACATTTCAGGTAATCACCGATCAAAAATGGGTTCACGTGCCGATCAATTTGTTAATGTTTTGTATTACATTTAGCTGAAACTTACATTTTCTATGATGATTTTAGTTTTTGATCGTCATTGCATTTTATGAACTTATTGTTGAGGTCATGTTGATGTCGTGATGACATCTTTGGAAGACAAGACTAAGGTGAAAAATCGCCTAACGTAATTTCTGACAATTATGGCATTAAAAGGCGTTCTAATCAATTGCATTCCATTCCTTTAAGAACTGATAGAACATCATTAACGGCAACGATGAGGGTCTTCCATACGAATATGAATCTTATAAAATCAAATTGTTAGGGTTTCATTTTGAAACCATGCCTTAAGCTCCTTCATCTTTATTAACAGAATACACACACGCACTTCGAGCGGATTGTACCTATTGTAACACGCTTAAAATATAACATGTGGTCATAGATGTCTGACCCTTGCAGTGCATAATAATTGCAAGAAATAAAAGGATCGCATTTAATTTTGTAGTCAATTATAAACGCTAAGAGACTACCATTGTTTCAGTTTTTTAAATAAGATAAAGAAATCAATAACAATGAAAGAGTTTGGTGTATTCTCCCTTATTCCAGTGGCGATGTTTAGTGTAAATGTTTAAAAGACATAAAGAGTAATCGTCTGTAATACATTAACTATTGTTCCTCCTCTTTGGTTGCATATATTATGACAAATTTTTCTTTGATGAATATAATTATAGTGGAATGTTTTACTTGTTACAGTGGCGCAATCATTTTTTTTTCACGTTATCATAAAAGATTTTAGCAACAAATATTCAGCTACAAATATACTCCTAAACATAACCTCAATATGTCATCTAAATTACAGGATTAAACGGGTACAAATATGTTAATCGGGTAATCAATTGTGTTCGTGGCAGATATAACCACAGAATCATATTCTGCATCATACTTTTGTTAATACATTTTTTTGCTAATTATACTATCGTGTTTATCCTGATTATTACTGGTCTGCACGATCATAAAGATATTTCGTATTTGTGTGTAATTCAAATATATCAGCGCCGGCTTATTATATGGGCTTCACTTGACTACATAATTAATAGTTTGAAGTAGAACGAACAACAAATCAATGCAACAGTAGAAGCATATACTTTGACCGTACATCATTCATTTTAAATTTGAAACAATATTTAAGAAAAATATGTGAGAAATGTTTGGATATTTGTGTCCAAATGTTCTAAAAGTTACTTTGGTTTTAAGAGGACCAATAAAGAAAGAAAAGAGATTGATCTAGGTCGCAAAGCTATCTAACGTATATTTTTGTTTCTGATTTTAACGAATTTCGAGCCAATTCATCTCCCGGTCATTGTTATCTACTAATTATGATACTTTTTTAAAGCTTTCATATTTTAATGTGTTCCTCCAGATTGTTTCCGTTTTCAACTTACAAATATTCTAATAACTTTGTTTAAATATTTCTATGTTAAACTCTATTTTTGTTTTACTATATTGTATATAAATTCGCATTGAAAGGCGCATCATGATAATTGTGACCATGAGTACGAACTTAAATTGCCTTGAACATCGACCACCTCAAAATCTATTTTCCCTATCCGTTTTTACATTTTTTCCGTTAACCATATTTTTTCAATTATTTCAACTACGCAATTCTATTCTAACCATTAAGTGGCAAGGTTCATACTTTGGAAGCTTGGGGAAGTGTTAAATAACCCTTCAGTTACTCCAATACTTAGAACCAATTTGCCAGGTCTTGTGTGGTCCATTCGCTATTAATTAAAAGCAGTGGTCGTTTATATTTATTTGGATTATTTGGATTATTGGAACGGAATTTTCTACATTTGATGCTATCCACGCCTTATTTCGACTTATATAACTTTCGACCTTCTACATTCGTTTCTTGTCAAACCCCAGAATATTTATATTGTATTCGGTGATATGTATAGCATTCCGAAAAGTATCTGTTTGGCATAAAGGTTCATGACTCTGACTAGACGGAACTTAAAATTGCCGAAAATATGTGAAAAGTGTAAAAATAACATTCAACAAACTTGAAGCATGAGTGTTCCAAGTTCGAATCTGGTTTGTTTCACAGAATCTTTTATCATGATTGACGCTGTGTGTAATCTTCTGGAGAGGAAGTACATAAAATAACCTCCCAAAGGACGATAATAAACCGAATAATCCGAGTGAAGCTAATTATCAATCCGAATCTAAACAATTCTAAAAATATAATTCAGATTATTTGTTTATAAAATGCAAAACCACGGGACGAATAACCAATAAATCACTCGTATACAAAATATAACAAGACATAAACATATGCACGTGTTATTATGTTTATGTTTCGAATATATATATATATATATGTATATATATATATATGTATATATAATATATGATTTTCAGAATGTGAGAGATTGTATATAATAAATTCCACAGGCAAACAACATCGCAGCCCACAACAGCCATGACAGTCAACGAACCGGAAGTCCTACACTCGGTTCGTTGACTGTTATGGCTCTTATGGGCTGCGACGTTGTTTCGCTGTGGAATTTGTTATATACAATCTCTCACATTCATCATATATAAATAATCATATATACTATATAATAATCATATATATATATATAAATATATATATATATATATATATATATATATATGGGGGGTGTCTATACTATATGTGGTCGATGTTCATGGCAAATATATATATATTGATCAATACGATTCATAATTGATTTTGATTCTGTTTGCTTTTGCTTTTGAAACTGATTTTAATTCAAAATTATGAATCATTTTACTCAATACTAACTTAGCTGTAGTATACCTATACCTATACCTATCGAGCCTATTATATATCTACATTACAACGAGCACTTTTTTCTTTTAATAGTATTAATACATTTACTAGTACATTTAAATAAACTCTATTCTTTAGACTCTAGGTCTAATCCTCTTACAATTATATATATATATATGTATATATATATATATATATATATATATATATAGTCATGATAGGTAGTAAGATTGTACATCTAAAAATATATGCTTAGGCCTGCCGACTTTCGTGTTAGAATTGTTTGCAAGATTCTGTGATGCAATGTATAAAGTACTTTGTTAAATTTAGTTTTCAGTTACATTCTACCCGCTGTTAAAAGTTCAATCCTCTAGGCGAGCGTTCATCAAATATAATTGCGAATTAGAACTTATTTCCGGTTATGGCTGGCAGAATGCGAGCATGCTACTCTCGTGGATTTAATATACCGATTAAATTCAATACTGTGCAGATTACTCAAATTCGGGAGAAGGATTCCCGAGTTGAACCCCCGAAGAAGTTCAGAGGTTACACTATCGAAATAACTCGAATGATCACATGCTATTATATTTTATTTAAAAGCGTAACTCTTACTGATAAACGCTTGTATGAAGCAAGGCATTCAGCGCATCTGTAAACATTTCGCCAAGAAAATAAAATCAATTTGCCACACAAGAATTGATATAAAAAAGTAGCGCTGATTTTATCATATTGCATAGACTGTAACTACGCGATGGGCACACAATAAATTATAAATTCCCGACGGGATAAATAAAGAGAAAAACGATCCTCGGTTGATCAGCAGTGGAACGAATTGGTAAATAAAGGCCTAATTAAATGAATTATATTAAACGCTTGAATGTGACACTAATAAATATTTCATAAGATTTTCTTTGTTGGACTATACAAAAAAAAGGCAGCTTAGTTGGGAAGTGGAAAACGACAAGGGACTTGGAAATAAACATGAGGACGTCATTTTTATTTTGTTTGTAACATTGTTTTGGATTAACAGGCACTGTATGTCAGAAAACATTGACACCTCCCTGCAAGAGCTGCAAAAATCTAACATTATATCCCTTGACGAGGAGATACATGTGACTGAAAACTGCTTGTGAATTTCATACTCCCCAAAATCTTTCCCTCGACGGAAGATACCGGTTAAACCCGTCTTAGGCGATTGCCGCTTCGGTATAGTACGGTATTCCTGTATACAGCAAAATATATGTCCTGTCAGTATCGTATAAAAATCAACCCTTCACCCATGTTTAGCGTATGGTGTCACATCTGGGCTGGTGCGTAAACCAAATAGCTTCGCTCCTAGACAGGATACAAAAACGTGTATAGAATATAATAGGTTTCTTCGTGTCTACCAAGCTTCAGCCAATGTCCCATCGCCGTAATGTGGTATTTTTGTGCTTGTCTAACAGGTACTTCTATGGAATGTGTTCTTATGAACATCCTACACTTATACCTTTTTTAACGTAAACACTTCTGATAAACCGTATTAGCAGCAACATTCAACCCTTTCATTCTAGAAGCCTCAACATTTCCACATCTGTATACTAATTGCTTTATTCCTCTAAAGGGATGTCGTTTGAATTCCCTCCATTCTTTGTTTTCACAACTTTACCAACATGCAAAGAATTTATATGCGATATGAGAAAGCATTTTGCTACTTATTTCCTTACTTTGAATAATTTTATAAATCAGGTCCTAATAGTACTACTTCCTTTTTTTGTCACTGTTAATTAGTATAGTTTAGGCTGCATAAAACTTTTAAAAAAATATGCAATACGATTAGTAATAAAAGCTAATATTGAAGTAGCGGAACAGTTCGATTTATCACAGAAATATAAATCGATATAAAACCTATTTCTTTGTAATTGAAACCTGTTATAATGAAATAGACTACCGCTGAATCAAGTCTTCTTTAAAAATTGTAGACATTGTGCCTTTTCATTTGCGAAAAATCTTCAGCTCTCTTACTTGTTTGTATAATCTTAGAGTTTGAAATCCTGCATTTCATGTTTTCCTTCGTTGGTAATGAAACAGATTAGTGCCACTTCTCCAGTTGCACAAATTACTTCATTTTAAAGCAGATTTTTTTGGAGACATCTGTACAACATAAATAAGCATGGAGTTCAGTGATTAGACTGTTTGGTTCTTGTTACCGGTGACGATTCTCAGATGTTTGCACTGGCAAGCACATGGTGTATACTCCGATTTCTATGAAACAGGTCAGTGCTTGAAATTTTGTGCCATCGAATGCAGTACATGTTGCTTCCAAAACCTTGTCGTTTGGGAAAATCATATATTAACGTTTCATAAATTCTGTAGAGTATCCCATTACTATTTATGAAATGAAGTGCGATGTCAGATCATTCACTGATTACCTCTCTCAGATTTCATCGTTAATTAGTTTATCCTCAATGGAAACAAATATTAATGTGCGAATGGATATATATATATATATATATATATATATATATATGACTATTTAATTAAATAACATGAATTAATTATATACGAGGATATAAAACATAAAAAATGAGTAAATTTACAGTATTTACTTCAACAGTGCTCAATACATAGGTAGAGCTAGGTTGTCAGTTATGAAAATATATATGGCGACTAAGTTACACGGAATATTTCGCGTTTCATTTTCGTTAGAATAAGCCAGGCTTATGACGAATTCTCACGAGAATGAAACGCAAAATATTTTATGCACCTTAATTGCCATATATATTTTCATAACTTACTACACACACACAGGCATACACACACACATACACACACACCCACATATATATATATATATATATATATATATATATATATACATACATACATCAGAAACTGATGATTTGTATTGTGTTTTATCAGCAATAAAAGAATGTTTCAAATACAATGAAACCACGAGTTCGTCATTGGAATATGTATATATAGTGTTTAAATAAATATTGGTATTTAGCTCTCACATCGTATTCTGAAACCGTGCACACACACACACACACACACACACACACACACATATATATATATATATATATATATATATATATATATATATATATATATATATATATACATACAGACTGACTGTATAGATGTAACTTCTCCGAAACTCCGGTGTTAATTGAAAAGTGCCGAACTACAAGCAGAGCGTAATCATAGAACATTTATTTATACAAACATTATTGGCTTGATATGTGCATACATGTTTCTGCTGTAATTAATTTAGAGAAGCAGCGTCTTTAAGCTACATCTTCTTTTGAAACAAAATTTACCCACGCCAATATACACACACATTCACACATACAGACATGCTAATATATACATATATATATATATATACACATACGCACATATGTATACACACATGCACACACGCGCGCGCACACACACATATATATATATATGTGTGTGTGTGTGTGTGTAATAGCAAAAACCAAAATCAACAAGAGAGAATGACTTCATATTTGTATTTTTTTCAGATATAAAAATTTTTGTTGACGTAAAACAGGCAATTTAAAATTTTATAACATTTAAAATTTTCGTAGTTACACCACATCAGATATGTTTGAAAAAGAATACAAAGTTAGTACGTATCTTGACACATTTTCATTCTATTAAAACTACATCGAGCAGTAAATACCACTCCCTCGTGCTTTTTTACATGTCTACCATCTGTGTTGAAGAAATTTATATCGGTCCTATTTTCCTATATTTGTTCTAAATTACGGCGAGAATTGTTAAATTTTGTACTATTTAGAAACCGGACAAACATTTCTGAATTAATGTGATTTATGGTGTCTTATTTTAAATTTATATTTTTAGAGTTTTATTTCTTAATCAATTTCAAGTAATTTGGTTAGATTTTACCGTTTACTCTAGAGTCAAGACTATCACATAGTAAGTTTCTTCTTTTGTGAATTATTCGGTGATTTTAATGTTAACCTAGGTAATACTGCAATGCTATTGTATTCTGTACATTAAAATAAATAACATATGGTAATACAATATAAAATAAAATAAATTAAGATAACTGTATAATCCCTATTTATATCTTAGGATGTTAACGAATAATAATTATTATTATTGTAAAAATAATGTTTTCCTTCGATGGAAAAATAAATAAAAATAATTTCCAGGGAGTATAACTTTGAATTACTAAACTTAATGTATTCAAATATAAGACGTCGTATCAATTATTTTAAACCCGTGGAATTACACTTGATGTAATAAAAATAATCCCCAGTTAATTAATTAGCTCAAATTGAATAATACAGCGGTGTCTACATACTCATATTAAATCATTATTCAATTACATTAACTTTCGAAATAATTTTTGAGTAATAACCAAACACCAAGAAATTAGAATTATTAGGTAAATACTGACGTAACACTTTAAGTTAATCTAATTGAATAATAATTACTCCGATCCTTATGTCAATTTATGTCATTTTTTTATATATTATATTTATATTATATATTTATATATATTTATATTTTCGATCGACATTATTTCATCCACTATTCCTTAGTGCTATATTGCGTACTTTATGAATTGTGTGTTCGTAGGTATAGGTGCATAAATATATATTAATAAACATATCTATCTATCACTGTATTTGTTTTGAATATTAGGTCTATACTTCTACTCATTCAAACTAGCGTAGCAGCACTTAAATATTCTACAGGATCGTTCATTCGTATACACCGAAATCGATTTTTTATGTGACAATATGAAAATTGAAAAAAGATTTCCGCTGATAATAAAAAAAAACGCGTTTCCAGATTAGAATGTAAAATTTCTTCCCACCAAAGAAAGTAAAAATGGGACTTATAGAAAACATGGAATGATTTATATTTTACAGGTTATTAAAAAAATAATATTGCGAACAATCCAATTCACTTTATCGATAATATATTTTGATACAATGTAAAAAAAAAAACATGAAAGACTAGACATTTTAAAATATATAAAACGTTCATTTCATAGACATAAATGAATGACGGTCTCCACGACATCGTTTTTCCAAACGAATGAAAAGTTTACGTTTTGTTAATACCGACCTGTGCGCGTCCATTATGCTGTTATTACCGTTGGGTACAAATATTATATTTAACAAGCCAAACCATGCGCCGAAAATTAGGTTCTTCTGCAGTCTGCAAAACGTTTATATATATATATATATATATATATATATATATATATATATATATATATATATATTAATAAGGCCGATAGCCATTAATCGCGTGCTCTCGTGTAATGAATGAATGCGTGAATGTAGGATTGACATGAAATTCTTAAAGATAAACTAAAATGACCGAAAAATGGGCTGAAATGACTTAAATAAATAAAAAGTAAGTAACTTAGAATGATTTTAATGAACTTAAGGATGAATTGAATGACCTTAAGAATGACTTGAATGCTTAAAAAAATAACTGGACTCCTTCAAAAACAACTTGAATGATCTGGAGAATGACGTGAATGGCTTTGAGACTGACTGATTGTAAAGTATTTTACATTAAATTAATAAAGAAAAGTGATCCCTCACTTTATATCACAATAAGTACAGCATGTAGTAAGAACAGATACTACACTTTGATCTTGGCCAAAAGGCAAAGAAAAGGGTATTTATTTGCTCCCCAACAGAGCAAATAAGGCACAAGGCCGATTTTTAATGTGAGGAGTGAAAGGGAAATGGGAATCAGCTCCCCGGGGAGTAGGGGAGCTAGATAGTGACAATTGGTATGAAGGGGTTCCCCTACATTGAGCAAGGTCTTATATGTTGGGTTGGTATTTAGTTGCTCCCCCACACAGCAAATTAGGCACAAGGCCGATTTTTAATGTGATGAGTGAAGGGGGAATGGTGACCAGCTCCCCGGTGAGTAGGGGAGCTGGATAGTGACAATTGGTGTGAAGGGTTGCCCCTACATTGACCAAGGTCTGATATGTGTGGCTTCTTCCATATATGGTCTTTGCTTGCAGTATCTGTCGGATAGATACTACACTTTGATCTTGGCCAAAATGCCCAGAATAGGGTATTTATTTGCTCCCCCACCGAGCAAATTAGGCACAAGGCCGATTTTTAATGTGAGGAGTGAAGGCGAAATGGGGGTCAAGTCCTCGGGGAGTAGGGAAGCTGGATAGTGACAATTGGTATGAAGAGTTGCCCCTACATTGAGCAAGGTCTTATATGCGGGGTTGGTATTTATTTGCTCTCCCACCGAGCAAATTCGACACAAGACCGATTTTTTTATGTGAGGAGTGAAGGGGAAATGGGAACCAACTCCCCGGGGAGTAGGGGAGCTGGGTAGTGACAATTGGTATGAATGGTTGCCCCTACATTGACCAAGGCCTTATATGTGGGGTTGCCCCCATATATGGTCCTTGCTAGCAGTATCTTCCGGGACAGATACTACACTTTGATCTTGGCCAGAAGGCCAAGAAAAGCTTAAAAAAAAACAAGAAAAGCTTTTAAGCTTTTCTTGTTTTTTTTTAAGCTTTTCTAAGAACAGCGTCTATTACCAACAGACCTTTGATCTTAACCAAAACGGCCAAGCACAAAAGTGTTACGGACAGATCGACCGACAGATCGACGGACGACGGAGTGACTTATAGAGTCGCTTACACGCGACTAAATATACTTACGACGCACTTTAAACCTGATTTCAGATTATTTAGTTTTATCGTTTATTTTCATCCGCGCAAGTATATGAACGGGGATTTCATTAGCAATTTAAATACATTTGATGGAATTTAGTACATGCTTTGTTTAGTTTGAATGTTTGGTGATTTGGTAATATTACTTTTTTTTTTTTTTTTTTTTGTCTGATATTAAGGTCTTGCTATTAAATCACTGTGTAAATGTATCCGTTATTTGTGCGAATAACATTGGTTCAATCACAATTATATGATAATTTTTTTTATATAGACACACACATGTGTGTATCTGTGTGTGTCTCTGTGTGTGTCTCTGTATATGTGTTTGTGGTTGCATGCGACTGTGTGTTTACACAGACAAAAATCAATACGAACAGAGCCGAATTGGCTAATGAATATATAGTTAAACAGATGGTTGTGGATCAATACCGAAATGCATTATATTAGATTAAAAACGTTCAGAAACGTTGAGTAATATAGACTGACGCAGTGTAAAAATCGATGGATAAAACATATATACACACACACACGCACACACACACGCACACACACACGCACACATATATATATATATATATATATAAATATATATGCGTATGTGCGTATGTATACATATATATATACGTATATGCGTATATATGAATATGCACTCACACACACACACACACACACATATATATATATATATATATATATATATATATATATATATATATATATATATATATACGGAACAATCACGTTGACCAATAGTATTAACTAAGTCACCGAAGGTAAGCAACGATGAGCCTAGGCAGTAAGAGATAGGTGCCCATTTGGGAAGGCTAGACGCTATATGCACCGCGCCGAGAGGTAGAAATTTCTACGTTAGTATTTGGGGCGATTTATTCATTGGGAGATGTACTTCCAGTCTTCGTTAAGGCATGCATCTAGGGGAAGGAAAACTCTGATGTGAAACCTGAGGTCCATCGTATGCTTAGTATTGTGGCAGCCATTGAACCGAAGAAAATTAACACTTGTACCAAAAATTGTGGTTGGTTTTCTACAAAATTTTTGCCACTATATACAACCACACAAAAGCAACAACTGGATTTCTAACTTTGTCTCTGTAGAGGAGGATCTCTTTTCTATCTATCTATCTATCTATCTATCAATCTATATATATATATATATATATATATATAGTAATTTATAAAATATATATGGCAACTAAGCTACACTGAATATTCTGCCTGACGAATCCTACAGTGGATGAAACGCAGAATATTCAGTGTAGCTCAGTCGCCATATATATTTTATAAATTACTAACTAGCTCTACCTACGTATTGAGCACTTTTGAAGTAAATACTTAAAGTTTACGCATAAATCTATACTTTCGTATATTAAATTTATGTGAGTAAATGAAGTAGTTATATATATATATATATATATATATATATATATATATATATATATTTATATACTAACGGAGGTCGTAAGATATGCTTAAATATTTTAATTTGTTCAGATGTCGTATTAGTATAGACTCGTTATTTTAAATATAAAAAAGATATTGTAATGCCATGAGCTAGAATTGCAACTAAAAGCAAAACCGTAGCATTCAAAGCTGATTACGTTACCACTGTACCAACGTATGACGCATATGAACTGATTAAAAACAAACGAAGATTTACGTATAAAATGTATAACTATGGTTTTCAATTTTGATCCCTTTTGGACCACTTTACAGCAGCTAAAGACTCCCATAGTTTCTGAGGAGATAGAGTTTGCATATATATATATATATATATATATATATATATATATATATATATATATATATATATATATATATATTAATATATATATATATAAATAAACTTGTCTTTTGCTAGTATATATATATATATATGCATATATATATATATATATATAAGTGGAATTTTCTGCCTGTGTGTGTACCTTTCTCTACCCTGCTACTCTGTCAATTTTTAGTCTGCAGACTTGAAATTTGACATAAGAGATATTGACATTTAGGAAATTTGACATTTAGGAGATTTGATATGAGATATTGACATTTAGGAAAAATCATTTAATCGGCCTTTTGAAAACTTTAACAAGCTCCTCCGCTAATGTTGGGTCTAAACACTTGCAATTTAAGATGTACGGTACTTGGACATGGATTACATTTTTTAATTTGATTTGAGTCCAAAACAATAAATGTTCAGGAATAAAAATTGGGATAATTTTGTTTTTTTAAATTGACCACTGCGAGCTTATTATTATTATTGGCTCAAAATTTGGCTGCTAAGGAGTCAACGTTAAGAAGATTTGATCTTTGCGGTCTCTAACAAAACTATTGCACATTTTTGATCCAATCATTTGAAATGTTATATAAAGGGTATTCAGACATGCAGCAAATTTTTTTTGAATCAGTTTTGGGACGACAATTTGGCTGCCAATAAGTCAATGGTGAAAGAGTTGACCTTTGCAGACTCTATAACACTTCTCCGCTCATTTTGAGTCTAAACACTTGAAAGTTAAGATGTAGGTTACCTTGACATGAAGCTAACTTTTTAATATATATATATGCACATACAGTTATAAACAGGATATTCGGACCAAGCAATGCCGGACTGAACTGCTAGTGTATATATATATATATATATATATATATATATATATATATATATATATATATATATATATATATATACTAGCAAAAGTACCCGTCGTTTACTGGGTTAAAAAACAGCCTAAAGAAAGTGGACTCTGATTTATGAAAGTATGATAGGTTATGAAAAGGAAGCTTTATATATATTATATATATATATATATATATATATATATATATAGTAATTTATAAAATATATATGGCGATTAAGCTACACTGAATATTCTGCGTTTCATCCACTATAGGATTCGTAAGGCTTATGCGCATAAGCCTGACGAATCCTATAGTGGATGAAACGCAGAATATTCAGTGTAGCTTAATCGCCATATATATTTTATAAATTACTAACTAGCTCTACATACGTATTGAGCACTTTTGAAGTAAATACTTAAAATTTACGCATAAATCTATACTTTCGTATATTAAATTTATGTGAGTAAATGAAGTAGTTATATACACACACACACACACACACACACACATATATATATATATATATATATATATATATATATATATATATATATATATATATATATATATAAAGAGATGAACAGACAGAGAAAAGAGGGCCGGGGATAATGGAATATATAAAACATGTACCATTTTTTCACAAAAAAACACTTACATATAATACTTGTCAAACGTTTTTAATCTCTTTTCTTTAAAACTATAATAATTAAAACTTTAATTAACATTTAAGCTTATCTGTGTGTTGTGTGTATGAATTTCTCAATGAGATACAACACTAATTAAATGCAGTAGTGTTGCGTGGGATAGCTGCCTTGAAGGAAGTATGTGTCTTCGATACATCAATCTGGTTTTCGTTTATATTTTGTGTGCATCTCTTTGGTTTTATTATTTTACGTATTCAGATGTGCATTTTTATTGTCCTATTGTTTCTGCAATACTTCTGCTAAATTGGATATGTGTTCGACTTTTCTACATGGGTATTTACCGCCCGCACATTTCGTGAAAATGATATTTCGATTCTTAATCAATGATCGACAGAGATCATTTGTCACGAACCAAACGATCTTTGTTTGCAAATTCTAATTGACTCTGAACTCAATACATTCAGAAATATATTTCCCAACGTTTTCATTCAACATCTGTATTGTCGGTTGTCAAGTTAATAACATCTGCAATTTAAAAGTCGGAATAAATTATTTGTTTAGAAAGGAATAATAAGTTAATATATTATTGCTGCGAATTTCGTTTTTAATAGCAAAATCTCTACTGATATATAAAGGTTTCAGGAATAAATATGGTCTTTATCTTACAAATTCATCGCTAAAATTGATGGTTCAAAATGTATTTTCATAATTGCAACGGGAGCAATCAATAAATGAATTAAAAACTATTGCAAACGAGAATTTTATATGTTTGAATCCGAAATCCATTGTATTACTTCTATTAATTTTCTAGTATTATAAAATGTTTAATATTGAGTCAGTTTGGTTAATGTTTTAGACAAAAATATTATCGTTCAATGCTCAATCCGCACGGCATTGTGGTTGTTGCCATTCGTAACAAGTAATAAGAGTCGAAAGTGATTTATCAAAAGTTTCTGGGCACGGTTGCGTAGCATGTAAGGTATTATTTAGTACAAAAATAAAGCAAAATGGCTAGCAGCAGCAGCAGCAGCAATATGCAAATGATCAAGATGGCTGCGCGATGTGATGTTACAGCAGAGATGAAAAAGACAGACGTATTCGAGATATGTTCGAGACACAAGATACCAGAGAAGGACGTGTTAGAGGCACAGGAGACCAGAAAAAAGTATTCGAGACACGGAGAGTATGAAACGACGTGTTTTAGACACTAGAAAGCGTAAAAGGGCGTGTTTGGGCCACGAAAAGTGGAATTGGAGACATATTCGATACGCGTGGGTGACATGAGAACATAGACGCAGCCGGAAGAGGAGAAATGAATTGGTTAAATATTGTGTTGTTTGAAATACCAGTTGTAAAAGCTTTTTGCTACAAAAAGGAAGTGAATCGGGTTTTTTGTTTCATTTCTTCTGTTTCCTTGCGACGGAACCTACAACATATCTGATTCATTAAAATGTAACGACAGTTATAAAAAGTGTACATCATTAGACTAGTCGGTGCCATAAAGTGACGTAAGATTTCCTTATTTATATGCAAATAAAATGGTACTAGCTTCTATAAAAAGCATGTTTTAAGCCATGAATTTGGAGCGAAGCGTTTGCACGTAGAGTACTGAAATGTGACGATTGTAACCGTAAAAGCCAAAAGTACAATATTATATGTCTCATTGTAATTTGACCATCCTCCCAGACAATAACTTCTTGTCGGAGTAGTGTATTAAATGTAATCGTATCATGACATTGTTTTGTCTTTGAGGATATTGTATTATATGCTAGTTTTTATAATAACATCCCCCAAAACATTACCTCCTCCTTTTCTGTGCGATGGAGAGAGTATTATACGTTATATAGTAATGATTCCAATCTTGAATCCATTGGATTTTCCTTTGGGGTAATATGGTACGTCTTTCGTTGCCATGAGACAATTATCCCAACCACCAGAATTCTTTAAAGGGCAGTATAATATATGCCCATTCCTCATGCCAACATCCCGCGAGGCATTACACCATCCGTTGCATGTACATATCGTATATACTCTTTGATTATGGTATCATCCTCATACGTGAGTAAAAATATGCGATTGTAGGCAGGATAGATTTGATAGTAAGTTTACAAAATATTATTTTTACAAAATGTCTTCCGGTTTTGATAACCACTGTTGTGTATATAGGTTTACAACATACGTACATACTGATATAATCAGGTTTATGAAGAAGGTAGAAAAGTGCTATTTTCGAAAGATTATTTTTGCCAACATTTTTGTGTTTGGTGATGACCCAAAGTAGAGAAAATCGATGCGTTGACCCCCAGGGGAATATTGGCCGATATATTTGAATAACTTATTACAAATATTTCAAGCACCAGTTATCCCCACATCGCTAAAGATACGCACGGAATTGATGGTTTGTTTTATATGCTTATGATAATAAAATATATCGGGTGATAAAAACACGATTATTTTAGTTTGACAGAGTTCGTATTAACACGTTGGTTACTATTATTTGCGTTTGCCATTTAGATTTTGATGGAGGTTTAGTAGTCAAGAATACGTTCCCAGCAATCAGTCTAGGACAGTCTGGACTACTGGAATAGCAATGACTGTGCTTTCTTGGATTAAGGTTTTGTTCTGTGAGGTTGTAGGAAGTTTGCATCTCGAGGTTTTACTTTCTCTCATTGAGTAGTAGTTAGCTTATTGCTAACAAGTAGGGTTTACTGGGTTGCTCAGACAATTTTTTGTTCAGATTGCACCTAGTCTTGTGCACTGGTTATTTATCTCCAACTTCTGGCCGTTTTTAGGGGTGGTATGAAGTTTATTTTCCCAGCTTAACTCTCACACTTTGTGAAAGTACGTGCTATGGTTAAATACATTCAGTTTTAATTGGTATATCAAACTGGAGATATATGTACATATATGTGCACAATGCATAGCGAGTTTAAAATATTAAGAACTGGAAGAAAAAATTACTTGATTCTGTCTTAAATGAAACAAAAGATGGTGGTATGCTGTAAAGTAAAACAAACATAAACTATAAATGGTTATCTGTCTTTTTTATTGTAGTTCACGGAATTAAGGTGAATACCGAGGTGGACTAACGACTTTGACGTGCCAAATTCAGATCTCTTTCACTATAGATGGTATGTGATTGGTTGATAATAATCTTATTCTGAGAAGCAAACAGAAAAAAAAACATTACCGACAAGCGAATAAAAAACTGTACCAGTCTATATCATACAAATTTCCGTTTTTATGTTTTTGTTTATTTATATTATTGTAAAACTTTAGACGTAATATGTTGATGGGTTTTTATTCAAGTCAGTTTTTCTACTTCATTTGGAAATGTTAACGAAGGTTCAAATAGTAGGATAAACTCGACTTACAAACTTTGGTGATAATTTCGTCTAGGAGATCAACACTAAAAAATAATCCTATTCCTTCTCAACTTATGATAGAATTTTCTTCCGAAAGCAAAAATATATCGGAAGAAATGCAGATGCGTTACTATAAACTCTTAGTAACGGTACCAGTATTTACCAGTGTATTTATTCGGTATTTACCGGTATTTACCAGTGTATTTATTCGTTTGCTCGCAGACAAACTTCGTCCCCGTGTAAGTATAGTGCAGCATTATTTTCATCACTTAAGCGACAACATTCACAGTGTCTAAATCAACACGCATTGTCAAATTGGTCTTATTTCGAGGTGTTCTTCCTCGTAAATTAATTGAGCTATGAAAGCTTTAGAGTTCACTCTGGTGCTATTTCGGAGTTTTCCTCTCATAGACTTATTGCCTTAACAAAATTAAAGAGTCTACTCTATTTAAGATAGCAGACAAAATGCATCGTACATTTTCCAATGATTTTTGTTTCCAATATTTGGCAACATGAACACAAAACTTGAAATAGAATTGAATTTCGTTTCATATTTTCTCCCAATCAGGTTTACTTTAAATGCCAAGAATTAATTATCTATTGCCAACGAAATCAAATTACAAGACAATTTGATTGGAATTCGATTTCCCTTTTGAATAGGGTGATCGAATATATTATTGAACTACCTTTCAGAGTGAGATGTTGTAAAAATATATCAAATAGTTTGAGACAATGCATCTCGCTGATTAATCTTGGTTTTACTTTTGCTATTTATGGAATGCTCATAAAAACACATATAACATCATGCAGATCATACGCATACTCACTATTTGACGCATGTGAGCATACTAATTTATATATATATATATATATATATATACATATATATATATATATTAAATAAGATAGTATTATATACGTTTGAAGCCAGCCCCAACGCATTGTTACAAAATAAACAGATGTTTATTTTGTTAGAAATTTATGTTAAAGTTCATAAATATATTTCGACGAAAACCGTCATCTTCAGTATGTCGTTTTTTTTGTTGTTTTTTTTGTGTGTTTTTTTTTGCCATGTTGTTGTTGGAGCAAAGAATTAGTCGTTTGTTGTTTCTACGGTAGTTTTTCAAATCTAGGAACGGTGCGTTATTTTGTAGAAACAAAATTTCTCCGCCTAAAAAAACAAATCGAAACTGAGCTAAAGGTGGACGTATTAACATATCATATTTCGAATCCGTATACGAAATATTCAGAAATGAGTATAGTAGACACCCTCAGGAGGTTATATATATATATATATATATATATATATATATGTGTGTGTGTGTGTGTGTGTGGGTGTGTGTGTGTGTGTGTGTGTATAACTACTTCATTTACTCACATAAATTTAATATACGAAAGTATGAATTTATGCGTAAACTTTAAGTATTTACTTCAAAAGTGCTCAATACGTAGGTAGAGCTAGTAGTTAGTAAGTTATAAAATATATATGGCGATTAAGCTACACTGAATATTCCGCGTTTCATCCACTCTAGGACTTTCTCTCTCTCTCTCTCTCTCTCTCTCTCTCTCTCTCTCTCTCTATCTATCTATATATATATATATATATGTATATATATATGTATATATATACATATATATATATATGTATAAGAGAGAGAGAGAGACATATATATATATAATATATATATTATATTTATTATTTAAATTATTTCCCAAAGCTGTACTTTTCAACTGCACATTTCCTTTTCAGTTTTTTCCGCTTTTCACCTTGTACGTTACTTATGCCATTACTTTTACGTTATATCTATTAATATTTTATTTCCATCATATTTGTTTGAAACGCGTATTCAATTGTTAACATTAATACCCCTAAAAACGATACACATGTAAAGAAATATGTCGCGCCGCCAACTGGAACACTTTTCACTAAGTGACCCCCCTCCCTCTAAATCAGCCCACACCGTCTCCCTAATTAGATAGCATCTTGGTACCACAAGTGCCATTTGACCGTATGAGGCCAAGTGAAACAAACGACCACCATGCTTTTTAGCCTCGAGTATCCAAGAAAAAAAAACCAAAGCTAAGTAAAAATTCCTAACTGTTCGCATATAATTTAAAGCTAATATTCTTTCCATTTTCAGGCATATTGTAACCGATAACTTTTCTTCACTTAAATAGACTATTTCGCCGCTTACAATGCCATGTCACTTAATTAATAAGTCAATGCTATAGTAAAGACAAACTCGGTAAAAAAAGAAATTATGCTAAGTTATTTAGAGGACATGAAAACCTTATTTAAATATCATTTCCACCGTGTTATAAATCTAGACTTATTGCATGTTCAATTATTGCATATATTAAAAAAAAAACCTATAAATAATTAGATTTATTGAATTAAACCTAAAACTCTATGATTCTCAATTTATTGTTGGTTTTCCTTCACGACGGTTAAAACTTATTTCAACGAATCCTTACGCACCGTAAGTTTATTATTTAAATTATTTCCCAAAGCTGTACTTTTCAACTGCACATTTCCTTTTCAGTTTTTTCCGCTTTTCACCTTGTACGTTACTTATGCCATTACTTTTACGTTATATCTATTAATATTTTATTTCCATCATATTTGTTTGAAACGCGTATTCAATTGCTAACATTAATACCCCTAAAAACGATACACATGTAAAGAAATATGTCGCGCCGCCAACTGGAACACTTTTCACTAAGTGACCCCCCTCCCTCTAAATCAGCCCACACCGTCTCCCTAATTAGATAGCATCTTGGTACCACAAGTGCCATTTGACCGTATGAGGCCAAGTGAAACAAACGACCACCATGCTTTTTAGCCTCGAGTATCCAAGAAAAAAAAACCAAAGCTAAGTAAAAATTCCTAACTGTTCGCATATAATTTAAAGCTAATATTCTTTCCATTTTCAGGCATATTGTAACCGATAACTTTTCTTCACTTAAATAGACTATTTCGCCGCTTACAATGCCATGTCACTTAATTAATAAGTCAATGCTATAGTAAAGACAAACTCGGTAAAAAAAGAAATTATGCTAAGTTATTTAGAGGACATGAAAACCTTATTTAAATATCATTTCCACCGTGTTATAAATCTAGACTTATTGCATGTTCAATTATTGCATATATTAAAAAAAAACCTATAAATAATTAGATTTATTGAATTAAACCTAAAACTCTATGATTCTCAATTTATTGTTGGTTTTCCTTCACGACGGTTAAAACTTATTTCAACGAATCCTTACGCACCGTAAGTTTATTATTTAAATTATTTCCCAAAGCTGTACTTTTCAACTGCACATTTCCTTTTCAGTTTTTTCCGCTTTTCACCTTGTACGTTACTTATGCCATTACTTTTACGTTATATCTATTAATATTTTATTTCCATCATATTTGTTTGAAACGCGTATTCAATTGCTAACATTAATACCCCTAAAAACGATACACATGTAAAGAAATATGTCGCGCCGCCAACTGGAACACTTTTCACTAAGTGACCCCCCTCCCTCTAAATCAGCCCACACCGTCTCCCTAATTAGATAGCATCTTGGTACCACAAGTGCCATTTGACCGTATGAGGCCAAGTGAAACAAACGACCACCATGCTTTTTAGCCTCGAGTATCCAAGAAAAAAAAACCAAAGCTAAGTAAAAATTCCTAACTGTTCGCATATAATTTAAAGCTAATATTCTTTCCATTTTCAGGCATATTGTAACCGATAACTTTTCTTCACTTAAATAGACTATTTCGCCGCTTACAATGCCATGTCACTTAATTAATAAGTCAATGCTATAGTAAAGACAAACTCGGTAAAAAAAGAAATTATGCTAAGTTATTTAGAGGACATGAAAACCTTATTTAAATATCATTTCCACCGTGTTATAAATCTAGACTTATTGCATGTTCAATTATTGCATATATTAAAAAAAAAACCTATAAATAATTAGATTTATTGAATTAAACCTAAAACTCTATGATTCTCAATTTATTGTTGGTTTTCCTTCACGACGGTTAAAACTTATTTCAACGAATCCTTACGCACCGTAAGTTTATTATTTAAATTATTTCCCAAAGCTGTACTTTTCAACTGCACATTTCCTTTTCAGTTTTTTCCGCTTTTCACCTTGTACGTTACTTATGCCATTACTTTTACGTTATATCTATTAATATTTTATTTCCATCATATTTGTTTGAAACGCGTATTCAATTGCTAACATTAATACCCCTAAAAACGATACACATGTAAAGAAATATGTCGCGCCGCCAACTGGAACACTTTTCACTAAGTGACCCCCCTCCCTCTAAATCAGCCCACACCGTCTCCCTAATTAGATAGCATCTTGGTACCACAAGTGCCATTTGACCGTATGAGGCCAAGTGAAACAAACGACCACCATGCTTTTTAGCCTCGAGTATCCAAGAAAAAAAAACCAAAGCTAAGTAAAAATTCCTAACTGTTCGCATATAATTTAAAGCTAATATTCTTTCCATTTTCAGGCATATTGTAACCGATAACTTTTCTTCACTTAAATAGACTATTTCGCCGCTTACAATGCCATGTCACTTAATTAATAAGTCAATGCTATAGTAAAGACAAACTCGGTAAAAAAAGAAATTATGCTAAGTTATTTAGAGGACATGAAAACCTTATTTAAATATCATTTCCACCGTGTTATAAATCTAGACTTATTGCATGTTCAATTATTGCATATATTAAAAAAAAAACCTATAAATAATTAGATTTATTGAATTAAACCTAAAACTCTATGATTCTCAATTTATTGTTGGTTTTCCTTCACGACGGTTAAAACTTATTTCAACGAATCCTTACGCACCGTAAGTTTATTATTTAAATTATTTCCCAAAGCTGTACTTTTCAACTGCACATTTCCTTTTCAGTTTTTTCCGCTTTTCACCTTGTACGTTACTTATGCCATTACTTTTACGTTATATCTATTAATATTTTATTTCCATCATATTTGTTTGAAACGCGTATTCAATTGTTAACATTAATACCCCTAAAAACGATACACATGTAAAGAAATATGTCGCGCCGCCAACTGGAACACTTTTCACTAAGTGACCCCCCTCCCTCTAAATCAGCCCACACCGTCTCCCTAATTAGATAGCATCTTGGTACCACAAGTGCCATTTGACCGTATGAGGCCAAGTGAAACAAACGACCACCATGCTTTTTAGCCTCGAGTATCCAAGAAAAAAAAACCAAAGCTAAGTAAAAATTCCTAACTGTTCGCATATAATTTAAAGCTAATATTCTTTCCATTTTCAGGCATATTGTAACCGATAACTTTTCTTCACTTAAATAGACTATTTCGCCGCTTACAATGCCATGTCACTTAATTAATAAGTCAATGCTATAGTAAAGACAAACTCGGTAAAAAAAGAAATTATGCTAAGTTATTTAGAGGACATGAAAACCTTATTTAAATATCATTTCCACCGTGTTATAAATCTAGACTTATTGCATGTTCAATTATTGCATATATTAAAAAAAAAAACTATAAATAATTAGATTTATTGAATTAAACCTAAAACTCTATGATTCTCAATTTATTGTTGGTTTTCCTTCACGACGGTTAAAACTTATTTCAACGAATCCTTACGCACCGTAAGTTTATTATTTAAATTATTTCCCAAAGCTGTACTTTTCAACTGCACATTTCCTTTTCAGTTTTTTCCGCTTTTCACCTTGTACGTTACTTATGCCATTACTTTTACGTTATATCTATTAATATTTTATTTCCATCATATTTGTTTGAAACGCGTATTCAATTGCTAACATTAATACCCCTAAAAACGATACACATGTAAAGAAATATGTCGCGCCGCCAACTGGAACACTTTTCACTAAGTGACCCCCCTCCCTCTAAATCAGCCCACACCGTCTCCCTAATTAGATAGCATCTTGTTACCACAAGTGCCATTTGACCGTATGAGGCCAAGTGAAACAAACGACCACCATGCTTTTTAGCCTCGAGTATCCAAGAAAAAAAAACCAAAGCTAAGTAAAAATTCCTAACTGTTCGCATATAATTTAAAGCTAATATTCTTTCCATTTTCAGGCATATTGTAACCGATAACTTTTCTTCACTTAAATAGACTATTTCGCCGCTTACAATGCCATGTCACTTAATTAATAAGTCAATGCTATAGTAAAGACAAACTCGGTAAAAAAAGAAATTATGCTAAGTTATTTAGAGGACATGAAAACCTTATTTAAATATTATTTCCACCGTGTTATAAATCTAGACTTATTGCATGTTCAATTATTGCATATATTAAAAAAAAACCTATAAATAATTAGATTTATTGAATTAAACCTAAAACTCTATGATTCTCAATTTATTGTTGGTTTTCCTTCACGACGGTTAAAACTTATTTCAACGAATCCTTACGCACCGTAAGTTTATTATTTAAATTATTTCCCAAAGCTGTACTTTTCAACTGCACATTTCCTTTTCAGTTTTTTCCGCTTTTCACCTTGTACGTTACTTATGCCATTACTTTTACGTTATATCTATTAATATTTTATTTCCATCATATTTGTTTGAAACGCGTATTCAATTGCTAACATTAATACCCCTAAAAACGATACACATGTAAAGAAATATGTCGCGCCGCCAACTGGAACACTTTTCACTAAGTGACCCCCCTCCCTCTAAATCAGCCCACACCGTCTCCCTAATTAGATAGCATCTTGGTACCACAAGTGCCATTTGACCGTATGAGGCCAAGTGAAACAAACGACCACCATGCTTTTTAGCCTCGAGTATCCAAGAAAAAAAAACCAAAGCTAAGTAAAAATTCCTAACTGTTCGCATATAATTTAAAGCTAATATTCTTTCCATTTTCAGGCATATTGTAACCGATAACTTTTCTTCACTTAAATAGACTATTTCGCCGCTTACAATGCCATGTCACTTAATTAATAAGTCAATGCTATAGTAAAGACAAACTCGGTAAAAAAAGAAATTATGCTAAGTTATTTAGAGGACATGAAAACCTTATTTAAATATCATTTCCACCGTGTTATAAATCTAGACTTATTGCATGTTCAATTATTGCATATATTAAAAAAAAACCTATAAATAATTAGATTTATTGAATTAAACCTAAAACTCTATGATTCTCAATTTATTGTTGGTTTTCCTTCACGACGGTTAAAACTTATTTCAACGAATCCTTACGCACCGTAAGTTTATTATTTAAATTATTTCCCAAAGCTGTACTTTTCAACTGCACATTTCCTTTTCAGTTTTTTCCGCTTTTCACCTTGTACGTTACTTATGCCATTACTTTTACGTTATATCTATTAATATTTTATTTCCATCATATTTGTTTGAAACGCGTATTCAATTGCTAACATTAATACCCCTAAAAACGATACACATGTAAAGAAATATGTCGCGCCGCCAACTGGAACACTTTTCACTAAGTGACCCCCCTCCCTCTAAATCAGCCCACACCGTCTCCCTAATTAGATAGCATCTTGGTACCACAAGTGCCATTTGACCGTATGAGGCCAAGTGAAACAAACGACCACCATGCTTTTTAGCCTCGAGTATCCAAGAAAAAAAAACCAAAGCTAAGTAAAAATTCCTAACTGTTCGCATATAATTTAAAGCTAATATTCTTTCCATTTTCAGGCATATTGTAACCGATAACTTTTCTTCACTTAAATAGACTATTTCGCCGCTTACAATGCCATGTCACTTAATTAATAAGTCAATGCTATAGTAAAGACAAACTCGGTAAAAAAAGAAATTATGCTAAGTTATTTAGAGGACATGAAAACCTTATTTAAATATCATTTCCACCGTGTTATAAATCTAGACTTATTGCATGTTCAATTATTGCATATATTAAAAAAAAACCTATAAATAATTAGATTTATTGAATTAAACCTAAAACTCTATGATTCTCAATTTATTGTTGGTTTTCCTTCACGACGGTTAAAACTTATTTCAACGAATCCTTACGCACCGTAAGTTTATTATTTAAATTATTTCCCAAAGCTGTACTTTTCAACTGCACATTTCCTTTTCAGTTTTTTCCGCTTTTCACCTTGTACGTTACTTATGCCATTACTTTTACGTTATATCTATTAATATTTTATTTCCATCATATTTGTTTGAAACGCGTATTCAATTGCTAACATTAATACCCCTAAAAACGATACACATGTAAAGAAATATGTCGCGCCGCCAACTGGAACACTTTTCACTAAGTGACCCCCCTCCCTCTAAATCAGCCCACACCGTCTCCCTAATTAGATAGCATCTTGGTACCACAAGTGCCATTTGACCGTATGAGGCCAAGTGAAACAAACGACCACCATGCTTTTTAGCCTCGAGTATCCAAGAAAAAAAAACCAAAGCTAAGTAAAAATTCCTAACTGTTCGCATATAATTTAAAGCTAATATTCTTTCCATTTTCAGGCATATTGTAACCGATAACTTTTCTTCACTTAAATAGACTATTTCGCCGCTTACAATGCCATGTCACTTAATTAATAAGTCAATGCTATAGTAAAGACAAACTCGGTAAAAAAAGAAATTATGCTAAGTTATTTAGAGGACATGAAAACCTTATTTAAATATCATTTCCACCGTGTTATAAATCTAGACTTATTGCATGTTCAATTATTGCATATATTAAAAAAAAAACCTATAAATAATTAGATTTATTGAATTAAACCTAAAACTCTATGATTCTCAATTTATTGTTGGTTTTCCTTCACGACGGTTAAAACTTATTTCAACGAATCCTTACGCACCGTAAGTTTATTATTTAAATTATTTCCCAAAGCTGTACTTTTCAACTGCACATTTCCTTTTCAGTTTTTTCCGCTTTTCACCTTGTACGTTACTTATGCCATTACTTTTACGTTATATCTATTAATATTTTATTTCCATCATATTTGTTTGAAACGCGTATTCAATTGCTAACATTAATACCCCTAAAAACGATACACATGTAAAGAAATATGTCGCGCCGCCAACTGGAACACTTTTCACTAAGTGACCCCCCTCCCTCTAAATCAGCCCACACCGTCTCCCTAATTAGATAGCATCTTGGTACCACAAGTGCCATTTGACCGTATGAGGCCAAGTGAAACAAACGACCACCATGCTTTTTAGCCTCGAGTATCCAAGAAAAAAAAACCAAAGCTAAGTAAAAATTCCTAACTGTTCGCATATAATTTAAAGCTAATATTCTTTCCATTTTCAGGCATATTGTAACCGATAACTTTTCTTCACTTAAATAGACTATTTCGCCGCTTACAATGCCATGTCACTTAATTAATAAGTCAATGCTATAGTAAAGACAAACTCGGTAAAAAAAGAAATTATGCTAAGTTATTTAGAGGACATGAAAACCTTATTTAAATATCATTTCCACCGTGTTATAAATCTAGACTTATTGCATGTTCAATTATTGCATATATTAAAAAAAAAACCTATAAATAATTAGATTTATTGAATTAAACCTAAAACTCTATGATTCTCAATTTATTGTTGGTTTTCCTTCACGACGGTTAAAACTTATTTCAACGAATCCTTACGCACCGTAAGTTTATTATTTAAATTATTTCCCAAAGCTGTACTTTTCAACTGCACATTTCCTTTTCAGTTTTTTCCGCTTTTCACCTTGTACGTTACTTATGCCATTACTTTTACGTTATATCTATTAATATTTTATTTCCATCATATTTGTTTGAAACGCGTATTCAATTGTTAACATTAATACCCCTAAAAACGATACACATGTAAAGAAATATGTCGCGCCGCCAACTGGAACACTTTTCACTAAGTGACCCCCCTCCCTCTAAATCAGCCCACACCGTCTCCCTAATTAGATAGCATCTTGGTACCACAAGTGCCATTTGACCGTATGAGGCCAAGTGAAACAAACGACCACCATGCTTTTTAGCCTCGAGTATCCAAGAAAAAAAAACCAAAGCTAAGTAAAAATTCCTAACTGTTCGCATATAATTTAAAGCTAATATTCTTTCCATTTTCAGGCATATTGTAACCGATAACTTTTCTTCACTTAAATAGACTATTTCGCCGCTTACAATGCCATGTCACTTAATTAATAAGTCAATGCTATAGTAAAGACAAACTCGGTAAAAAAAGAAATTATGCTAAGTTATTTAGAGGACATGAAAACCTTATTTAAATATCATTTCCACCGTGTTATAAATCTAGACTTATTGCATGTTCAATTATTGCATATATTAAAAAAAAACCCTATAAATAATTAGATTTATTGAATTAAACCTAAAACTCTATGATTCTCAATTTATTGTTGGTTTTCCTTCACGACGGTTAAAACTTATTTCAACGAATCCTTACGCACCGTAAGTTTATTATTTAAATTATTTCCCAAAGCTGTACTTTTCAACTGCACATTTCCTTTTCAGTTTTTTCCGCTTTTCACCTTGTACGTTACTTATGCCATTACTTTTACGTTATATCTATTAATATTTTATTTCCATCATATTTGTTTGAAACGCGTATTCAATTGCTAACATTAATACCCCTAAAAACGATACACATGTAAAGAAATATGTCGCGCCGCCAACTGGAACACTTTTCACTAAGTGACCCCCCTCCCTCTAAATCAGCCCACACCGTCTCCCTAATTAGATAGCATCTTGGTACCACAAGTGCCATTTGACCGTATGAGGCCAAGTGAAACAAACGACCACCATGCTTTTTAGCCTCGAGTATCCAAGAAAAAAAAACCAAAGCTAAGTAAAAATTCCTAACTGTTCGCATATAATTTAAAGCTAATATTCTTTCCATTTTCAGGCATATTGTAACCGATAACTTTTCTTCACTTAAATAGACTATTTCGCCGCTTACAATGCCATGTCACTTAATTAATAAGTCAATGCTATAGTAAAGACAAACTCGGTAAAAAAAGAAATTATGCTAAGTTATTTAGAGGACATGAAAACCTTATTTAAATATTATTTCCACCGTGTTATAAATCTAGACTTATTGCATGTTCAATTATTGCATATATTAAAAAAAAACCTATAAATAATTAGATTTATTGAATTAAACCTAAAACTCTATGATTCTCAATTTATTGTTGGTTTTCCTTCACGACGGTTAAAACTTATTTCAACGAATCCTTACGCACCGTAAGTTTATTATTTAAATTATTTCCCAAAGCTGTACTTTTCAACTGCACATTTCCTTTTCAGTTTTTTCCGCTTTTCACCTTGTACGTTACTTATGCCATTACTTTTACGTTATATCTATTAATATTTTATTTCCATCATATTTGTTTGAAACGCGTATTCAATTGCTAACATTAATACCCCTAAAAACGATACACATGTAAAGAAATATGTCGCGCCGCCAACTGGAACACTTTTCACTAAGTGACCCCCCTCCCTCTAAATCAGCCCACACCGTCTCCCTAATTAGATAGCATCTTGGTACCACAAGTGCCATTTGACCGTATGAGGCCAAGTGAAACAAACGACCACCATGCTTTTTAGCCTCGAGTATCCAAGAAAAAAAAACCAAAGCTAAGTAAAAATTCCTAACTGTTCGCATATAATTTAAAGCTAATATTCTTTCCATTTTCAGGCATATTGTAACCGATAACTTTTCTTCACTTAAATAGACTATTTCGCCGCTTACAATGCCATGTCACTTAATTAATAAGTCAATGCTATAGTAAAGACAAACTCGGTAAAAAAAGAAATTATGCTAAGTTATTTAGAGGACATGAAAACCTTATTTAAATATCATTTCCACCGTGTTATAAATCTAGACTTATTGCATGTTCAATTATTGCATATATTAAAAAAAAACCTATAAATAATTAGATTTATTGAATTAAACCTAAAACTCTATGATTCTCAATTTATTGTTGGTTTTCCTTCACGACGGTTAAAACTTATTTCAACGAATCCTTACGCACCGTAAGTTTATTATTTAAATTATTTCCCAAAGCTGTACTTTTCAACTGCACATTTCCTTTTCAGTTTTTTCCGCTTTTCACCTTGTACGTTACTTATGCCATTACTTTTACGTTATATCTATTAATATTTTATTTCCATCATATTTGTTTGAAACGCGTATTCAATTGCTAACATTAATACCCCTAAAAACGATACACATGTAAAGAAATATGTCGCGCCGCCAACTGGAACACTTTTCACTAAGTGACCCCCCTCCCTCTAAATCAGCCCACACCGTCTCCCTAATTAGATAGCATCTTGGTACCACAAGTGCCATTTGACCGTATGAGGCCAAGTGAAACAAACGACCACCATGCTTTTTAGCCTCGAGTATCCAAGAAAAAAAAACCAAAGCTAAGTAAAAATTCCTAACTGTTCGCATATAATTTAAAGCTAATATTCTTTCCATTTTCAGGCATATTGTAACCGATAACTTTTCTTCACTTAAATAGACTATTTCGCCGCTTACAATGCCATGTCACTTAATTAATAAGTCAATGCTATAGTAAAGACAATCTCGGTAAAAAAAGAAATTATGCTAAGTTATTTAGAGGACATGAAAACCTTATTTAAATATCATTTCCACCGTGTTATAAATCTAGACTTATTGCATGTTCAATTATTGCATATATTAAAAAAAACCTATAAATAATTAGATTTATTGAATTAAACCTAAAACTCTATGATTCTCAATTTATTGTTGGTTTTCCTTCACGACGGTTAAAACTTATTTCAACGAATCCTTACGCACCGTAAGTTTATTATTTAAATTATTTCCCAAAGCTGTACTTTTCAACTGCACATTTCCTTTTCAGTTTTTTCCGCTTTTCACCTTGTACGTTACTTATGCCATTACTTTTACGTTATATCTATTAATATTTTATTTCCATCATATTTGTTTGAAACGCGTATTCAATTGCTAACATTAATACCCCTAAAAACGATACACATGTAAAGAAATATGTCGCGCCGCCAACTGGAACACTTTTCACTAAGTGACCCCCCTCCCTCTAAATCAGCCCACACCGTCTCCCTAATTAGATAGCATCTTGGTACCACAAGTGCCATTTGACCGTATGAGGCCAAGTGAAACAAACGACCACCATGCTTTTTAGCCTCGAGTATCCAAGAAAAAAAAACCAAAGCTAAGTAAAAATTCCTAACTGTTCGCATATAATTTAAAGCTAATATTCTTTCCATTTTCAGGCATATTGTAACCGATAACTTTTCTTCACTTAAATAGACTATTTCGCCGCTTACAATGCCATGTCACTTAATTAATAAGTCAATGCTATAGTAAAGACAAACTCGGTAAAAAAAGAAATTATGCTAAGTTATTTAGAGGACATGAAAACTTTATTTAAGTACGATACTTAATATAATCAGCCATCAAAAAAAAAAAATTAAAAAAATTTTTTTTTTTTTTTTTTTTTTTTTTTTTTTTTTTTTAAGAAAAAAAAATAAAAAGTTATAAACATCAGTGACCCCCCCTTGCTTGTACAAGGACCATTTCCTTTCCGGATCCCTGCTCCGAACTTATGCTCGTGATCCATCATCTCATCTGAAGATGAGGGGCTCTTATGCCTTACACAACAATTTATCAGTCTATACTATTGTCTATAAACTGATATCATCAACAATTAGATAAGCTGTTTTTAAATTTCCCCTCTTGACAAAATTGCAAACCGGAATGCAAACGGATTTTCCTTTGCGTTAGAGGATTGAACTGAAGCAGTATACTTAATATGCACAATACGTGCGTACTAAACTAAACCACCTTTGTTACCTATATACAATCGCCTATACTGAATCCTCATCGGCTCAAAGCTCTCTGTATCCCCAGACTCTTAATTTCTCAAATCTTATATCACCAAGACATCCTTCTTAATTGATACAAGAATCCTCCTGAGCAGTTCAACATCCAGTGATCATATATCCAATCCTCATGAAACTGCTTATATCACCCTGAATATTACCTTAAATCTTTATTCTATCCCTAAGCAAAGTAGAACACCTAATAACACTCTAGTCAACTACTTTTAAAATTAGAAAAACCCAGTTTCAATATTAGAAGTACATCGTCCCTCACCTTGACTACGGACTTTTGCAATAAGTCATGAAACTATTGTACCTAAAATTCCTCTCCAAACTACAAAATACTGCTGCTTGTATACTAAGCAAGTACCTCCTATAGATACTTTACCTCCAAGATGACTGCCTTGTCTGTTTTGCATGACAAACCTTATTATTTTTTACTTAAATTCTCTTTCTCCTGATCACTAACAAATCAAATCTGCTCTACTTCCTAAGTTGACACTAAACAATTCCGTCTCACGTAACTTAGATGGGTCCTTGCTCTCCGCCCTTGACCTTAACAAACTCGCAAATCGATACCCATTAACACCTAAAATTTCCTAGGCATGCTCCCGATTATAACTCCCAACCCATAACCAAGCTTCTAAGTAAATACTTACTAGCCTTAGTCCAATACATTGACTTAAAGTAATCTATAATGAACAGTAACCGTTAATATCTCTTTATTAAGAGATAGTATTGCAATAATTATTACACAAACTAAACCGGTACTCATTGAAATAAAAACTTCCGGATATTAAGAGAAAGGCGAAGTCATTCTCCTTAGTTGTAGTCTAAAGGCAACTTACTCAAATTGTCTAAAATTCCATGCATTCGTATACAATACTACTTATCCATCCATCTATACTTTTACTATACTTACAGAATATGCAATAACCTATATCTATCAGGTATAACTGTACTCCATATCAAATGTTCTCTTGTCTCTATACTGAACATATCTAATCTTTCAGTCTTACTAAATGTCCGGTTTGGGCACCAAATCAGAATTTCTAATAGAAAGTAGATCATACTCTAGCACTTTATCCTAATTCCTAAACCTACTAAACCATATCTAACCATACATTCCTAAACCTACTAAACCATATCTAACCATACATTGCTAAACTTACAAAACTATATCTAACCATACATCAACTCGACTCTCTCGATCCAATACTGTAGCAAATTTAACTGCTTCCACTGCATGAATTTTTACGTATGCCCTCTCTCAGTATAAATGAAAATGGACAGCATAATAATGCCCTTTTTAAACCACACTTGAGGAGTGAAAATCTTCTGTAGAAGCTAACCTAAATGCCCGATTTTCCAGGAGATATTAACCTAAATAACCAATAAATATTAACTACCCATGCGGGGTCGCAGAAATACCTGGATTAGGACCCAGGCGCGGGGCGAACCCCCTCGGAGCTGATGGACCCGTAGGTCTTCCCAGGCCATCCGTCTAGGAGAAGGAAAACTCTGAAACTAAACCTAGGGGAGGGAGGCCTCTTCAGTCCTGGACGACAACCTTCCTAGAGCTGGTGACTCAAACAAATCACCGGTTGGCAAACCTAAACTGCTTAAGGAGGAGATAGACTCTGTCTATCGCTCGGCTTTCATACTCCTTCTTTGCCTATTGGCCAGGCGTAGAGGTACTATCACAGGGACTCGCTTGAATCACCCAGTGGTTGACCTTGTTTCCTGACTAGGGTAATGAACGCCGCTTTTCCCCACTCCTGCCACATCCCATCCCCCTAAACTGGACACAGTTGGGTGCTTCAGTGCCATATATGTCAGTGCAGTTGGACTGGGCTGGCTTTGCCTAATGGATTGAGGGTACCGGATTGACAGTTCCTGGCTGCTGTTTCCGACTGATAGTACAGGAGCCCTAACTCTTTGGTAGCGCTTAGAGCGGCTGCTCCATCAACAGTTGTAAAATATCGGGATGTTTGTAGTGCCATGTCGCGCATGGAAAGGGACCCTGCACTCATCCCCGGTGGGCTTTCCCGAGGCCACAATCCTGTGGGTGAGGACAGCTGATGGTCTACTTGTATTGCATGTCTGGTATTCTGCACAACTACTTGTCCAGCACCCCCTCACTCATCCACCCTAACTGAAACTTTTAAATAAAATAAAATGAAATGACAGCTCAAGCAAAAGTTACGTTTAAACCAGGACCAAACTCAAAGAAAACCAACCTGCCTCCTCCCTTGAGGCTTGCATTTACTAATATCCGCGGGCTTAGAACTAACTTAGATGATGTTGAGTCATTTCTCCTTGTAAACACCCCGGATATCTTAGCATTAAGTGAAACTAACCTTCACTCCTCCATACCCTCTAACCACTTTAACATGCCTGGTTATCTCCCACTCTACCGTAAGGACTCGGACAGACATATGCATGGACTTGGAGTCTATATTCGAAACACCCTCCCCCTAACTAGAGAAATAAAACTAGAATCAGAGGGCCAGGCCTTTATGTGCTTCAGACTAAATATGCAACACAATATTAGCTACTTATATTTTCTCTACCGCTCTCCCTCAAACCAAGACTGTACCCTAATAAACAAAGTCTCAGACAGCATAGATATAGCACTCTCCCTCGATACTAGCGCACAAATACATGTATTTGGTGACTTCAATGTCCACCACAGTAACTGGCTAGGATTCTCAAATCACACAGACGTAGCTGGTAGCGCCACATATAGCTTCTCTATATCTCATTCCCTATCTCAGATGGTTACATTTCCGACACGTTTCCCAGACCAGCACGATCAACATGCCTCACTTCTAGATCTCTTTCTGACAACAGTTCCCAATGACTGTACAACAAATGCCCATAGCCCACTCGGGAATGCTGATCACGCTGTGATAATGGTAGAAATCAGCCTAAATTCTCGCCCTAAAACTGAAGACCCACTACTCAAAACAACGAGGTATTACAAAAAGGCTGATTGGGAAGCCATCAGGGAGCTCATCAGAGATGCCCCATGGCAAAATATCTTTACTCTTCCAGCGGAACAGTGTGCAAATGAGACAACTGAATGGTTCAAAACTGCTATTGAAGCACATGTTCCCGCACGGAAATACTATAGCAAGCCCCACTCCCCCCAATGGTTTACTTCTGCTTGTGCAGCTGCCATCTGTCAAAGGCAGCATGCGTTCCGCAGATTCAACCGACATAAGTCCAGCTCAAATAAACAGAAGTTTATAGAAGCTAGAAATAATTGTAAGAGAGTGATAGACACAGCTAAGTCAGATTACTCTGAAACCACCAGAAAGCGCATCGAAGCACAGAAATTAGGAACCCGGGATTTTTGGAAAATCTACAACAGCGTAGTTAATAATGGACAGTCAATTATTCCCCCACTAACAAACAATCATGAGGTTGCTTGCACGGCAACTGACAAGGCTAATCTGCTTGCCAGTCGGTTTGCCTCAAACTCCACACTGAACTCGGTACACCACTCACTCCCTGATTTTCCTCTGCGAACAGACGCCACACTTGACGACTTGAAAATCACCCCTTCTCAGGTACATGCTATTATAAAAAACCTAGACACCTCTAAAGCATGTGGACCAGATCTCATCCCGGCTGTGCTATTAAAAAAATGCTCTGCCGAGGTTGCTCCAGTTCTGTCCAAACTTTACAATAAATGCCTTAACGAATCTTGTTTTCCCGACTGCTGGAAAACCGCCTCTGTGGTACCAGTCTTCAAGAATTCTGGTGAAAGAACTGACCCACTAAATTATCGCCCCATTAGCCTCCTCCCGCTTTTCGCCAAAATATTTGAGTCCTTAGTTAATAAAGCCCTAGTCCAGCACCTAACAGCTGCTAAACTCTTGACTGACAAACAATATGGATTCAGGCAAGCCCGTTCAACAGCAGATATCTTAACTGTAGTTTCTGAACGTATATACCGTTCATTGGATAAAACAGGGGAGGGTAGAGCGGTGGCCCTTGATATATCTAAGGCTTTTGACAGGGTATGGCACGATGGTCTTCTAAGGAAAATTAGATCATATGGAATCACTGGAAGAATTCATAACGTAATTAAATCCTTCTTAAGTAATAGAAAAATCAAAGTTGTCCTCGACGGACGTACATCCAAACAATATGACATAAATGCGGGAGTGCCTCAGGGGTCTATCCTTGGACCTCTATTGTTCCTGATATTCATAAACGACCTCCCTGATAATATTGTTTCGGAGATGGGTATATTTGCCGATGACACCACTCTCTATAACAGATATGAGGGGAAAACAAATGAACACATATCCAAGAAAATGGCAGAAACACTAGAGGATGACCTCCAATCCGTAGTGGAATGGGGACAAAAATGGTTGGTCTCATTCAATGCTGCTAAGACTAAGCTTGTTTCCTTCAATAACTACAAGAAACCTTCTCTACCACCAATAGCAATGGCCAAGAACACATTGCCTGAAAGTACTTCTTTTAAACTCCTCGGCCTAACGTTTACAGGGAATATGAACTGGAATAGATACATTGAGAGCATTGCCAAGGCTGCTGCAAGGAAGGTTGGCTCCCTCTACCGTGCTAGAAAACTACTTACGCCTGCCAGTATCCTATACCTCTATAAGGCAACCATTCGCCCATGTATGGAGTACTGTTGTCACATCTGGGCTGGTGCATCTGCTGCTTGTCTCTCGCTCCTGGACAGGGTTCAAAAAAGAGTCGCAAACCTGATAGGTCCTGAACTGTCATCTGGGCTTCAACCTCTGTCCCATCGACGAGATGTTGCATCCCTCTGCCTGTTCTACAAATACTTTAATGGTGAATGCTCTGACGAACTGCAAACACTTGTACCTCCCCGACGTAACTACCCCCGACAAACCCGACAAGCTACTAAGTCTCATCCCTTTACAGTGGAGATCCCTAGGTGCAAGAAAGCCTTTTACTCCAATAGTTTCTTCCCCAGAACTGCGGGTCTTTGGAACTCCCTTCCGGGATTCTGCTTTCCCAACTGCAATGATATGCAGAAGTTCAAGTGTAATGTTAACAAACATCTTTCTACTCTTCTCCCTTCATAATGACCCCGCTAATTAATTCCCTAATAGTAGCCCCCTGCTTCAAAGTGGCACTGTGCCTTGTTTGGGGTGAAAATTGAATAAAAAAAAAAAAAAAAAAAATAAACAGATAGATAGATAAATATATCCGCGTGTTAAAATGTTTTCATCTTAAATTGTACGCAATTCTGAAGAATGTAAAGGCTATGCATATATGAAATTCAGTGTAATACTAAAATAAAACCAGAATCTAATACGAAAGCATAGAAACGTCAATAGGTTATTAATTCACGCTTCTTTTTCAAAAGAATATGCGGTAGTCGCTCGCATATCCATGACTGAGTATATGAACCTATTCGGTTTAAATTACTGTAAATAGAAAAAGGGTAACTTTTATATATATATATATATATATATATATATATATATATATATATATATATATATATATATATATATATATATAGGGCATTTATTTTTTCTCGTATATATATAGTCATTCACATACAGTACCGTTTCGCTGTTTCACAGCTCATCACTGCGGCTAAACAAGCCACTACATAAAGCCAGTCTCGAAATCCGATCGTCCAAACGACTCGGAACGTCTAATCTTTTCGCTATCCGCTTCTGCTAGGCGGGCAGTGAATTAACAATGTTTTGACATTGTCCAAATCCCTAAGCTCAATTTGTTTACACAAAGAGCATCGCTTCATACGCTAATGATAACTTGTATATCACTTCCCATTATGCTCAACCATAAGATAGGGAGCATTATATATATATATATATATATATATATATATATATATATATATATATATACATTCGCGCCAAAATGAAATTCCGCACTTGTCATTTTTTTCAAAATCCGCAACTATAGGAAAAAAAATTGAAATTAAGAAACTTATACCTCAATTGATTTGCCTTTTATTCCTCTATAATTTTACCTGTTCATATTTGCTTTTTGATTTAAGTATCGTAGTGTATTCGTCAATTCAAAAATAACTTCTAATCGAGAATGCAAAAAGAAACTCCGCAACATCAAATGAGCTTAAAATCAACTTAAATATCCACCTTTTAGGAAACAAAGCATTTCCAATCGTAGTTGTTTGTTATACAACGTTACATTTAGTCCATATGCCTCGACTTTCTTTTAGTTATCGTCAAAAGCTGAATAATCTCCACCTTTCTGGTTTATCCAATCAAAAACACCGGTCGCAGACTGAAATGCCACGAGTAAACGGTACAATTGACTGTGTAAAAGCACCGACACATGCAGTGTTCGTGCTGCTTCTAAATCTGGTCGTCCTAGAGTTACTTCTTAGAGGGAAGGCTATGCTAACAAGATCTGCAGCCTCAGAAACAGATTTTACACCGTTTTCTAAATCTAAAAACAGTGTAATCTTGTTAAAAAGTACTCTCTTTCTAAAGTAAAAACAAATTGAAGAGAATTATATGTGCGAGTCTGTGTGGCAAGGCGCAAGCTTATAATTTCTGTAAAGTACAGAAAGCGCCGTCTGAACTTCGTCAGATTCAATAGAAGATCATAACTCTTCACATTAGTCGAATGTGATATTTAACTACGAAAGCAAGTTCAATAGGTCAGACAGTGATGGTAGGCAGTATGTCCGAAAAAGGAACGACGAAGAATATAATCCTAGGTGCACAGTTTCAACGCTGCAAGGACGAGAAGGCTCAGTTTTGGTGTGGGGCGTTGTTTGTGCCAATAGTTCGCTTGCAAGGTCGAATTAATTTAATCAAGTACATTATTATGTTGACTGATCATTTTCTACCCTGTTTTGGTCGAAATTTGGATGATAATTCCATCTACATGTAGGATAATGCTTCGATTCATACAGCCGCCAATGTCAAGATGTTCTGTAAAGAGCATGATATTCCATGTTTGACATTGGCCTGCACAATCTTCGGACCTTAATCTTATTGATAACGTATGACATTACATGAAGCAACAGCTATGCAATGATAAAATGTCAAAGCTCGAAGAACTTTGGACAAAAATTAAATAGAAGTGCGATGTTCTTTCGCCGGAGTATTGCTAGCTGTCACATTGCAAAAAGGTTATGCTTCTAAATATTAACTAGCTCATTGCGTTTCTTGTTGTATTTATGTTGCATTAATGTTCTAAATTGTATTTTAATAATAATTTTTTATTAAGCGGAATTTTTAATTGAAAGAACACTAAGATACTTCAATTAAAAGTCAAATATGAACAGGTAAAATTCTAGAGGAATAAAAGGCGAATAAAATGAGGTATAGGTTGTTAAAACAGTTACATTCAATTTAGCTTAAGTTTGAGGTTTTTGAAAAAATGACGCCCGAATTTTCTTTTTGGCGCTACTATATATATATATATATATATATATATATATATATATATATATATATATATACGGAATAAACACGGTCACATGCCGGTACTAGCCAGATCACCGAAGCCAGCCAACATTGAGTCTGGCTAGCACAAGATGATTGACCATTAGAGAATTCTAGGCGGTGTATGTGCACTCTGTTTATCTCAGCATTGTTTCCAGTCGTATTGAACATCCACTTTTCTATTGGTATTTAACAACAGCGTCTCAGTAGAGGTGAATTGTGAGATTGCGCACATCTTGTCATAAAAAATCCATGTCATGCACCTTTATAGGTGCATATTAATGTGACAAGTGTAGGAAAGTAATATATATGCAGTTACTTTTATGTGTCTGGATGTATGTACGCGTATGTAGTTGTAATCTAATTGCACATTGTGTATATTGATTATACACATAAGTGGGTGAGTTTTTGTCAGCTTTCTATTTAGTTTGTGTGTGTCGATACGCTTGCACCTTTGCTTCGTTCCACATTTTCTCTAGCGTGTAACATAGAATTGGTATACGTATGTTGGGAAACGCATAGACACGGTCGGCCCATTTACCTTAGGGGTGTGCTTGCGTGTAAATACATAATAAATAGAAAGGTTTTGGAAAATCAATTTCAGTCCTTTATACAGGATTATTTACTTTGATAGCTATAGATCGGCGCATTTTACCATGAATTAATTTTTCCATTTGCTTAGGCATTCGTTTTTTTAGTACGTAAATTGTAAATGTTATTTATTTGCAATACGTTTTAATGAAATATATTATTGATACGAAAATGAATTTTTACCTAAATGCGAGTTGAGAACAATTTTACCTTTTACCAATTTGGTACCCCCAAATGGGAGCGGCATAAATATTGTTTTAAAATATATTTATCCACCAACACGGCGGCTTTGGCATCTACGACTTATCAGAGTGCCTGAATCTATAGAGATTCGAAATCGGGACCCCATGGTAAGAACCCTAAAGCTATCTCGTGCAACTACTGGATCTATCGCGTTTTATGTAGATGTTTTTATTTGTTTTTGTTTGCGATACTTTTGAATGAATTCAATCATTTAGAAGAAAGTTAATTTTTACCCAACTTGCATTAAGGTAAATTCTACATAAAACGCGATACATTCAGCATTCCCGCGAGATAGCCCATAGATTCAGTTACTTGGATGAGTCATAAACGACGAAACACGTGACAGTGGATAATTATATGTTAAAACAACGTAAATTGTAATGGTAGAATGAGATGTTTACAAAAACTTGTAATGGTAAAATGAGATTATACAAAAACTTGTAATGGTAAAATGAGATGGTTACAAAAACTTGTAATGGTAAATTGAGATGGTTACAAAAACTTGTAATGGTAAAATGAGATGTTTACAAAAACTTGTAATGGTAAATTGAGATGGTTACAAAAACTTGTAATGGTAAAATGAGATGTTTACAAAAACTTGTAATGGTAAAATGAGATGTTTACAAAAACTTGTAATGGTAAAATGAGATGTTTACAAAAACTTGTAATGGTAAAATGAGATGTTTACAAAAACTTGTAATGGTAAAATGAGATGGTTACAAAACTTGTAATGGTAAAATGAGATGTTTACAAAAACTTGTAATTGTGAAATGAGATGTTTACAAAAACTTGTAATGGTAAAATGAGATGGTTACAAAAACTTGTAATGGTAAAATGAGATGGTTACAAAAACTTGTAATGGTAAAATGAGATGTTTACAAAAACTTGTAATGGTAAAATGAGATGTTTAAAAAAACTTGTAATGGTAAAATGAGATGGTTACAAAAACTTGTAATGGTAAAATGAGATGTTTACAAAAACTTGTAATGGTAAAATGAGATGTTTAAAAAAACTTGTAATGGTAAAATGAGATGTTTACAAAAACTTGTAATGGTAAAATGAGATGGTTACAAAAACTTGTAATGGTAAAATGAGATGGTTACAAAAACTTGTAATGGTAAAATGAGATGGTTACAAAAACTTGTAATGGTAAAATGGTTAAATGAGATGGTTAAAAAAAATAAATACAGGTTTCAGAAATTTAAAGCAATAAAGATATATATATATATATATATATATATATATATATATTTATATATATAGATATTTAATTAAATAGCGTTTTTTTATCAACCGCAATAAACTATAGACGTTTTAATTATTCTGCCTTAGATCAAAGCGAATTAGTTTTGCGTAAAACGTATACGATAAAATAAAGACATAAATAGATTACTTGTAATTACTTTTATGTATCCATGCTAATAAGGCATTTTTCACGAAATTTCAGGTATTTTTCCGTACAATTGACGTACAAGTTACGTAGACATTTGGATTGACTTTCCCAGGTCCGGTACCAACACCGCTCAAACAGCCAAATAAAGCAAAATTTTTCAAAAAATAAAAACACTCAGCTCCAAAACAATTTTACCCATAGTAACACGTATTAAAGATCCGTGTAGCTTGTTTAATATCTATAGTTCTTTTATTCTAAAGTATATTATGTTGTATCACATTGTTTTTCTTATTGGTTTTGCGATTACCGACAATATGGAAGCAATTAAGAAGCCCGTCCTTACCAGGCAGCATCGGTAGGGTGTGTAGTATTTATTTTCCGTGTTTAATGAACGCGTATTTGACAGAAAATAAATGCATAGGCTTCGCATTGTCTGAAAGTTACAAGGTAGAAAACGTGATTGGAATATTCTGGGAAAGTCGACATCAGACAAAATGTGGAATAAAAACGATCCCTAGTCACGTCTCGTTTGTTTACAGATTTTTACAACCCCATCTCACCAATCTCCCCCGCCATGCTATTTTCTATTCGTCGGAAGAATATCTGACGAGCCGCCTTTTGTCGATACATTTGTTCCATTGTCAAAAGCAGAGCTTGGCGAAAGACAACGTCTCACGCAGGCCGGCACTCCAAAGAATTGCCAGTGACCAATTATAATCTCTGGAAATAACAAGTAATTAAATATGAACTCCTGCAGATTAGACAATGCCGTCATTACTTACGGCCTAGCATCTTAAGGATAACATTTTCGTCTGGTCCGACAGTCAGTCTGTCATACTGAAGATTGCTCTATCAGGTTTAAGTCAATTTCATTAAAAATTACTGTTTTAAAACTACACAATGTATTTGTTGACTGTGAAAGCGTACCTGGATTTCTTCGTAAATTGTATGTTGAATTTATTCAAGTCTTTATATATTATTTACAAAAAAGCTTAAAATACTACGTCACAGAATGATGATGATGATGATGATGATGATGATCATCATCATCATCATATGAATCCGAATATTTCAGGGCTGGCATTGGTTTCCACGATATTTTTCTAATCAACATTATTTCCATAAAGACATCGAGGATTACGGGCGGTACCAAATGAAGGTTGCCAACATCCTAAGTTTAAGTGATTTTTGTGGAAGTAACTATACTTTGGATAAGAATGGATAATTTCTAATTGGATTAACGATTGTTCTCATCTCATCAGATAATATTCTACAACGCGTCAATCAATTTTAGCTTCGAACTTTCTTGTTATAATGAGGAAGCTTTGTGTAGACCAATGGAACTTTTTATGGTATTTCAGCTTGAATCTTTATTCAACCCACATGACTATTGTTCTAGCGCTTTGCGCTATTGCTGTGTCGGAGTGTTAAGTGAATTTTGAATGATATTCTTAGCATTATCTATGTTAAAAATTGAATCTTTAAGGTCCACATGACTGTCAGTAAGAACTGATTATTGCTCAACACTTTACCTGTTGTGTCAGAGATCAATATTCGATCAGATAAACCTGAAGAAGGGCGGATGCTCCGGGGACCATAATGTTGTGAGAGAAACATCCAACATGAAAACGGGTCATAGATATGACCTTAAACTATATCGAGTGGTGAGGCCCCAGATTGCGGGCTTTGAGGAGTGTGGAGCCACCCTTTAATTACCATTGCTCCCAGGTCCACTCTGACCCGGAGTGGTAGTACTTGTTAGGGCCCCAACTATGGGTTAAATAGAAACCGACTTAAAAAAAAACAAATATATTCTATTAAAAAATTTTTTCTCCAAAATCTTTGAATTCGGCATTAAATAACCTGAAAAGGGTTGATATGCCGTAAAACAAAAACAACCAACCAACATGAAAACGGTAATTTGAATAATTCAGATATTTGCTCGTTTGTCGGTCTGTCACGGTTTAGGTTCAAATAGTGTTAAGATACGTCCATCTATCTCTATAGGAAGATTTCGTTCGTTATTTAGTCTTTAAATCTGTCTGTAGATCTCAGAGAGGATTCTTTCGTTCGTTTGCCGATCATTTGCAACGCTAAACGTGCAGATTAAATAGATATATCGTAATATCATCTATTCTTAATATTTGCCTTCTCTCTTAACTAAATTTCACAGTCATCATCATTGGATTAAAGCTTTAGAAACGTCCGAATTATTATCATTGTAATTCGCTAGGATTTCTTAAACTACCCGTAACTAATGATGTAATATTGAGGAATCCCTACTTTTCGTTCGAATTAGAGTTGCTATGAATTTTCTTAAAATTCCAATAATCGCGGTTTCTTTTTAGTCATGTTCTGTATAGTGACATCACTTCTTCACCCTGACACACTTTACAATTATTTTTAAGGGGTACACACTGTTATTACTTGTATTGTTATTCGTGAGAGTTCGTCATCATTAGGACTACGACAACAGCATATTCTTTTCATTGTTTTGACTCTCGAGTATACATCCGACACAGTGAGACACAATTAATCAATCGAGAACCACATCGCTCTACATGAAAACATATAAGATGCCAATGGATATATACCTGAGAATCAAAACAAGGGAAAGAATATGCTGTTGTCATAGCTCTAGTCATCATGTATTAACATTTTCTTATACCATTACTAATATATACTTATCTAAACTTCTACTTGCATTTAGCATCAGTGCTAGTTTTTGTTTTAGTTTACATTTGGTTCGTAAAGGTCAACTCATAATGTGCGATGGTTTCCGCACTTGATGATTTTTTAGTATTTCAGCTGTTTTCATAAGTAGAGTGTTTTGTATTATGTCAATGTCCTTTTTTATTATAATTATTTCTATTTTTACTTAAATTCACTACATACAAAAACGTACTGTTGTTGATAATGAATGGGCTACTGCGAATTAGTGGACTTAGCTAAAGGCCATTCTAAGTAGAACACTGTGCAGTTAGATGTTTGCTTACATTATATTTATATTCCTCATTGTGGATGTTAGTGAAACAGGTGGAAAGGGAAGGTATTCCAAGGGGAAGCAGTTAGAGGATAGAAACTATTAAAGTCGAAAGTCTTTCGGCATCTGTGGCTCTATAGTGAAGAGTTGGGGCTTTGCTGATTTTTTAAAAATTCAATTTTCACCCCCAAACAAGGCACAGTGCCAATTTGAAGTACGGAGCTACTATCGGAGGCATAAGTTGCAGGTGTATTATGAAAGGAGATGAGTAGCAAGATGTCTGTTCACATTACACTTGAACTTCTGCATGTCAGTACAGTTGGGAAAGCAGAATCCCCGAAAGGAGTTCCAAAGTCTAGCAGTTCAGTTGAAGAAACGATGAGAGTAGAAGGCTTTCTTACACCAAGGTATCTCTACGGTGAAGGGGTGAGATTTAGCTGCTTGTCGGGTTTGTAGAGGGTATTCATGTCGAGGGGTACAAGTGCTTCTAGTTCGTCGGAACATTTACCATTAAAATTCTTTAGAGGTATGCAACATTTTGTCTGTGGGGCAGAGACTGAAGCCTACATGACAGGTCAGGACCTATCAGGTTGGCGACTCTCTTTTGAACCCAGTCCAGGAGTGAGAGACAAGTAGCAGATGCACCAGCCCAAATGTGACAACAGTACTCCATACATGGGCGAATTGTGGTCTTATAGAAGTACCGAATACTTTCAGGCGTAAGTAGTTTTCTAGCACGGTAGAGAGAGCCCGCCTTCTTCGCAGCATCCTTGGCAATGTATCTATTCCAGTTCATGTTCCCTGTAAACGTTAGGCCGAGGAGTTTAAAGGAAATACTTTCGGGTAATGTGTTATTGGCCATTGCTATTAGTGGTACAGAAGGTTTCTTGTAATTATTGAAGGAAACAAGTTTAGTCTTGTGACCATCCAATTTTGTCCCCATTCCACGACAGATTGGAGGCCATCCTTTAGTGTTTCTGCCATTTCCTTAGATATGTGTTCATTTGTTTTCCCCTCGTGCCTGTTATAGGGAGTGGTGTCATCATCATATATACCCATCTCAGAAACAAATTTATCAGGGAAGTCCTTTATGAATATCAGGAATAATAAAGGTCCAAGGATAGACCCCTAAGGATTTATATCATATTGTTTAGATGTACGACCGTCGAGGACAACTTGGCTTTTTCTCTTACTAATGAAGGATTAAATTACATTATGTATTCTTCTAGTGATACCATATGATCTAATTTTCCTGAGAAAACCATCGTCCCATAACCTGCCAGAAGCCTTAGATATATCGAGAGCTACCGCTCTACCCTCCCTGTTTTGTCCAGTGAATGGTATATACGTCCAGAGATTACAGTTAGGATATCTGCTGTGGAACGGGCTTGCCTAAATCCATATTGATTTTCGGCTAGGAGTTTAGCAGCTGTAAGGTGATTGACTAGAGCTGTGTTAATTAAAGACTCAAATATTTTGGCGAAAAGCGGAAGAAGGCGAATGGGGCGATAATTTAATGTGTTAGTTCTTTCGCCAGAATTCTTGAAAACTGGTAACACAGAAGCGAGATTGGTTAAGGCATTTGTTGTAAAGTTTGAAGCATTTTTTTAATAGCACAGCAGGGAGGAGATCGGGTCCACATGCTTTTGAGGTTTTTTATGATATCATGTACATGAGAAAAGGTTATTTTCAAATCATCTAGTGTGGCGTCTGTCCGAAAAGGAAAATCAGGAAAGGAGGGTGTGTCGGGTCCAATGTGTAGTTTGAAGCAAACTGACTGGCAAGCACGTTAGCTTTCTCGGTTGCCGTGCAAACAACCTCATGATCGTTTGATAGTGGGGGAATCGTTGACTCGCCATTATTTACTATACTGTTGTAGATTTCTGTACTTCGATGCGTTTTCTGGTGGTTTCAGTGTATTCTGTCTTAGCTGTCACTATTTCTCTTTTACAATTCTAGCGTCTTTTTGTAATAGCTCGTTTTTTTGAACACTGGCTCTTCGGTTTTGGGCCGAGAATTTAGAGTGATTTCTACCATTATCACAGCATGATCATCATTACCGAGTTGGCTGTGGGCATTTGTTATACAACCATCGGGAACTGTGGTTAGAAATAGATCTAGAACTGAGGCATGTTTATCTTGCTGGTCTGGGAAACGTGTCGGAAATGTAACCGTCTGTGATAGGGAATGAGATATACAGAAGCTATTAGTTATGCTAGAAGCTACGTCTGTCTAAGTAGAGAATCCAGGCCAGTTACTGTGGTGGACATTGAAGTCACCCAATTCATGTACTTGTGCGCTAGTATCGAGAGAGTGCTACATCTATGCTGTCAGAGACTTTGTTTATTAGGGTACAGTCCTGGGTTGAGGGAGAGCGGTAGAGAAAATGAAAGTCGCTAGCATTATGTTGCATGTTTAGTCTGAAACACATAAAGGACTGTTCGTCTGATTCTGGTTTTGTTTTCTAGTCAGGGGGAGGGCGTTACTTACAGTAGAGTCCAAAACTAAGGGACACAATTTTAAAACATAATATTTGTTAGAAATAACAACCGTGAAAAGCTGAAATTTTGACAACTGGTAGTCGTTATCATCCATCATAAGATACTTCAATTTGAATCATTTACAAAGGATAGAAAAAAAATTATCATAATTATATTAAAATAGGAATTTCCAAAAGTAAGGGACAAAATTGAGGAAAACAATGTAAATAGTATGCTATATTCAATTTTTTTTATTTCCTCTAATGAATAAGTCTTACTTAGGCATTTGTAAACGTTGCATATGTCTGCACCATAGCGAAATGCCAAAAACGTGATTACTCTATGAGACAAGCTATTGTGAAGCTACACAAGAAAAAACACACCATTAGAGAGATTTCAGAGAAAGTGAAACGTTCCAAGAATGTTGTAGGCCGTGTTGTTAAATCCTACTATGATACTGTCAAAATAGTTAGTGCCTTTAAAATCGGCAGACCCCGCAAAACTTTGGCACGAGATCTAATAATACAGCTTATGTCATTAAAGGACCGTTTTAAGTCTTGCACAGTAATTAAAAGGGTTATGAATAGCACTTCATGCGTTAATGTGTCGAGACAGACTTTTTCTAGACGACAGCAAGAAATAGGGCTGTTTAATCGAACCTCAGGGAAAAAAACACTTGTTAGTTCGAAGAATAAGAAGAGATTAGAGTTTGCAAACAGGTATGCAATTTGGACATATAAAACTTGGCAAAAGTATTTTTCGGTGATGAAAGCAAGTTTACTTTATTTGGAAATGATGGCAAAAACAATGTAAAGAGACGTATTGGTGAAAGATTAAGTGCAAAGTGTACTAAGAAAACTGCCAAGTTTGGGGACGTAAGCGTCATCGTATTTGAAATGTTTTCTAGCCAAGGTATACAAACTCGTGTAAACTCGCAGATCTATAAAAACATCGTTCAAGATCATGTTACCAATCATACAGAATTCAGATTTCGATAGGGCTACCTTTATGCAAGATAATACCCCATGCAAGATAATACCCCATGTCACAAGGAAAAGGTATTAATGAGTTGCCTTAGCGAGCAAGATTTCCAAAATTATGGATTGGCCACCGCAATGTCCTGGCTTAAATCCAATAGAAAATCTTTGGAAGACCTTAGGAATGAAAGTTATTGAAAGAAATCCCACTAACACGGAGGATTTGTGGGTGAAGCTTCAAGAAGAATGGTCTAAAATTAGTATCGAGAATTGTCAGGAACCGATTCGTTCTTGTAGTCGAAGATGTGCAGCTGTCATTTACTAAATATTGATTCTACATGTATTTTTATTGTTTTTTGGCTGTTTACATTGTTTTTCTCAATTTTGTCCCTTACTTTTGAACGTTCCTATTTTGAAAATAAAAAAATAATTGTTATAATTCTTTTTTCTATCCTTTGCAAGTCATTCAAATTTTAGTATGTTATTATAAATGATAACGAATACCAGTTGTCAAAATTTCAGATTTTCACAATTGTTATTTCTAACAAATATTATGTTTTAAAATTTTGTCCCCTACTTTTGGACGCTACTGTATATAAACTCCAAACTCGTGCATATGTCTGTCTGAGTCCTTAGGGCAGAGAGGGAGAAAACCAGGCATGTTTAAATGGTTAGAGGGAATGGAAGAGTGTAGGTTAGTTTACCTTAATGCTAAGATATCTGGGGTGTTTACTAGGAAAAATGATTCAACATCGTCTAAGTTAGTTCTAAGCCCCCGGATATTCGTAAATGCAAGCCTCAAGGGAGAAAGTAGGTTGGTTTTGTTTGAGTTTCATCCTGATTTAAATGTAATTTTTCATTGAACTCTCATTTTATTTTATTTAATTTAAAAGTTTCAATTAGGGTGTGTGAGGGCTGCGGGACAAGTGGTTGTGCAGAATATAAGACATACAATACAAGTAGACCATCAGCTGTCTCCTCATCTACAGGATTGTGACCTCAGGAAAGCCCATTGGGGTTGAGTACAAGATCCCTTTCCAGGCGCGACATTGCACTACAAACATCCCGATATTATACAACTTTTGATGCAGTAGCCGCTCTAGAGCGCTACCAAAGAGTTAATGATCCTGTACTATCAGTCGGAAACAGCAGCCAGGAACTGTCAATCCGGTACCTTCAACCCATCAGACAAAAGTCAACTCAGTCAAACTGTACTGGCATATATGGTACTTAAACACCCCCACAGTGTCAAGTTTAGGAGGATGAGATGTGACGGGAGCGGGAAAAACGGCGTTCATTGCCCTAGTTAGGAAACAAGGTTGACCACTGAGTGTTTCTGTCGAATCCCTGTGATAGTACCTCTGCGCCTGGCTAATAGGGGAAGAAGGAGTATGAAAGCTGGGCGGTAGACAGCAGTTTAGGAGGAGAAACCGGTGATTTGTTTGAGTCACTAGCCCTGGGAAGGTTGTCGTCCGGTATTGAAGAGGATTCCCTCCCCTAGGTTTACCTTCAGAGTTCTCCTTCTCCTTGAAAGATGTCCTGGGAAGATCTACGGATCCATCAGCACCGAGAGGGTTCGCCCCGCGCCTGATTCCTAAACCATGTATTTTCTGTGACTCCGCATGGGTAGCTAATGTTAATCGGTTTTTTAGTAGGTTATATATCTATTTAAAAGTTACACTCCTCGAAGTAATTAAAAAGGACATTAAAAATGCTTTTCATTTTCATTGCTAATGGAACAATGTAAAACATTCATGCAGTGGAAGCAACTAAATTTGCAACAGTATTAGTTTGAGAGAGAGGGACAGACACAGAGACAGATAGGTCTTAATGTATGGTTCAGATATAGTTTATATGTTAGTTTAGGACTAGGATGATATGTCAAAGTATGATTAACTTAATATTAGGAATAAAAATTTGGTGCTCAACTCTGAGTATTTAAGACGACAGAAAATAAGATGTATGCTCAATAGAGATACAAGTAACAACATTTGATTTGGAGTTCAGTTCAGTAAAGGTATAACTGGAAAATATATAAGATATGGCGTATTCTGTAAGTATAATTAAGCATAAATTAATAAATACTATGTTCTCAGTAGATACTTAACATCTAAATTTCCATATATTCGTATGTATGTTGCCTTCAGACTTCTAACGAAGGAGGATAGCTTCGCCTTTATTTTAAAATTCGGAAGTTTGTATTTTGTATTAAAAAAATCAGTTCAGTTTTTATGTATTAATTATTGTAATACTATCTCCTATCAAAGAGAAATAGATAGAGGGTTGCTATTCATTATAGATCACTTTAAATCTATGTATAAGATTACGGCTAGTAAGTATCTACGTTCCAGCTTAGCTATGGGATAAGAGTATACTCTAAAACATGCCTTCGTATAAATCTTTAGAAGTTAATGTATATCGATTACAAAACCGTCACTCTACTAAGGTTAAAGGGTTGAGAGCTAAAAACTCTCATAGTTATGGGCAATGGATTAGATTTAATGGAACCTTGGGAAATAGAACAGTTGGTTAGTGATTAGGAGAAAAGGTTTAAATAACAGATTACAGTATAATAACACGTTAGGATATAGAGTTTTGGGTAGAGTTTCGAAAAAGAAAAAAGTTTGGCATGCAAAACAGACAAAGGTAGTCGTCTTGGAAGTAAAGTATCTATAGGATATAATTGGAATTACGTAGCATACTAGCAGCGGTATTGTACGGTTTTGAGAGAAAGCATAGGTACATAGTATGATGGTTTATTGTTCTAGTCCGTAATTTAGGCCAGGCACAAAGAATCCCAAGGGAGTCTCTAATATTGTAAATGCGTCTGTCTAATTTTTTTTAAAGTAGTTGAATAGAGTTTTATTATGTGTTCATCTTAGCATAGCATTTTTAGGTCGGTTTGATATATTTACATCTGGGGGTGACAAGTGCAGAAATGTATTTTCCATTAAAATATTTATCAAACAAGCACCTGTTTTGTTTTTTTTAATCTGCCTACTGCATTGTTCTGTTCGGTAATAGTTGATCGATCTTCTCAAGCTTTACCTTTATTCTTGAGAATAACTCGTTTATTTTAAATTGCTGGGTGCCTGTACTGAGGAATACTAAAAGTAAAAGGAAAGGTTAGTATTTAACTATATCAATAAGAGACATTAAATAACATTGAATAATTTTCATGTCAATTGATGTTAAGAAAACTTCATTTTAGCCCAATGACATTATCTTCAATTACAACTTAATATTCGGGTAAGGATTGAGGTGAAGTGCATTTCCTGTTCGGCAAGATCCTCTTCGATTCGGAGAATTTTTATGTTTGTCTTGTCCAGTGTGTCTAACTTTCGAAAGCTGGATGTTCCTACATTAAAATTTCTTTTATGTGTTATCCATTCCAGGTAATAGGGCGATAAAAACGGATGCCATTAATGAATTTATAAGGCCTTAATGGTTTAGTCATATGCGTAGACATATTTTATTGACGTATTACAAAGTATGCTGGTAGAAATAATCTCACATCATACGGAATAATTTTTAGACGACCGTAATCGATCCATTACGAAGCAAGAGGTTTTGGTAGGTGTAAAGATCGCCATTCATATATATATATATATATATATATATATATATATATATATATATATATATATATCTTAGTGCAGAATGCGAGACATTGGTGCATTTAACGTTGAGGGATCAAGATTCTCCCGAAATGGGCATTGAATGAAGGTTGTCTATATTTAACCCACTTATATTGTCCAGTAGGAGCGCTTAAACCTATAATAAACTCATACAAATTCTCTAAAAGGGGAATAATACACGTGAAGAAGGCTATATTCGACTCTAATGCGAGCACGTTCTATGGGCATGAAAAGCATTTGCATTCCTGTTCATCAGATAATCAACTTATCCATATAACCAAGTTTCTTCTTCCGTTGTATTCAATTTGTTTATCAAGGGATGCACCTCACCTTGAATCTTCCACAGGTTCCAGCCCTTCCGTTCTCACTTTTATCAGTCAGCCTCATCATCAATTCTAATCGTGTTTTACTAAGAGCTGCGATGAAGATACCATTTTCTCTTTGCTGTTATATTTTCTTTTTACGAGGTTTGTTTCTTTTGTAAATTTCATGGTGAGAAAACATCGTTTCTATCCGGAAACGCGGGAAGGAAACACATTAAGCTTCCGGTTTGAAAAGATGGACGAAAACAAAATGTCGCGCCAGTTTTACGATGGGTGGTGATGATAAAACTCAGCGTTTTATATGACTTGCGTGTTTTATTGACGGACATGAAAAAAAGGTTATGACACACTTGAAACTCACGGTGCATTTGATTTTAAGGCCAGCGTGATTCTGAATATCAACGCTTTAATTTACTTTCATGCATGTTCCGCGATGGTTGCAACGTTTTTCAAAGAGCTATTAAGTTGTTATAATGCGTCGCGTAATCTTCACAGACACGCACAGACAACACCCTCACACACATACACACACATATATATTTATACGTAGATTTATATAAAGAAATAGAACACGTAGGCGATGAAAATAAAATTGAATAATTTACAATATTTATGGATTCATAAATTAAAAAAAAAATAATAATAAATTCTTAATCCATAGACTTTCAAAGATATGCACCGATAAACAAAGTGCATCTCTGGTTAGTATAAATTAGAATATATATATATATATATATATATATATATATATATATATATATATATATATATATATAGTAATGTGATTGATAATTTAAAAATCAAATTATAATTAAATTAAAAATCCGTTTCATAAGAAGGAACAACAACAAAATCAATTATTTGTACCATCGTTTCGGAAAACAATGTTTTTATTGTGGTAGACATCAAAATAAAAAAATAGATATCAGTTTTCCTCTCTTTCTGACGAGAAGTATTTGGCTTCAAAATGCTATGGCCTGAAGATGTTTTTTTTAATTACTATTTCCTTTGTTATAATCCTTGTTGATTTGATAAGGCAATAAAGTTTTCTTGTAACCTTACTCATTATCTTTTTTTATTTTATTCTATAGTTTGTTCATTTTAATCGAGTAAAGCTTTTTAGATCCTGATAGACTTGTTTTATTTATTAAAGATTATTGATTCAGGTTAATGGATTACTATATATATATATATATATATATATATATATATATATATATGTGTATTTTTATATATATATATATATATGTATATATATGTTATATACTGGTGGTATTAAGATGACGTATATTTTGTATTGTTGTTATTCATTTAGGGGGCGTCTTAGTGAGATATCTAGAGACAGGGTACACACTTCTATAGGAGCACCAACCTGTAATTCACTAGAAGGAGATTTATGAATATCTTGATAGATAGACCGAGAGATAGTGCGTTTCACATTTATGCGTAAATCTTTGTTGTAAATCGTCTAGTGATTGGAATGACAGCTGTTTTCATTTATCAATGAATAACGAGACACTTTGTTATAAAACAACTTGGTTTATTTAGTAAACATGCATATATACACAATACGATGGTGGAGGTGGTGGTGGTAGAGGTGTGGTTGTAAACGTGACAGGCAGTTCCTCGTCGTCTGTGTCTCGTTCTTCGTCTCCGCGTATCTCTCCTTGTTTTTGTTTACCATCTCACTTTTATGGACTTTCGAACTGGTAAGCCATAAACCAAATGACATCATTGGCCCATATTTTGACCAGCCCGGCGGTTGCTTTTGGTCTTCCATGCGACCGAATTACGTCATCTCCAGGTCATCCCATTCCCGGGTTTCATTTTTGTCGGTCAGGATTTAAGTTTATTCGAACCTTGCTCCATACAACGGCTTGACCCATAAAACGACTTACGTCATAGGACCAGGTCATCCAATTCCCGGGTTCCATTTTTGTTGGCCCGGATTTTGAGTTCATTTGCACCTTGCCTCTCCATAACACACACACACACACACACACACACACACACACACACACACACACACATATATATATATCAATTAACCTGAATAAAGCAATGATATTTTGGGTAAACAAATCCAACTTAGACATTTGGACGATGTCAAAACATTGTTATTTCACTACCCGCATAGAAGCAGCCGAATGACGTAATGCTGAAAAGCAATGACTGCCGTTAGGGCGGTCGAGTATCGATCCTGGCTTGACGTAATTGCTTGTCTGGCCGCACTGATGAGCTGTCATACAGCGAAGCAAATACTGTATGTGGGTGACTATAATGCTCCACTTCCAGTTGTCTGATCTGGCTGAAATTTTGCATGTGCAATGATTTATATCTCTACGGATTATGTGGGAAATTACAACTCTGAACTAATTGTGATTTCTGTTTTACAGGGATTTGAACTGATTCAGGTGTGAAATGGATCATGTTGAATGTCGAGCATTGATCTGGTTTTTGTATTTGAAAGGACACACCACGGGGGACTTTGTATGAAATGAAAGAAACTTATGGTGATATGTTTATATCACCTTGTAAAACGCTGGCATCGTGAATTCAAACATGGCCGGAAGTCTGTGGAAACAACTCACAGATCTGGTCGCCCCCCCCTTCTGCCATTGATGAGGCATCTGTCCGTCAAGTTGACGCTGCCATCTTGGAAGATCGGCCCAAGATGTCAAGAGTAGTACAGGGTCTGTAGAAACTATCATTCATGACCATTTGCTTATGCATAAGGTGTCTGCCAGATGGATTCCCAGGTTGCTAACACCATTCTAGAAGTGAGAACGCGTCGAGTGCTCGAGGATGAATTTGGAGATGTGCCAAGAAGATGAGTCAAAGTTTTTCAAAAGACTGATTGCACAGGAGGAAACCTGGGTCCATCACTATGGTCCAGAGACCAAATCCCAGTCAATGCAGTGGAAGCACTTGGACTCACCATCTCCAAAGAAGTCAAGGGTGCAGCCCTCCGCTGGCAAGGTCATGCTCACAGTCTTCTGGGACCAGGACGGTGTAGTGATGACAAATTTCCTGGCAAAGGGTACCACAATTACAGGAGCCTATTATGCTTCACTTTTGAGGAAATTAAGGGAAGCTATCAAAATCAAGAGGCGGGGCAAGATCAACAAAGATACCATCCTCCTGCAGGACAACGCTCCGGTCCATAACTCGCATGTCACCAGATCAGAAGCATGTAATCACCACCATCCTCCCTACTCTCCTGACCTTGCACCCTTTGACTTTCACTTCATCCCAGCCATGAAGTTGATTTTGAAAGGAAAGCGTTTCCCAGATTATGCAGCCTTGATTTCTGAAGTCACGTCGTGGTTGGAGGACCAACCTGGGGTATTCTAGAAAAACGGTCTCCAGAGCTGCATCAAACATTGGGAGAAATGCATAACTCTTGGTGATTCCTATGTAGAGAAATACTAATAACTGTAGCGAGTTTCGTTGCTCTGCTGCTATGGGAAGTGGGTCAGGGGCACTACTTATTGCACGGCCCTCGTACATCGAGTTTCATAAATTAAAGGATTGGTATAAATAAAATGCGAAATATAATTGAATAAGCATATTTTCGCATAAACATATATAAATATGTATGTGTAAATAGAATGTTTATTAATTCATGTACATGCACACATAATATACAACTATATCTTTTATATAGATATCTAGTGTATACTTCAACAGTGTAAAATACGCGATTAGAGTAGAATAAAAAAAATATCCCTTTCATAATTATGCTGCATGGAATATATGTTTCATCCCGCTACGAATTATCAAGCTAAGTGCACGGAATATTACTACTGTTTTTTTTTTAAATAAGTCTACGTAATATAGCTAGTTGACTAGTAATATCCGTTGTGTTTTTCTTTCTAACGAAGTAATATTTTCATTAGCCAATGGACAACATTTTATCAAACAAAGGCTTTGTCTAGTTGACGTGCGAAACATCTCTTTTGTCAATCCTGTCAATCGTTCCAAAAACACAAGATGTATTTAATTTACACTCCTGATATCTTATTCATGTTTTCATGAAGTACGTTTTACACGTTTTTCGTTGTATACAAAACAACATCAGAAATCAATGTGTGCTCCTCAGAAAAATAGTTGAAAAGAGGTTTTGTTTATTTTCTTGGAATTAAAATAGATTTGCTAAAAAACATGCCATGCTAATTAAAGAAAATGGAAATATTTTAAGTTAGCAAAGACATAAGAATACCCGGCCACGCGTTGCTGTGGGTCTTCTGGTTAATGCAAGTATCAGATTGATTTACCTCCACGCACACAGTATTATTAAGTATTTATACTCTCAATTTCTGGTTATGATTAAAAGTTAAAGTCAAGCATTATAGTTCACTTTGAAATGTTTCAGCAATTTCCCGGACTTGGCTATAAATATATACAAATAATTAACATCGACGATATACTTAATGTAAAAAAGAGTTTTTGAGTTCTACGATTCATTTAAACAAAAAAGATTTATTAAGCATAAAAAGAAAGTTTAATCAATCGTACTGAGACGTACTCACACTCGCACACAATCACACACGGCACGATTGTGGTGGTGTTGTTCCTCGGATGCAATGTAGCATTTTATAATAACAACTTAATGTGTTTAAAATGCTGTTCTTATGTTACATAAGCTAGTGACTAATAGTTTAGATATAATAAATTTGTATGTGGCATGTGATGTTGCAAATTTACTGTACTTTGGTTATGAAGGGAATTTCTGCAATCAAATAGTATGAATAAAGATAACACAAACACACACACATACACACACACACACACACATATATATATATATATATATATATATATATATATATATATATACAGTGATGATCATATTTATTGGCACGGTAAAATAAAAGTTAAATTTTGTCTAATAAATTCTAAAAAAGGGATTAAATTAAAGAAAATAACAAAGTATATTATGTATTTTTAACTAGCCTTTCCGATGCAGCAATCGGATTTTAGAAAAAATAAATAACAAAGGAACAACAAACATAATTGCAAAAAACCCTTGTTCAAAATTATTGGCACGGCTTTGGTTTTCTTTTAGTATCAGTATAATATCAATCAATTTCCGGTTTACGTGCTTTCTTAACTTTTTTATATCCATATTGTGCTTGTTTAACGCTAATTCAGTGAATAATTTTTTTCAGATAATTTTTAGATAGCGATTTATTATTACTATTATAAGTGACTAAATTATAATTTTCAATCGCCATGGTTAAAACTAAGGAACACAGCGAAGACGTCAGGAAGCTTGTTGTAGCATGCCATACCAATGGGGAGGGCTATGATAAGATTTCAAAGAAGCTAAACCTTCCCAAATCCACTGTTAGAGCCATAATAAACAAGTTCAAATCGCAAGGCCACGTTATGAGTTTAGAGGGTAGAGGGAGAAAAAGGATTCTTTCCCCAAGAGATGAACGGAAAATTGTTCGACAAGTAAAACAAAACCCAAGGATCTCTGTTGGGGAGATTGTTGATGAACAGAGCACCTCTGGAGTGAATGTATCTCGACATACAGTTGGTAGAGTTTTGAAGAGAGCTGGTTTAAAAGCATGTCGTCCGAGAAAGACTCCCTTATTGAAGCCTATGCACCTGAAAGCAAGGCTAGCCTTTGCAAAACGTCATATTGATAAAGATGTTGCATTCTGGAAACGTGTTCTATGGACTGACGAAACGAAAATAGAGTTATTTGGCCATAATAAAGTGTCTTATATTTACAGAAAATCTGGCGAAGCTTTCCTGCCTAAGAACACCATACCCACAGTGAAGCACGGTGGAGGCAGTTTGATGTTTTGGGGATCCTTTGCTGCCTCTGGACCAGGGCGACTTGCTAAGGTCACAGGTAGCATAAAAAAGGAAGATTATGTTAAAATATTGGATGAAAACCTGAAAGACTCTGCTAAAGAGCTCTCACTTGGTCGTCGTTGGTGGTTCATGCAAGATAATGACCCAAAGCATTCGGCTAAACTGACTAAGAAATGGCTTGAGGACAATCATATTAATGTTTTGGAGTGGCCATCACAAAGCCCAGACCTTAATCCAATTGAAAATTTATGGAGAACATTAAAATTGAGGGTAATGCAAAGGAAGCCTAAGAATCTTATTCAATTGGAGGATTATTGTCAGGAAGAGTGGGCTAAAATTACTACTGAAGAGTGCAACAACTTGGTTATAAACTATGAAAAGCGACTGAGGAAGGTAATCAAGGCCAAAGGCTATACAATTGATTATTAAATAAATCGTGCCAATAATTTTGAACAAGGGTTTTTTGCAATTATGTTTGTTGTTCCTTTGTTATTTATTTTTTCTAAAATCCGATTGCTGCATCGGAAAGGCCAGTTAAAAATACATAATATACTTTGTTATTTTCTTTAATTTAATCCTTTTTTTAGAATTTATTAGACAAAATTTAACTTTTATTTTACCGTGCCAATAAATATGATCATCACTGTATATATATAAAGAGAGAGAGAGAGAGAGAGAGAGAGAGAGATAGAGAGAGAGGGAAATAGAAGTCTGATTAGCACGAACGTGGATTTATTTTTTCTACCGTAGAAGTCAGAAGAACTTTATTTAAGTAATATACTTAATATCTGCAATTACCATATGCTCGCTTGTATTAATAAAGAGGACTCGTTGATATCTCTACCAAACCACTGGATATAGCTTATAATTAACTGTTACTATAATTGTAACTGAAATCTTAGCTGCGTCACTAGGAGTTTTCTGTATGGACACAATGTTTTGTCCCTGACCTTAATGACTGCCTATAAATACGAATTCCGAATCACCATGCAATAATTGTTTCTCTTTACCCCCAAGACGACTGCCTTTGTCTAACCTGCATGTAAAATAGAGTAAAAGAAGAAACAAATATGTTTTTCTGTTTCCCAAGCTAAAACTTGAAACTCTAAATCCTAATAGAACTCTACTGTATTCTGTAAGTTAATAACCCCGTCCCTTGAAAGCTAACAACCTGTTCCCTCCTTCTAGCTGCCACTAAAACTCTACATTACACACGCCTTAGTAGTGGAATCCTAAGCCCCAGCTCATAAGCTTCACATGCTAACCGCCTAACAGTCATCAATAAATATCTATACATTTCTACTTCTAAGACATGCATTAGAGTTCATTCTTATCCAGTTGGTACTTACCAGCCAAAGTATGCACTCAGATGCAAAGCAATCTTCATTACATAACAATGCCTCTGCCTAGATTGTTTTGCAACGATTAATACAACACCAAATCCGATACTCCCTGTTATGCAAAACGCTCGATGACTCTTAAATGAAAACTGAAATTATCTTCCTTCAATAGTAGAAACACACTAACACCTACAACTTCTATCTATTCGCATCTACTGAAAACTTGCCCAAATATATATTTACTTAATTATACATACGGAATACGCCATGACTTAAAATTTACCTCCAGTTATACCCGTACTGTACTGCGCCTACATCTTAACCCTCCTGCATTCTAAAATATACAGTGACTGGGAAAAATTCTTAGCTCAATTCCTAATACCTGCTCACACTGTAATGTAATCCTGTACCTAAGTTAACATATTAATTTAAAATTGTAAAAATCTAAAGGTAAAAGTCTTAATCCACACTAACGCCTTTCTAACAAGCCTAGTTGCTTCCACTGCATGAGTTTTTTTTCCTCCTTAGTAACAATGAAATAGCAATGTCCATAAATACCTTTGAGGAGTGTAACTATTCATTAGATATATAACATAATTAAATCCTTCTTAGATAAGAGAAAAATCCAGGTTGTCCTCGACGGTCGTACATCTAAACAATATGATATAAATGCGGGAGTGCCTCAGGGGTCTATCCTTTGACCTCTATTGTTTCTAATATCCAATTATGACCTCCCCGACACAATTGCCTCTGAGATGGGTATATATGCTGATGACATCACGATCTATAACAGGCACGACAGAGAAAACAAACCAACACATATCTAAAGAAATGGCAAAACCACTAGAGGATAACCTCCAATCTGTAGTGGAATGGGGACATAAATGGATGGTCACATTCAATGCTGCCAAGACTAAACTGTTTCCTTCAATAATTCCAAGAAACTTTCTCTGCCACCAATATCAATAGCCAGTTACTCTTTATGTGAGACCACATCTTTAAAACTGCTTGGCCTAACGTTCACAGGAAACATGAGTTGGAATAATTACATTGAAGGCATGGTCAGGGCCGCTGCGAAGAAGGTAGGCTCTCTCTACCGTGCTAGAAAACTACTAACACCCGAAAGTATCCTGTACCTCTATAAGGCCACCATTCGCCCATGCATGGAGTATTGCTGTCACATTTGGGCTGGTGCATCTGCTGCTAGTCCCTCGTTCCTAGACAAGGTTCAAAAGAGAGTCACCAATCTGATAGGCCCTGAACTGGCATCTAAGCTTAAGTCTCTGTCCCATCGACGAAATTTTGCATCCCTCTGCCTGTTCTACAAGTATTTTAATGGTGAATGCTCTAGCGAACTGCAGACACTTAGACACTCTCGACAAACCCGACAGGCAGCGAAATCCCACCCCCACACAGTAGAGATCCCTAGGTGTTAAATATCTTTTTACTCCAGTAGTTTCTTCTCCAGAACTGCTAGACTCTGGAATTCCATTCCAGGTCCCTGCTTCCCCAACTGTACTGGCATGCAGAAGTTGAAGTGGAACGTGAACCGACATCTTGCTGCCCAAATCCCAACATAGTACCCCAGTAGTTGTTGCCCCTGATAGTAGTCCCCTACACCGAAGTGGCAATGTGCCTTGTTTGGGGTGTAAATTTGATTAATATATATATATATATTTATATATGTATATATATATATATATATATATATATATATATTTAAAGGAGATTAGAACAATAGTCTAAAGAGCTGAGTGTATTTTAATGTAACAGCGAAATTACTAGTTTAATTAAAATACAGGAAAGAGAAGGTGCTCGTTGTAATTTAGATATATAATAAGCTCGATAGTTAAATGTCCTAGAGCTAATTCAATATTAAGTAATGTGATTGATAATTTAAAATTTAAAAATCAAATTATAATCAAATTAAAAATCCGTTTCATAAGAAGGAACAACAACAAAATCAATTATCTGTACGATCGTTTCGGAAAACAATGTTTTTTATTGTGGTATACATATATATATATATATATATATATATATATATATATATATATATATATATATATATATATATGTATATATATATATGTACAACACCCCAAGCCTCAAATGAAAAGAAAAGGAAAAGAAAACAACAACAATTGCTCCTGACGATAATCGGATGCACCGATAGAGAGTGCTTGAGAAAAATATGGCCGAACAACAACTTTTGGACGTCATTCTATATATAATATGCCTGCCGAAATAAAAAAAAACCGCTCTAAATAATGAATTTCTGCCAAAATATACATATTTAAAACATTTAAAAATAAATGTATCGTAGATTTTTTTTCATATTTCCATTGATGGCGCATGTGTAAAATCAAAATCTATTTTGAGATTTATTCTGTACTCATCTCTAAAAGGTGTAAGCGTTATTTAAGGTAAATTAGTTAATCATTGGTTTATAAATGTGCAAAACGGGATGGATTTTCAAGATTAGATGAACAATGATAGTAAATCGGTTCAGAAAAAAAAACTGTAGCTGTTGATAATAATAATAATAATAATAATAATAATAATAATAATAATAATAATAATAAAAATAATATAAATAATAATATTAATAAAATAAAATTAATAATGATAATAATAATAAAAATAATGATAATAATAATAATATTAATAATAATAATAATATTAATAATAGTAATTATGATACTGCTACTACTACTACTACTACTAATAATAATAATAATAATAATAATAATAATAATAATAATAATAATAATAATAATAGATAGCAGTACCCGTGGAAATTCCATGGTAATTGAAAATATCAATACTCACATTAATAAACACCTTCTGATCACATATGAAAACAATAAAAATAGTTTTCTTATGTTTAAAATAGGTTTTGCCCATCTTTGAAAATGTTCATTTCATGGATTATAATTTATAATTCATTGCAGTTTTGTTTCATTTGAACATTTTTATTAATTAATCCTTCAGGAACAAACACTAATCATATTTTTAAAATTTTTATTCATCTATATAATCCTTTTTTTATATTAATTTGATTTTGGAGGCCTAGTTATCTGTTTTCCTAAAAGTCAGTTGTAAAAGTTAAAACACTGTTTTTTACGTTTTTTTTCCTTTCGAAATAAAGTAAAACATGGAATTTTTATTTGATTAAATAAATAGAAGTAAGAAAAAGATTTATGTTTTAATTTGCCTTTTTTTTACTGAGTAGAGGGCAGATTTTATAATATGGAGAAAATCCAGCTCCCCAAATTGTTTTATTTAATTATATTAAATTAAATATAAACAAATAATTTAATACGTAATAATCAAGAATAGTCTATTTGTATTCTGAGAGTTTATAAAGGAATTTAATTGTTTAATTTTCCAAAAAAATCAAAAGCTTAAAATAAAGTTTTTTTTATAAATAAAGTAGTTTAATTGTAATCCTCTATTTCATCTGACGATTTTTATTTATGAAAAAGTACGTTTTATCGAAAGGTAAAAGCCGATATACTGTTTTAGATTTTCGATTGGTAAGCTAGATTGCTTTTATCCAATGAGAATGTGACATGCGTTTTCCTCATCCAATCAGAATATGAATAGGTTTTTTTCCTTTTCAGCGACCCCATTTTTTGTTTTATTGAATTCGAAAGCTTATTCGCCATTTGAAATATTACATTTTCCGTTTAAGAGGTGTCCAGGGTGATAACGGTCGTAGCGACAAGCGTAATAATAATAATAATAATAATAATAATAATAATAATAATAATAATAATAATAATAATAATAAGCATGATGATGATTATGATGATGATGATTATGATTAATACAAGTGAAGACCAATGGTCGCAGCCAACAAGGAAGCAATCGTAAGCAACTTTTGCCATAGCGCAACTTCTTTTGCAAAGTTTATCAAAAGAGATGAAGAGTACTACATATTTGGTGAGACTTGCTGTCACTCAGACTCCAAGGAACACTATAAGTTGCTCTCAAAGAGCAATTTTTGATGGCTTGTGCGACTACACCTTGTAAGTAAATAATAATAATAATAATAATAATAATAATAATAATAATTTGATAGAAATCCTATCATTCGACGTCTACGGCAACATAAGCACACACGCACAGACACAGACACACACACACATGTGGTGCCCAGTCTCGATTGATGAAACAAAAATCGATAGTGAAGGGTCAAGGGGCATGGAAAAACTTTCACAGCGGTTCGTACTAGAACAGTAGGAAGGTAAATTGCCATTCAAGGTCAGTGATCGTTAACTGGCGTAGAACAACGGTAAAAGGTTGTTGTAATAGCGTAAAACGGCTATTGATAAAGATGGAAAGTTTTTTAATACTGGGGAGATTTGTCCCTCAGACTTCAGGAAACAAAACATATTTTAGTGGCAGTGAGCAATGACTGATAATAAGTTGTATAAAATCTCCTAGTCAGTAAATAACAAATATACAAACTCACTTTGGTGAAGCCATAAAAAGTACATGTATTTTTCACATAACAACGCATAAATGAAACTTCAATCGGTAAAATGAAAGTCGCAATACAACAAAAGGCAGCATTTCTTATTTTGTTTTTATTTCATCGGTGAAATCGAATTCCTGTTTTTACTGCGATGCATTCGATGCATGCACTGCTTATTTTTATAGAGAAACATAAATCATGGCTGGGGAATTGTAAAAATTGTAGACCGCTTTGTTGTCAGATTATGGACGCGCATAAAATGCATAGAAGAACGTTAAATTTATATGGACTTTTATGCGTGCTACAATAATACGCAGCGCCAATATATTATTATATTTATTACACTCTGGAATTATTAGTTACTTACTTTATTTTTTTGTTTGTTTCCCCCCCCCCCAAAAAAAATGCATTAAAAGTGTAACAAACCCCTAAAACATACTTAATCTCGATTCAAAATAAAATGAATCTCAACTTTTACAAATCAATCAGTAGAATCAATATGTTATATAGGGTGGACAAGAAGCCATTGATAGGGTTACAACTTGAATAGATTTCTATTTTACGGTACTTTAATGGAATTTTGACATAATAGCTATTTAGTATCAACCTTCAAGAGTATAAAAGAACTAGTTGAAAAGAAATGTCTGATAGGTTTTTAGTAGGAAGTTCAGATTTTATGAAAACGTCATGCAAATTGTGTAAATATTTTATTTATATACCAGGAAATTATAATTAGTCTACAAAGACAAATTTGGAATTTTGGTTAAGCGGATTATCTTACCTTAAAAGCGGGTTGTTTTACCTTTAAATTGCATTAAAAAAAACTAAACGCTCACCTAAAACTGAACGCCTACATTAAAAATTATAACCTGAGAAACTGGTGGTTATTTAACAGTAATTCAAGCATTAGAAAAATTAATAACAATTTTAGATTAAAAATGAAAGCAGTAAAGCCAGGTTGTTTAAAGTATCCCATAAAGGGCATACCCTTACGAATTAGACACCAGTCGTTGCCAACACGTTTGTATAATCTAAAATCCAAAAGGCATTAGAAATTTTGAAATATTTTCAGATTACTGATTGTATAATACTGTAAACTTAATGTCCACATAAATAGTAGTATTTATAAGCCAATACCAACCAGATAAAAAAAACTCAATATACGAAATAGGGAAATAGTATAAATAAAAATATGTAAATTAAAGTCTGTAAATTAAACATATTACGACAAATTTATTATTCGACAAGGAATACACACTTAAAAAAGTTTTGTATTCTTTGTTGAATAAGAATTTTGTCGCAAATTGTTTAATTTACAGAAGTGTATTCATAATCTATATATTAATAAAAATGAACATGTCTGTGTGTGTGTCTGCCTGTGTGTGTGCATTTCCCTACCAAATAACTATGTCAATTTTCGGTCTACAGACTCGAAATATGACATAAGGGGTATTGAGATTTGGGAAAATCTTTTTGATCAGTTTTCGGCCAGAAATTTGATTGTTAAACGATTTGTACCTTTGAAAATTCTACCAAACTCATCCGCCAATTTTGGGTCTAAACACTTAAAATTTTACATATAGTTCTTTGGACAAGTATCAAACTTTTTAATTTGATTTTAGCCCAAAACGATACATTCTAAATGGTTCAAAATTGGGGTCAAATTTTAAAAAAATTGACCTTTGCGGTCTCTACCAAATAACTCAGCCAATTTTTGGTCGAAATATTTGAAATTTTATATAAAGTGTATTCAGACATAGGGCAACGTTTTAATCGGTTTTTGGCCGGGAATTTGGCTGCCAAGGGGTCAAAGTTCAAAACATTTTACATTTGTAGTCTCTAGCAAACTACTAAGCAAATTCTGGGTCTAAGTATTTGAAATTACAGATAAAGGGTATTCAGACATGCAACGCGCTTTTTAATGCGGTTTTGGGCGATTGTTTCGCTGCTAAGAGGTCAAGGTTGAAAGAGTTGACCTTTGCAGACTCTACCAAACTTCTCCGCCGGGCTGAACTGGTAGTATATATATATATAAAGAGAGAGAGAGGGAGCGAGAAGGAAAGAGAGAGATATAGAGAGAGGGGGAGAGACGGCTTAAGAAGAACTGATTACCGTTTATAACACGTACGGATTGCGGATAAATAGAAAAGGAAACACATGTTAATATGTATATATAATAACTTAAGCCTTGCCATATGCACCATAAAAAGAGCATCAGGGACATGTAAAACACACACCATACAGTATAAATAATTTAGGAATAAATACTAAACCAAGGATGTAATTGTTCCATTACAATAAGAGAATACACGTGTTGAGTTGCAAAAAAACTAGGAGAAAATGTATGCGACAACATCGTCTCGACCTTTGACCATAATTTTAGAATCAGATAACAGGATAAAAAATAACATGGCATGCTTTGCTTGTGATGGTTCGAAAAATATGGACATAAGCCGAACAGCAAACAAAGTTCTTGCTATTTTAAATCCGCATGAGAAAAAAAATGAATTTCTCCAGAACTTTACACATGAGTGGTAAGGGATTAAAGCACTGGTCTAGGAGCGCCCTCTTGCGTTAACATCGAACATGTTTATCCACGAAAGATTACTCTAACCCAACAAAATATGCTTATAGAATATAACGTATATATTTTGAGTAAATAAATAACTATAAACCAAACTTTTTTTAGATGCATAAGATAAGCAAACACAGAAGAAAGAAGCGTTTACTCTGTTTAAGTGGCTCAACACATTGTCTTCTTGATTGGTCGATTTCATCCTCGTCATATCAATGTTTGTGACCAGTCGATGTATATAACGACAGAAAACTAATCAAATCTAAACACAATCATTCTTTTATTCTTGTTTGTTGTCATAAACGTCTTTTACTTTACGACAGCTGAACAGATTTTCTTAACTGTCAATCTCCCACAGGTCAGGGAAACTATGTACGAGATTCTCGTTCATGAAATAAAGGCCAAACACTTCGTGCATTTCTTCAATTCAGTAACACTTTTCTGGCCGTATAGCTTTGGCAAGGAGTGGTTTGATTATTGTTTAGATGACAAGCGAACACACAATACTAACGTAAATAGTAATTAAACATCAACCGTGTTTCTGTTACGCCTAGTTTGCCCCAAACCAATCTTCCACAGTGTATACGTTATTAAATAGCTACAACACCCGTACAAACACGCCCTTGTAATAATGAAGCGCGTCGTGTATTTTAGTAAGTAAAAGTGACGTACATGAAAAAATAAATTTATGAAAAAAAATGCATATGTGTACAAATGTGCAGACTTAATTATTACGCATTTAAGTTATGAAGTTTAAATTTTGTTTCATATTCTGAAGACCTAACTTGCATTCATTAATTACTTGCGAACAAAAGATATATTCACAGTTGACGTATAAAACAACAGATTTATTAACGCTTTCTACAAGTTATATAATGCATATAATGAACAAGATCCTTAATCTGCAATTAATTATTAAGGTAACTTCAAATACATGTTTACCGTTTAAGAGTTATGCCTACTTGTTTTGTTTTTTGTTTGTTTGTTTGTTTTTATCTACACTGTAACCTAATGGTAGTAAATGAAAGGAGGCAACCTTGATGTCTGCTGTCGGAATCCAAGTTATAACTTTGTATCCTGCATTTTTAAAAAATACTAAACTATTAAGTTCATCTCGAATGATGGGCATTTTTACACGATAAAATTAACTTAATGTGTTAGCATCAACATCATTTTGTTTCTGTGATTGTTTACATTCTAGTAAAATTAACATTGAAACTTGCAGTGGTGATGTTCCATAAACGACTTTTATAGATTTATCCGGTGATAAACATACACACATCTCAAAGCAAGCAAAACCATTTTATTATATTAAAAAAAAACAAACGTTACACAATTATTGTAATGGGATGTAAATATTACAAATTTTGTGGAATTTCTTAAGAATCCCCAAAGAGTCTTTGTCTTCTTGATTGGTCGATTTCATCCTCGTCATATCAATGTTTGTGACCAGTCGATGTATATAACGACAGAAAACTAATCAAATCTACTTTGAGAATATAATAAATTGCATTCATGTATTAAATATATCGCATGCAAATGGATAATTAAATTAAATTAAAAATATCAATATTCATTTATGTTTTTTCATATCATGTAAGCTATGCTATGTGAAATCTCTTTGACAGATATTTCATTTTCATTTCAGCCTTCATAGTAAATACTTGGCCAGGCGAAGCTTAACTTACTTCCAGCTAAAACAGATCTTAACATAATGAGTATAAAAAAATATATACACACACACACACACACACATCTATCTATATATCTATAAAAGTGAACGTGTCTGTGTGTCTGTGTACGTTTCCTTACGCAATACCACTGTCAATTTTAAGTCTACAGACTCGAAATTTGACATACACCGTACTGAGTTTTGGGAAAATTTATGTGATCAGTTTTCGGCCAAAAATTTCGCTGTTAAGGGGTCAAAGTTCAACGATTTGACCTTTGAGAACTCTACCAAACCCGTCCGACAATTTTGGGTCTACGCACTTGAAATTTTACATATAGGTTCCTTGGACATGGATCTAACTTAATAACTTGATTGAATCCCAAGCCAATAAATTTTAAGGGTTCATAATCGGGGTCAAAGTTAAAAAATTTGACCTTTTTTTTCTCAGCATACAACTCAAAACACCTGGGCAACGCCGGGCTTAAATGCTAGAATATATATATATATATATATATATATATATATATATATATATATATATATATATCAAAGTGACAGTGTCTGTCTGTCTGTGTACATTTCCCTACACAATAACTCCGTCAACTTTCAGTCTACAGACTCGAAATTTGAAATACAGGGTAGTGAGATTTGGGAAAATCTTTGTAATCGGTTGTCAGCCAGAAATTTGGCTCTTAAGGGGTCAAAGGTAACCGATTTGACCTTTGAGAACTCTATCAATTTTGGGTCCAAACACTTGAAATTTTATATATAGGTTCCTTAGACATGGATCTGACTTAATGACTTGATTTGAGCCCAACACAATAAATGTTAAGTGGTCATAATAGGGGTCAAATTTAAAAAAAATAGACCTCTGCGGTCTTTACCAAATTACTAAAGACAATTTGAAATTTTATATATAGGGCAAGCTTTTTAATCGGTTTGGGTCGAGAATTTGAGCTACAATATATAAATGTATGTATGTATGTTTCTATGTATGCCTAAAACTTTTGACAGAGACGACGGATTTTAACAAAATCAGTATCGTTTTGAAGCTCGACCCTTCCGACGACAAATACCGAAAAATTGGCTAAAAACATTAATTTCTTCGCTCTCAACTGGGCACTTTTCTACAGGGACGTGTCGCTTTTTTGGCCGATATTTTCGAAAGTCATCCCCTCTTTTCACTTGTCTAGCCTTAATTTAAACCTACGTCACTTCCGGTTTGGCGGTGGTTGTAACAGCAAAGACGTCACGTTTTCCCCCATTCTTTTCCTCCTTGGATGTGCGGGTTCAAGCCTGCCTTCTTACTACCACTTTTTTGTTGTTCAACACACACCTCCAAACACCCAAGCAACGCCGGCCTGAAATGCTATTATATATATATATATATATATATATATAGTGATGTGACGATTTCAATATTTTTCCACTTCGATACAATTATAGATTCTTTTCTGAATTTCCACTCTCCATTAAATTACCGATCCCAATTCCGATTCTTTTAAAACGTCTAAATTTTGGGCAATTTAAAAAAAAAAAAAAATTTGTTGAATTACTGTAAAAACCGATGTTATATGTACATATATTTTCGCAAACGTAAAAAAAATTCATGCCAGAATATATATTTTAGTTTTACATATAGTTACATAATCAATAGCTGTCATCATTTTATCATTAGTGCCCAGCAATAAAAAATTAGAATAAAAACAACACATATAAAGGAATCGTTTTGCGTCGGAAATTTTGTACGAAGTGGTTGACGGATGTTTGTTTAAATAGACATTCGGACAGGTTATTTGCGGGCATCGCTTCCGTGGTTGAATGGGAGAACTGCCGACTGTCAACATGACGGTTCTAGGTTAAATCCTTTGTTTAGGAGAGGTGCTAGTCTAGCAGCACTGATGAGTTGTAATACAACGAAACAGGACTGTATGTCGATGACTACAAATATATATATATATATATACATATATCTATATAATTATAAAACTCAAATGACCTTGTAACGAGTGATATAACCCACTTTCCGATTTACGACATATCCGGTTGCGCATGCGCGCATAAACATTAACCAACAACAACGTAAACAAATAAACATAAATCCCCTCTTTTGCAGATTTTTACTTGCGCACTGAAATATTAACGTTATTATTTCGAAATTATTATTTAACATGGGAAGAGTGGGGTGTATTGCAACTATTCTTTATTACAACTATAGTGTCGCTATTTTTTTACAACTAAACAACTTTAACCCACTGACAAACATAAGCACAATTGTAGTAAAGGCAATACTACTACTACTACTACTACTACTACTACTACTACTACTACTACTACTACTACTACTACTCTATATCCGTCCCTTTTCCTTCCTTCCTTCTTTTTTATATTTTGTTTACATTTCTAGGTACAAAATAGTTGTGTGAGAACGGTGAATTTGTTAACACATTTACTAATCTGTTTCTAAATTAGTTTTATTTTATTTTATTTATTTAGGTTTTATTTTCTTGCTTCAGGTTTTATTAATTATTATTCTTTTTTTTTAGATTTTAAGTTTCTATAACTTGGTTGAAGGATTTCAATATGGGTTTTTCATTCTTATATTTCTCATCGGTAGGTTCATGTTCGTTTTTTTCTGCTAAATGACTTTCGTCGGCGATCGATTCGTAGAAAAATCATGTTTAATTTTCGTTTTTTGAGCGATTATTCGGAAAAATAGGTAACTTTACACAAATAGGGAGGATTTGTTATTTCATGTTTGAGTGATCTGTCGGTGAGTTTTCATTTTAATATACTTTCATAGAAATGTTTCTGTTATATCAAAAAAACAACTATTTTCTTTACGTCACAAGTGTCACCCTCATACATGAATTCCTAGCTAATATAACATACTGACCCAACGGGTCACGGGTAGTCTAGTATATTTATATATATATCGAAATACTCGAGATAGCGAGTTTGGCATTTCGGCAGATTGCATAGAATATCGTCAGCATTTTTATCTAGGGGTTTATACGTTCGTAATGTCTACCCACACTGATAACCCATGAAATAGCAGAACAGCTATATATATATGACACGGAAAGCATCAGATAATCTCATAAATTAAAAGCTGAGTTTTGACAATCAGTATTGACAAATACACGATAGTCCTCATAACTTCTGGCATAGTTGCCTTTTAATAGATATTTTTATATTACCTTAACCTCTATCACCGATAGTGTCTTCGATTATTATTTCTCTCAGTGGTCGCACTAACAATGTTAGCTTATTTGATGCTGAAAAAACCTTGCGTGATTTTATTTGCTGTTTCACTTATAGCTAGGCGAACTTTTGCATGATTATACCTAGTACTATCTATGCATAAATGAAATCAAATGTGATTTAAATTTTGCATCGCTAATTCCACAATATTGTACTGTTTTCTATCAGACGCACCACAAAGATAAGTAGAAAAATGTCCAATTGTACAATTCTTCTAAACAAAATTACATAGTATTGTCGAATATACTGTAGTTAACTAATCTTTAATATCGCTTGGAAAAGTATGGACCATCAAATTAAAGAACTACATTTTAATTCATCCTATGTAATGATCCATGCATAATATGCATTATTTCAACATTTCATACGTCAAAATCTTAGACATAGCTACACTTTACAAATGTCATTGGAGTTTTACCATGTTAAAGTTTTATGATTCTCATTTTGTTTGCACCTATATTTGACAAACTTTCACTATCTTGAATACGTCAATTTCTTTAGATTACTATATTGAAGCGTTTACACACCAATCGGTAATTCTTTATTTGGACATACGAATGGCATACAAATTTGTCTAGTAATTATGAACATTTTCTTTTATACTGATGAAGCTTTTAATAATGCATTTCTTGTCATATCTAATAATAAATATTTCAATCCTCTAATTAGATTGTAGTATTAGGGATTATAATAAACATATCTTTATCATTAATGTAATACCAATTAATACCAATCTCTGTTTAGAGTTAAGGGATGAACCGACTTCAATCTATATATATTTCTGCTCACCCTTACCTTGCTTACTCCCTACATTACGTTTTGAAAAAACGAAATACAATTTTCTAAAGTTAAAACTTACGAAAAAGGCCAAATTCGCAATTGTTGGCTTTAAAATATCCAATTTCGCAACTTTTGACGGGAATATGAATGTACCTACCATTTGATGTTGCTTCATTTTCGAATAATAATAATAATAATAATAATAGTAGTAATAATAATAATAATAATAATAATAATAATATATGATTATTGTTGTAATATCGTAAGAGAGGTACTCGTAGTAATCTTTACATGCAGCCATTCTTCAGCGAAGAAAAGTCAACGAAACCTTATGTAAAAAGATGAACATTCGAAAGAAACGAGCCATCAATAGAAGAATGTTTTATCTCAAGAGGTATAAATAAAAGATCGCTTCTTACAATGTGATTTTATTATTTTTATTGACCTATATAACTCAGTATTACTCTCTGGATATTTGTGAATTATTAATTATTTAACTCACTTGGGTCAGTTCTATATTACAAATAAAATAGACTTTATTTTCATAGAAATGCTAACAAACTCGTATTTTCTGCGTGTTATTGTTTGTTTTTGTCCCCCAAAACGTTATTCTTTGCGTTATTTAGAATATATAAGCTTTATCAAAACATTTGTTAATTAAATATATTTTTCTGTGGAATTACCACGGTTGCTTCTAGCATTATATTACACTGATATACAATCAGTTGAAGAATCGATATTTTTAAAAATTTATTTTCTAAAAGTATTATTTAGAAAACAATAACGATGTGTTTGCTAAAATAAATAAAACTTATATTAATGTAAACTGTTTAAAATTAAATTTTTCCCATCAAAGTAAACTGTGTCTTTACTTTCTGTTAATTGTCATATGTTAAGTCGTATTCTTGATGTAAAAAACAATGGCTGCGTTTTTTTTTCTTGCATGCTTATACTTAAGATGGTATAGTGAAAACTATAAAAAACACATTTTGTTTTGACAAAGCAAATTTTAATGTTTAAAATTTTTATTTAAAATAGATTTTACTTTAGTTAACCAAACACATTGTCATGATGTTCTAAAAAATATTCGTTTTGTGCATCTTCGTTTGTCTGTGTCCGAGTTCAAACAGAACACGCGTATGCGAGTGTTGATTTCTTTTACGTCCTGCTCGGACACGAAAACGAAACGGATTCATAAAATTTGCATTTTCGTTTTATTCGCATTTGTTCATATTCGGCGATTATTTTACCTTTATATCGGATTTTATTTTCTGTAACTTTTATCGTCATATCCTTTTTAAAAGTGAATATCGTATTTTTATATTTTTCATTTGCATATTTTCTGTATAGCACAAGGTCACTATCCTTGAACGCTTTTTGAGGCATGTGAATTACATAGTCATATTAATTTAATGGCTTTGAAGTTACAAACATCTGTTACAAGTAGAAAAATATTGTCGATCAATTGCAATTGCCTTACTTTCTAAAATTGAAAATGATTAACATTGATATGAACATGAAAAAATAATTGCGTTTCTGCATTTTAGAGATGGGGATTGATAAATTTTATTATTTGAATTATTCAAACTGCTGCAGTGATTCGTAACGCAACGGATAAAGTGCACAGTATTTAACTAGTTCAAAGTGACAATTTCATGGAAGCTGAATGATAAATCCACAGCGTATGCAACTGTTAGAATACAATTACGGATTACCAACCCGATTATGATTGACGGGACTGGAAAATGATTGTCTATAGATTAAATCAAATGTTCGCCTTTAAATGTTGTGCTGATTTACATGTTCGACAGAAAGATGGGTTCTTCAAGATACATCTGAAGAAGGTCGCAGGTTGCACTCGCCAACACGTTGCGAGATTAACGTGAAGAATAACATTAGCTCTAACTATTCAAATGCATTACTAAAAGAGAATGAAAAGAAAAGAACGAAACCCAAGTTGCTGAGCAGATGACAAGTAGTTTTAACAAATACGACATCCTTTGTCAGCGGAGATAGCCGTGATAAAGTAGATACCGACCTTGATTGACGATCTTAGGATGTCAAAATTGAATACTGTTGTTTGATAGCAGCAATTTTATTGTGGATGTTAACAACATTCACATGCTCTATTCCTTAGAACTTATACCAATAACATAAAGTTGGTCATAAAGCCGTACCATGTGGATTCATATAAATTCACTTTCCCATTTACTTGGAATGAAAAGTTGCGTGCTGATCACGTTGGGGTTACGACTTTATGGCACAGCTCTTGCCTTCAGAAAGTTTATTTTAAAAAGTTGCAAAAAACAGCATTAACTTTTATATTAAGTGTCAGTCCTGCTGTTGTTAATTTTCAAAGCCACTAACTATTGTCGTTAAAATTTGCTCTCAGAAGCCAGGAGCTGTGCCACAATGTGATAATATGCGTATATGTATGTTAGTGTAATACTGTGTATGTGTGCGTTAGTTTACATTGTTTTGGTTAGTACGTGTGCAGATATGCAAGAGGTGATAAAGCTTGTGCCTTAGTCTTTAAATGTAAATTTCTTGTTGGTTTCAACTATTCCAGGGGATTGGGAACATAGATTCTTGTGTCCGTCATAGTGTGCCCTGTTTAATCCATGAAGAACTCTGATTAT
>NC_136483.1:81934404-81979404 GCF_053919585.1 Euprymna scolopes
TGCCTACTTCGAACCATTACACTGTGCTGTGGATTACTCAAAATACAGTTTGGATCATTTTACAACATTACTACTAAAGACGTTCACTTCGGAGTTTACCATGCAATTTGGATGTGAATTTTTATAATATTTTCATTAACTTCTCTTACTCTATGACATTAATATACTTAAACAACTTTTAAGTGTCATTTTCCATGTCTCACTGACTTTAGCAAATAAGGTGTAAACCATTATAACTATCTGCTAATATTTTCTCCTCTGAGGAGATGGCAGACATCGAAATCCTATAGGATAAGGAGTTATAATATTTCAAATGTATTTTTTGTCTTACATAGAATAATAAGAAATCTTTTGATTTAAAATTCAAGCATTTCACGTCATAAATTTTTAAATTCATTGAATGACTAAAATTTGATTTATTTGCTCTATCTTGTATATCGAGCAATTTTTATTTAGATGGGATAGTATAGAATATTACTGCCAGTAATATCTTGTAAAATTTTAATCACAAGTTTCCATACCAGTTGATCCTTAGATAATTTTATTCTGAAGTATATATATATATATATATATATATATATATATATATGTGTGTGTGTGTGTGTGTGTGTGTTTACCTATATATATATATATATATATATATATATATATATATATATATATATAACAATAATACGTGATTAAATGCAATTATCCTTTACGCTTTGCTGAGTTTCACTGTAATTAAAACGTTGGGCAGTATATTATGTCTTTGATGTTTTGTTTTCTTACAAAATAGTTTGCCTCTCTACACTTTTTTCCTCACAGAAAAGACGTTGCTAGTCTATCTCTGTTCTATTGCTACTTTCATGTTGACTGCTCGACTGAGTTTCAATCAATACCCCCCCTGTTGGATGTTCGCAGCAAATACTTGTTTAGCTACTACAATAGTCAATCATTTCTCTCAACATCCACCTGTGCCTAAAACTAAACAAAAAGTGCATTGACAGAGTTTGCATTTTCTGTGATCAGTCTGTGTGTGAAACACAATACCTTCAGATTGCTTCCCAGCTGACTACAACATGGTACTCTTCAACTCTAATATATAAAAGGCTATATGGCTGTCTCCATAATTTCAAAATCTATCTCTACGGAAACGAAAAATCGCAGAGCGGCGCCACGGGCCTCAAATTAAAATAAATAAACGCACGCAATACAATATGTTTTTTTCATTTTCAATATTTATAAGTTTTACGTAATGCATTAATGTTTAATGCTTATTATTATTATTATTATTATTATTATTATTATTATTATTATTATTATAAATGTTAATTACTATCGATCAGTGGATTCAAGATCACTTACAAAGAGAGCTTTAATTCAGCAGTTTGGTATATAACCTCTATGCTATCATCAATTATCATGAAAAATAATGTAAATTCTATGTACAGAGTGGAATGATTAAACTGTTGCCCTAAGAAAAACAAAATAACAGATTTATTTTATACTCTTTATTAACAAAATCATTTCGATAACTGGATTCTATAATACAGTTTACATCTATTTAACCTTTAGCCACAATCACCGCCTCGATACGGATCCGGAACTAAGAGCATGGCTTAACCACAAGCGGCGGCGGGAGCTCGGCGAATACTCGGCGGATGGCGACAATCAGGCTAGCTTTGGTGCTGTGGAAGATCATGTTAGTAATCTCCTTGGCGTATGACCAAACGGAGTAGTTCAACCGCTTCAGGTTTGGGAATTGTTATCACCCTGGACACGTCCTCGATATTTCTGGAAATTCAGCGATAAATTTTGAAGGTACTGGTAATGGTCTTGTTGTCATAACTTGTATCGGTAGAGAACACGAGTTTTACAGCGGCGCATCTCCGATCCGGCTCGTTAAACACTGTATCACTTTCAGACATGATAGAAGGCTTCTTTCGCTCCTGGGGTTTGTACACAAGTGGGTAACCAGTAGATGATCTGCAACAAAATAGAAAACCGTTTTATCAAACGGAAATGAAATCATGTCGTCTTTTCTAGGGCGACAATGTCTTTAATGTTTAATCAGCGCATATATATTATCTTATATATATATATATATATATATACACACACACACATATATATATTTATACACACACACACATATATATATATACATATATATACATATATATATATAGAGAGAGAAAGAGAGAGAGAGAGAAAGAGAGAGAGAGAAAGAGAGAGAAATAGAGAGAGAGAGAGTGCAAAGCACGGAATTCGTCTGTTTTATTGTCTTCTTTTTGATATTCTCCAATCTCCGAATAGTTTTTTTTTTTTGTGTGTGTGTGTGTGTGTTTTTCAAAATAGTTTGGGTTGGATCCAGAAACAAGCGCTTTCAATAGAATACTTCCATCATCCTCAGGCATATTGTGTTGTAGGAATTATGTTTTTAATTATATATATTTTTGTCACGGTCAAGTGGTGGCTTATTACGAGTTAGGTGGGCGGACTTTTTTTCATTTTTTTTATTTACATATATATATGCATATATACATATTTAAAATTTAAAATCAACTATGCTAAGCATTTCACAATATTTCGACTATATTCGTCAATTATATTATTGATATGGGGGGTTAATATAAAATGCTTCGAGCATTTTTAATCTATCAACATTTCTCTCGCCCTGCAAAGCCTTTGTATTTTCTACCATGGTTCTTCGGAATTCAGAATGATGGCAGCCATGTTTTCTCAAATGTTGCGATATCGAACTTGAGTAGCAAGTGTGGAGATGTAATTTTTGCGACAACGTGCATATATAGTTAGCAGTATTAGAGATACCCTCTCCTAATGGACAGTTAAATTGGTAAACTACATTGTTTTTTTTTCCTAACAAGTTATTTGCCTGCAAAATGTTGTTTTTGATTACGAGGTTAGTTGTCTACAGTTTTTTATAATAGATAATAAATTTTATTTTATTTGTTATCATTGGGACCACGTATTGACGGATCATATTTTTTTAGAATACTTTCATCAGTTCTGGAGATCTTGTGTAGCTGGTTACGGTAATATATATGAACAGGTTGAGAATTTTCTTGTTGGATATTATTAGTTTGATTCAAGTTGCTGATAGCTAGTTTTATTTGTATATTTACAAGAGAGTTTGGGAATTTGTTATTGACTAAAACTCATATTTCATATTTTTTAATAGATTAATAGGTTTAAAATACGCGAAGAATTTTATATTAAAACAAAAAAAACTCAGAAGAATAATATCAGTTCCGAATACAATCGAAATATTTTGAAATGCTTAGGATAATAGATTTTAAATTTTAATCTGTATATGTGTATATATATTTATAAAAAGTCTGCCAACCTTACTCGTAATAAGCCACCACGTGACGGTGAAAAAAATATGTATATATATATAATTAAAAACATAATTTCTACAACACAATGTAACTGAGCATGATTGAAGTATTATATCGAAAGCGCTCGCTTATGGATCCTACCTAAAAAAATTCGAAAAAAACACAAAACAACTATTCGGAGATTGGAGAAGATTAAAAAAGAAGGTAGTATAAGAGAAGAATTTCGTGCTGTTCAATAACCCTTGTCTCTGAATGTGAAGCTGCTGCCTATATATATATATATATATATATATATATATATATATATATATATATATATATATATATATATATATATATACTAGAAAAATACCCGTCGTTGACTGGGTTCAAAAACAGCCTACAGAAAATGGACTCTGATTTATGAAAGTATGATAGGTTATGAAAAGGAAGGGTTGTAAAGAGATAACTTCAAATTTGGGGTATCAAAACCAAAGCAAAATATGATGAAAGTAAAAATAAAATAGATAAACCCCAAAATTTATTATACCATACCTGTTCACATTGAAGCAGTTATCACAATATTCTGTGGATCTATATTAAAACACCTTGTTAAACTTTGTGACATATTTCCATTCTATGGAGGTCAGGTGCGAACGAACACTCCATAATTTTATTATACAATATTTCTTCAAACTGAAACATAATTATCAAAGTATACTTACGCAGATAGATATGAAAAGTATTTATTAAAGTTTGTGCCTATTTCCATTCTATGGAGATCAGGCGCGAACGCAGACCTCACAATTTTATTATACCATCCCTATTTAAGTTAAAACATACTTATCAAAGTATTCTTATGTATATCGATATCAAAAACACTTGTAAGCGTTTTTTTTAATTTTTTTTTTTTATTTCCACACTTTGTGGACCAGGCGCGAACGCAGACCACACAGTTTTAATGAACCACCGTTTTGCCAGATCAAACATACCCATCCCTGTGTCTCGATACATCTTCTATCATTATATGTAATCAGTTTTTTAAAATAGTCAACCATATAGGAGCCTATTCGTGACCACACACACACACACACACACACACACACACACACACACACACACACACACACACACACACACACATTCAGCTTTATATTATAGATATATATAGCCAAAGAGAGTTGACTCTCTTTGGCTTAAAACTCATTGGTATATGAAAATTTACTGAATCACACGAACTCAGTATATATATATATATATATATATATATATATATATATATATATATATATATATAAGTATGTACGTATATATAAGTATGTACGTATATTTATATATGTATGTGTGCGTGTGTATATTCGGCTTTACGGCTTTGTATGTGTATAGACACTTAATTTTGCGCAGATGTGGCTACTGAAATATTTACATGATTTGTTTGTTTTATTTTTAGTTGGAATGAAATGTTTTTAGAATAAACAAGGAATCATATTTGAAAGACGAAATTTCCTTGTATAAAAAAAATCCAACAATTGAAATGGCCGTTCGGGATTCTTCTCAATATAAATTGATTGCAACATCAAATTATTTATATTTACATTTTTTGTGCAAACAACTTTCACATTCTCATTTGTTTACTTAAGGGAATTGGAATCTACTAAATAATAAAAAGACCCCATGCGAGGATTCTACTTCATATAAAGGATATGTTATTTTTCAAAGCACACGATGCTGCATACGTAAGACTGGTCTTACGTATCTTACATTTGGTGCATAACATCTCCAGAGACATTGTAATGAACAAATATGCCAACTGCTCTATTCAAGCCGGGTAGAAGGTTCAAATAGAAAACATACAGCTTGATAAAGATAGTGACATCAAGAACTACGAAGAGCATGAAAAGCACAAATATCTTTGCGTAGATGAGAATAATTCAATTTTGCATGTCAAGATGAGCGAATATATTGGCAGAGAATATATACGTCGTGTAAGGAAAATCGGTAAATTAGAACTTACAAACAAAAGCATGATCATTGCCATAAACCGACTATTCCTGACTGTGATAATATACAACTTTGGCATTGTCGACTGGCTACAAAAGGACCTACACAGACTTAAAACTAAATCGCAGAAAATGTTTACATCGTACAGAATGCCATACCGAAACCAGTTTCTGTCTAAACTGTATCTACCAAAAGGAGCAGGATGTATGAGTCTCTCAGAGATGTACAACCGGAAAATATCTTATGAGCTCACAAAATCCAAACCTGAAAATGTTGTACGAATACGATGGCACAAGAGGCAGCAGAACTAAGTCTATCACGAAACTGGCCAAACATTGTAGGCAAGACTGTTTTACAAATGAGACCGAATCAGAAAACAAATCTGCTACAAAAAAATAGCACAAAAAATATGCCAAACATGGACAAAGAACTTCTACTGCAAAAAAATAAATAAACAAAAATGAAAGAATGGACCAACCAATAGCGTGCCAAGTATTTTCAGGATTATATAGATAAAGAATTTTAAGAAAATGAATGGTCTAACCAATGAGAGCAAGTGCAGGTTCTGCCACACAGAAGTAGAGATTGTGAGCCGCTTGACATTGAACTGTAAGGTTCTGTTGGGAGATAGTATTATACAATGCGACACAATGAACTATGTAAATGTCTTCATAAACGATATGTGAAAAGTTGAATATTGAATGCTACAGCAAATTCTGGGAACAGGCATCGAAATAACAGTCTGAAATAAATCATACACCATCTCTTATAATTATGTAATTCCTACAGCTACGCACCTTGGAAATGGAGCCATTAAACCTGATATAGCAATATGGAAAACCTAGGGAAAAAAAGCAACGTTAGTAGGAGCCCCCGATGATGCGTGGATAAACAGACCAGAGATCGAAAATATAACGAAATATCAGAGTCTGATGTATGAAATGAAAAGAAACTTGAATCGTAACAAAATATCGCCCCAAAAATTTAAGGAGCAACTGGACTCATAAATAATATTGTTCAAAAACTGCTTGAAAATATGCCTGGTTTACAACGTGGAGGCGATATTCAGACAATTGCACTTACAAGGATGGTAAAAACCTTAAAAGCTCTCCCGGTTAAAATAAAAAAATAAAAGATGGCAGATGAATGTCTTGCATCCGGAAGTATGCCCATCTACAGCTTAACGAAAATTATAAGAAAATGAAAAAAAGACTCCTATGATGCTGAAGATATTTAGACGTATGTAGACGCGAATATTAAAATATTTGATAGAAATAAAAACTTTAGATAAATACGTTTTCAATATCTGGTTATTAAACGAGACAATTAAAATACAAATATACATCAAATGTGTATAATGAAATATTAAAGAAATTAGTGATTAAGCTGAAAAAAAAAACACGATGCAAACCGTTTATAGATAAATATACAAGGCCAATATAAAAACAAATATATTAAATAATGTTAAATGTAATATAAATTAAATATTTCAGGAGAATCAATACAACATTCTACCAAGAATATATTACAAATGCCTAATTTAACAACTTAAAGACACATATATATATATGTATATATATATATATATATATATATATATATATATATATATATATATATATATACAGAGGGTGAGGGAGAAAGTTAGAGTGAGAGATAGAGAAGTAAATAAAGAAAAAGATAGAGACAGTAAATAAGGAAAAGTAGAGAATATGCGCGTGTATATTGGGTCGTTAAAGCTTTGTTTTTTTTGTTTTTTTATTCTTCTATATTTCTGTATTAATAAAGCATGCGTAGCACACATCAGATTATTTATTCGAATTTATTTATATACATATCATACGTAAATATACATATATATATATGTATATATACACATATATGTCTGTGTATATATACATATATATATATACATATATATATATATATATATATATATAATTACATTTTCACCCCAACCAAGGCACATTGCCACAGTGGTGTATGGCGCTACTATCAGGGGCAGCAACTACTGGGGCACTATGTTGGGATTTGGGCAGCAAGATGTCGGTTCACGTTACACTTCAACTTCTGCATGTCAGTACAGTTGGGGAAGCAGGGACCTGGAATGGAATTCCAGAGTTTAGCGTGTCTGGAGAAAAAACTACTGGAGTAGAAGGATCTTTTACATCTAGGGATCTCTACCGAGTGGGGGTGGAATGTAACTCCCTGTCGGGTGTGTCGAGGGTGTCTACGTCGTGGGGGCACAAGTGTCTGCAGTTCGTCAGAGCATTCACCATTAAAATACTTGTAGAACAGGCAGAGGGATGCAACGTTTCGTCGATGGGACAGAGGCTGAAGCTTAGATGCCAGTTCAGGGCCTATCAGATTGGCGACTCTCTTTTGAACCTTGTCTAGGAACGAGAGACTAGCAGCAGATGCACCAGCCCAAATGTGACAGCAATACTCCATACATGGGCGAATGGTGACCTTATAGAGGTACAGGATACTTTCAGGCGTCAGTAGTTTTCTAGCACGGTAGAGAGAGCCTACCTTCTTCGCAGCGGCCCTGGCAATGTTTTCAATATAATTGTTCCAAGTCATGTTTCCTGTGAACGTTAGGCCAAGCAGTTTGAAAGATGTACTCTCAGACAGGGAGTCACTGGCCATTTCTATTGGTGGCAGAGAAGGTTTCTTGTAATTATTGAATGAAACCAGTTTAGTCTTGGCAGCATTGAATGTGACCATCCATTTATGTCTTCATTCCACTACAGATTGGAGGTCATCCTCTAGTGTGTTTGCCATTTCTTTAGTTATGTGTTCATTTGTTTTCCTGTCATGCCTATTATAGAGTGTGGTGTCATCAGCATATATACCCATTTCAGAGGCAGTTTTGTCGGAGAGGTCATTAATAAATATTAGGAACAATATCGGTCCAAGGATAGACCCCCGAGGCACAGCCGCATTTATATCATATTGTTTAGATGTACGACCGTCGAGGACAACCTGGATTTTTCTCTTATCTAAGAAGGATTTAATTATGTTAAGTATTCTACCAGTGATACCGTATGATTTAATTTTCCTGAGGAGACCCTCATGCCATACTCTGTCAAAAAGCCTTAGATATATCTAGAGCTACCGCTCTGCCCTCCCCCGTTTTGTCCAGTGAATGGTATATACGTTCAGAGATTGCAGTGAGGAGGTCTGCTGTCTAACGGGCTTGTCTAAACCCATATTGTTTGTCAGTCAGAAGTTTAGCATCTGTAAGGTGACGGACTAGAGCATGGTTATATATATATATATATATATATATATATATATATATATAATATAAACCTGAACGTCTGTGTGTGTATTTGGTCACGAATAGGCTCCTATATGGTTAACTATTATAGAAAACTGATCACATATAATAATATAAAATATATCGAGACACAGGAATGGGTATGTTTGATCTGGCAATAATGATGATTCATTAAAATTGTGGGGTCTGCGTACAAAGTATGGAAATAAAAAATAAAAATAAAAAGTTTACAAGTGTTTTTGATATAGATGTACATAATAATACTTTGATAAGTATGTTTTAACTTAAATAGGGATGGTATAATAAAATTGGGGGGTCTGCGTTCGCACCTGGCCTCCATAGAATGAAAATATGCACAAACTTTAATAAAGACTTTTCATATCTATCTGCGTAAGTATACTTTGATAATTATGTTTCAGTTTGAAGAAATATGGTATAATAGAATTATGGGGTGTTCGTTCGCACCTGACCTCCATAGAATGGAAATATGTCACAAAGTTTAAAAGGTTTTTTATTATAGATCCACAGAATATTGTGATAAGTGTTTCAGTGAGAACAAGTATGGTATAATAAATTATGGGGTGTATCTATTTTATTTTTACTTTCATCATATTTTGCTTTGATTTTGATACCCCAAACTTCGAAGCTATCTCTTTACACCCCTTCCTTTTCATAACCTATCATACTTTTATAAATCAGAGTCGATTTTCTGTAGGCTGTTTTTGAACCCAGTCAACGACGGGTACTTTTGCTAGTATGTATATATATATATATATATATATATATATATATATATATATAAAGAGAGAGAGAGGGAGAGACAGAGAGACAGAGAGAGACAGAGAGGCAGATAGAGAGGGAGAGAAAATATATAGGGAAAAATTACTTATCTGAAATATAAATAATAGAGATGGATAATGGTTTTATTTGACAAAAGGGTCTTTATTATTAAGAAAAGGTCCTTACAATCCGACTCAAATCTTCAACATTCGATAAAAAGAAGTCAGTCCGAACGAACAAACGAATCAGACAACGCTGATAACCACCCATGGTGTCAGGTGTTTATTTTTCTTCAGCCGCCCGTTTTTATATTGTTTTCAATACGTAAGATACTGAGAGTTTGATGCGGATTCAAGGGTATTTTTCTAAAGAGTCATGTACTACACTCTAAACGAAACTCTAGTCTGTCGCTAGAAACGATAATTTATAGTATACATAATTCGTATAAATTTCCTCGCATTTAAAAGAACCGAGCATTTCATTGATTTGTTTTAAACATGTCTGCATCATATATATATATATATATATATATATATATATATATATATATATATGTGTGTGTGTGTGTGTGTGTGTTACATAAATTAATATACGAAAGTATAATTTCATGCGTAAACTATTTACTTCAATAGTACTCAATACATAGGTAGAGCTAGGTAGTAAGTTATAAAAATATATATGGTAATTAAGCTGTACAGAATATTCCGCGAATCCTAGTGTGGATGAAACGCAGAATATTCTGTGTAGCTTAATTGCCATTTATAACTATATATATATATATATATATATATATATATATATATATATATATATATATATATATAGATGTGTGTGTTGGGGGTATCATAGGATGGAAGGTATATGTATATATATTAATATATATATTAGTATATATATATATATATATATATATATATATATATATATAAACTAAAATAATTTACAATTGAAAAGTATATACTTGTGCATATAGATGTAATAAGTATTAATTCGATGAGAATAATGCATGAAATACATAATGAACATTTACACGCATCCATATTTATACATTTTCCTTATGTGGAAAACTGGTAGGCTATTATCTAATATCTGAGTGGCTTATAACCACTTGCAGCTATTTAAAAGAAGAGCAGTCAGAACTGGTTGAGAAGATATGTGAGAAATGATTAAATCTATATGCACTCGTGTATACTTTTGCATTCTGAATTTTCCTTTCTGTATTTATGCGCCATCTCATACGCTGATCTTTTTATAAGCATATAGATAAGTTTCCATTGAAAGACTATTCAATTACTTTTGGAAGGTGGATGCTTATTAACACTACAGCAACATTTTAACAGACTTTACATATCTCCATTTGCTATTTATCTTTTTACTTCTCCAGTTCTTATTTTTTTCTATATCAAATAATTTCCAACGATTTTTAGGAACATAAGTTTGTCTTTAATAGGTTGTATCGTGATCCTCCGCTGTTTAACGAAACACGTGTAAAGAGTACTTTCTAAAAATGAATAAAAACTTATGAGTATGTATTACATACATATTCTGGTTTTGAAATGCTAAATAATAATATTATTATATTTCTACCTTGTTATTGTTTCATATATATATAATATATATATATAAATATCTGTGTAAGTGTGTACATGGTATTGGATATATATTTTGACGGATACATTTTATACATAAGCAGAATGGAAAATGTATATGTTAGTTTAATTGTTTGTTTAGTTTTGTTTTGTTTTCTTTGTTCTTAAATTATTTCCTCTCAAACTGACTGTGTTTACTAAATAGGTAAATATCTTTCACTTTTCTTTCTTTTCCCGCGTCTTATACGCTCGCCATTTTTCTGTTCTTATTTTAGCTTCGAGGCGTATTAATACAGTTTCATCGCCTCGCGATGTTTTATTTTTCTTCATTTTTTTTTTCTGCTACTCATCCTTACATCGATTACTTAGCATTATCTTTTGTTCGGATGAATGTCTAGATTTTCTTCATCTTGTTCGCTATTGATCTCTAAATTATTTACACATTTATCACGTGTTTGTTACTCGCATAAAAACGGGGTTTCTTTTCGTCTCGGCGTAGTTGCTCGCTGCGTTGTCTAAATTCAAACAAATGAAACTAGGATATTACATTGAAATAGTTCCGATAAAAAAGCTGACGATGTCAGGTTTGAAGAGACTACTACTACTACTACTTATAATAATAATACAACTACTACTACTAATAATAATACTACTACTAATAATAATACTTTAATACTGCTACAACTTATATTAAAATATAATTATTATTGTTATTATTATTATTATTATTATTATTATTATTATTATTATTATTATTATTATTATTATTCACTTGGAGTTTTCACACAAGCCATCTTAGATTGCTCTTTGAGAACAACTTGTGATGTTCCCTTGAGTCTGAGTGACAACAAGTCTCCCCAGATTTTCAATACTCTCCACCTTTTTTGATAACCTTTGCCAAATAAATTTGCGTTACCACAATAGTCGCTTACCAGTGATTCCTCGTTGGATGCGACCATTGGTCTTCACTGGGGTTATTATTATTATTATTATTATTATTATTATTATTATTATTATTATTATTATTACGTTTTCGATGTACTAAATAAGGAGTTTTGTAAGAATATTTCTATTATCAATACAGTCTGTTTAGCAAACTAAGTGAGAGTCTTAACACGCATGCCACGTTTTCTTATTCATATTATTAACGCGATCACGCAGACGAAAATCTTAAATTATGTGATGATATTCACAGCTGGATTACATATTAATTAGTCACCATAAGGCTCACAATGCAGTCACTCCATCAAATAATAGCTGGTTGTCCCGGCGTATAAACGATATCAATGATCGAGCAATTTTTCTTGTTTTTGTTTAGAAAAAACGTTAGGCTTGGAATTTTCAAGGACCTTATTACTTTTTATGCGCATGCCACAAAAGGTTGACATTATTATTATTTTTCTGTGCCACTTCTGCTTTATGACCACAACACCTTTTGTTGTAGTCCAGCATATAGTTTGCATACATTCTAGAGTAGAACCTTAGCGACTTTGTTATGTCACCATTTGTTATATTGATGTTGGGCGAGCAAAAGGCATTCTGATATCATATGCGCTTATGTTTTACAAGATATATATCAGTGATTCTGCAGTTTTGTTGATTATAGTTTTAGAGTAGCTTTTCCTTAAGCTGCCTGTAAAATGATCTCAGTTGATATTCTTAGATCATCCTTGACAAACCAATTTCTGCTGTCAGTATCTGTAAGTGTAGTATTCCTTAAAAAAATAGACTGTGTAGTTTATTTCTAAATAAATGTTATTCTCTTTCTTGCAACCTCTGACCCTTTTACACATAAATTATTTGTTGCTTTTTCTTTTTCACTTTATGAAGAAGAGTTGCCTTTCTTTTAGAAATGTATTTAATTTTTTTCTTTGTATTTACCACATATTTAACACGAAGTAAGCATCGACCACCTTATTTTCCAGGTAGATAAAATCAGTTTACATCATTTTTCTTAGGAAAAGCCTTATACATTGTAAGCATTTCGTGTGTTTTGGAATCCGAACATTTAAATTCATCTACATTCTAGTCAAGTATACAAGGGGTATATCGAATGATAGCTACTGCTTTGGCATTGATGGCATATATTGTATTCCGACTGTGGAGATGCGATTTAAGAATAACACTTAATCTTTTTTTGTACTCGGCTGTGACCTAGTGTTTTATTTCCATGTTCTTAATCTTATTGGTTTCGAAGTATCCCCAAATAATTGTAGCCTCTATCGCTGTCAACATTCTTTATCAGATCTGTTGTTGTGGTTTTAAATATTTGTAGCCTTTCTTGCTGTCATCATGTATTATCAAATCTGTTTTTTGAAAGTTTAACGCTATCTGATTGAACGCGTTTACCACTTCTCATTAGAAGAATTGCACATTTAGTGATGTCAAATTCCATATTCATATCATTACTAAACAATCCGATCGTATTCATTATGGCATGAAGCTGGTTGTCATACCTTACAAAAACTGTAAGGTAATTTATGAATAGTAGATGGTTGAATATAGGAAGTCCATTTCCAAGTCGATATCCTGCTTTCACATTGCATAAAAGAAATGTCAACTGGATGAAGCTGATGACGAAACCAAAGCGCAAAGACTATAGCCATGAAATAGCATTAATTTTTACTTTAATCCAATTTTGATGTTTTACATTCTTTATCCAAATGCCTTCTCAGCATGCACGGGATTGATCAGCATTAGGTTTAACGTCCTTCCCTCGTTCAATTTTTCAAAGTGTTCGAAAAATATTGTCGGACTCTTGTATGTGTGTGTGCGTATGCGTGTGTATGTACTCATTTCAAAGGGCACTTTTTAAATCAGATAGACTTTTTTCACTTAAAAACCGACCTTGATTCATACGTAAGCAGACAAGCAACTAGAAGCTTTTATGAAGAATATCACAATGAATATTGCCTGTGGAACTTTTTGTAAAAGGTCCGTGTATATGGCAGTCAGTTACTGAATAAAAAAACCTAAACAGCTTATATTTATTAAAATGTTACCAAATATAAAGTAAAGGATTTATAGTTTGCCGTATTATATTTAATAATGAGACCAAATATCCATCCATGTTTTACGTAGATATAGGAAAATAAAAAGTAATCACATTTTATATACTCGTATTTGCATTTGTTTTTTTAATTGGGTTAGGATTACGGTTAATACCTACACCATCTTTACATCAAAATATTCCTAAGTTCAACAACAAATGACTTACGTAAATAATTTGTAATCCTATATTTTTGTGGAGTTTTAGAAATATAGATATTTAGAATTGCCAATATTTGCAAAGCATTGCAATTTCAAAAAAAAAAATTACGGTATTTTGGGTAAACGATAATGCCGTCAATTAAAGACCACGTTAAAACAATACACACTTTACAAATATAGAATATATTTTAAGTCGCCATATGCTACGACATACTATGTTTCCGTGGTCATTAGTATAGGTTATATCTTTGGTGAATATTTATAAGCACCAAAAGAAAAAATAAAGATACTTTGAAAAAGTGGTATTTTTGCCTAATGAGTTGTATTTTATCACTGAGTTTATTTTCCATTTATCCGTGTATAATAACATAGTTTGCATTATCTCTCTCTGCGTAAATAAGAATACATTTAACGGAAATCTAATTATTGTACGATATTTAAAATTACATTTCAGCGCGATTTATATGTACACTAGCAGGCCGCCCGGCGTTGCCCGGTCGTAAAATAAGCATAAATATATTTTAATTCATACAGAAATTGAGACATGTGCATGTATTCATAAATGAAGAGTTAGGCATGACATTACAGAATCAATTTGAAATGTGCAAAACAAACATATCAAATGCTGTTTTATAATTTTCTAGATCGTTATATTTCAGCTCATTTCCTGTTATCATAAACTAGCGGGGCTACCCGGCGTTGCTCGGAAGCGGATAAAATTAAATAGAAGTGAAAGTATGTCTTTATCTTAATATTTTCTCTTATCATACATGGTTTCTTGAGAGAAGATTGTATATAGAGTTAAATTTTCTCTTATTATAAATAGTTTCTAAAGATAAGATTTGTAGTCAACAATTCTTGTGCATTATTTTCTTTGTCTTCACATTTATTGCACCGATTATGTTGCCATCGTTTTAATAACCAGAAACTTCAGCGCATAATTCAGTGTTCGACTTTAATTTGACTTTGTGTCCTGAGTAGATACTGTAATCCAATGCCGAAACGCAAATTGGCAACATTAAATGTACAAAATATCAGCATAGAATCAAAGATGCTACCCTTTCCAATCACTGTTTTTATTATATAAGATATTAAAGGGACACAACCGGTAAAAGAGACGATAAAAATACTAATATCAGTTCTGATCGTATCGCGTTTTCAACGAGGTTTACACATAACGTGAAAACGTAAAATAGCAGAAGTGTCAAATGTAAACATGTTTTACGAAAGTAATATTGTGTATTGTCGGTTAGAAATCAAATTATGTGATACGACTAGATGGTGAAAGAAACGTGACCGTACCGATAATTGCTCGCAGATTCAAAGTACTGCCACGCATTTTCCAAGCGTAATAAAAATGAACTCTATTAATTAAATCGACAGGAAAATATGTTGCCTTGCTCGAGAGTTTAAAGTTGAAAGTTTCTGTTACTTACGCTTCGTTTTCCATTTCCTCTAACGACACCACAGTGATACACCCGTAATCAGGATCTTAACATTGTCGTTATTTCTTCTAAAGAAGTAAGCACGATCTATTGGTAGCAGTGTTACGAATACCCCTTATACATTCTCAAGGTGGTGGGAGATTAACAAGGGGGTCCATGGCATTAGTTTGAAGAAACGATGGTGACCAATGTTGAAAAAGCACTCTTGGTAATAGCAGTGATAAATAGACTCTTGAATTATGATAAATATAATCCAATGGTATTTTAGACTTCATATATCACCTACTGAAATCAACAGTTACTTTTCCTCCTGTCAGAAAGATTGTTTATAGAATGTGAGGAGTACTAGTATTGTCATTTTTTATTGTGAGCAAGGTAGTCGCTGTTCGGATGATGCACGTCATCTTTTCTGTTTTCGGTTAGCGAAAAGGATTTCCTTATAGACTGATGAGATTTTTAGTTTTATCACAATGAGAAATGTGTTTCTTTCCCCTAAACATCTACATTGTGTTTAACTTTATCTTCGTAGTGAAAGACAAGTAAATTTGGGCCAAAGAACAAAAGAAAATGGAGAGTTGTGTAGGAAGTAAATGGATGGCTTACATTCGACTCTCCATAATATTTACATTGGATAAGCCAGACTAATTTGCATGCCGAAATACCACTCTAGTTTATTGTTTGTTTTGGACGTAGATCTTATTTCTTAAACTTATTGTGTGCTATTTATGTCTTTTAAAAGACCGGTATAAAAAAAAACAGAGTAAAAAGTTATTTCATTATTTGCAATATCACTGCTTAAGCACCAAATTCGTATTTTATATAGTTTTACTCTTGTTTAATATTTTATGGAAAATACATTTAGCATATAAGTTCATCTTAGTAATAAGTCTTTTTGATTATATTCTTTGTAAAGTTGCAGTTTTTAAATAGAAATAGATCGTCGAAGATTATAATTAGTTTAATTGATTCCTTAAAGGAAAAGAAAGGTACCACACTGTAAAAGGTTAAAGTTATTCGATCTCAAACCTTTGATTGATAATACAAGAAATGCTAAACGCCTTTAATATATTTATGGTTTCCTTTTACACATATTATGCAATTATTAATCGTCGATATTTAGCACTCACTGAACATCTTCTGCGATGAGTTTAATCTGCAGAAAAATTGTCCTGTCGATTGATGATCTGAAACGATTTATGCTAGTCTTTTCTGGAAACAGACACCGGCCTCTCATCAGGGATTTTGGTCATGTTAATTGAGCGAGCATTTGTGTACACGAACCCGAAATATGCTTCGCCGCCAATAGGTTCATAATCCTAATCAAGCCAAGAAAAAGAAATTAAATAAAACATGAAATGAAAATAAAAATTACCAAAGCAAATTGTATTACAATTAACTTCCGTTTCTAAAATTGCAATAGACTAAAAACTAGATAAAATTAAAAGTAATTGAGCTACCAGAACTGACTGTTTAATGAGATTAACTTACTGACCTAAAGTACACTAAACACGAAATTTAATCATGTTCTGCAAAGTAAAAAACAAAACCGACATTTTCATTTACAAAACATCAAAACAGAAAGAAGCATGAATAGATATTTGAAAAACCTGAAGAAAAAAGTTAATCAGAAATTACTGCATTCGTCATTAAATAACCCAAAAACAAAACAACCAACCCGAATTTCAATAATAAATATTTGAGATGTAAAAAATTGAGGCATATAAAAATATTAAAGAAATTACTGGATATATATATATATATATATATATATATATATATATATATATATATATATATATGAGGGCAAGCAAAACATGTTAAAAACACTTTGAAAAAGAGTTAAAAACATATTTAATCTGAAAAGGAAACACTTGATAAGTGGATTGTCCTTAATCCGCGGAGTTTCGAAGAAATACTTTCCTTCTCATCAGAGGGTAGGAAGTAGCAAAATTCGGGATCGGATTTTGTATGCAAATGTATTTGATGAAACTGCAAACTTACTTGATAACAAAAAGTGAAGCAGAGGGAATATGGTGAAGAAAAAAGTGATTACACCTGAATGGATAGTCTGGTGAAAGGTAAATAATCCAATGACAGTAAAATCCAAAAATATAACTCCAAGAAAGTTAATTGAATTTCCATTCGCACAAGTAAAATCCAATGAAATCACGTAATTGGAAGATGGTCCAAAATAATCCAAAAGGCCGAAATCCATGGAATAATTCACAAATATGTACAAGGAAATGGGGGAAAATTCCAATAATATTAATAAAAGAAAAATAAGATATGCTTTTCACACGGCTGCCGAGACATAATGTAAATAAGAAAGATCAGGGAAGAAGAAGTGAAAAAAATTAAAAAATAATAAATAAATAATAAATAAAAAAATAAATAAATGAAAAATAAAATATAAAAAAAATTAAGGGGAGAGGATTGCCGGTATCTGCAAATTCCGGATAAAACAAGTAAGTATGTAAGTAAATGCATATAGTAAAATATAAGTAAATACACATACAGGATATTAATGTGTGAGTAGATTGATGTATTAGATAGATAGAACCATTTGAAGACTAAAACGGGAATTGCAGATAAAAACCGGCCAAGCAAAGAAGGAATAAAAATTAAAATAAAAGATAATTAATTATAAAGTATTAAGAAAGTAAGTAGAAAAAACGATAAAGTTAACGAAAAATTCTATATCTATCTGAAAGGTTAAAGTAGTAACTATGTAATTTCAAAATTACCATAATTAAATTTGGACTTATGTTTACAGAAAGAGATCAGTTCGTTTTTAGAATTTATTATATTGTTATTTTGAGTGGAAGTAATTATAGTTATAGCTTCGGTTGTGCAGAGGCGACATGACTTAGAGCCTGGAGGGTAAGACTTAATGTTTTTATGATAGTCCATTTGATTGAGAAGGGGGCATTATTAGAGTTAAGTTTTTTTTAATTAAAGTGGTTAGAGAAGTTCCTTGGTTATTATTAGAATTATGTTTGTTAAAAGAAGAAATGTGGTTTGATATTCTTTTCTTAATTAATGTTGAAGTAGCGCCGATATATGTATGTACTTTATTAAAAACTCGAGGTCTGCTATTAATATTAATTTGCTGATTTGTATTAGTTAAATAGTTTGAATTTTGTTATTAGTGTTCAACAAATGGTGGGACAATGATTGTACGAGGACTATTTTGGAAGGGATAATGAGTGTTGTTAGTGTTAGGATGGCTGTTAGGAGAAATATTATTATTCTCATTATTATTATTATTATTATTATTATTATTATTATTATTGCTAGCTATATGATTGTAGATAGAGTGTCTGCTCAAGTGGCATATTGGATTAGTAACTATATCAGATGGAGGATGGGAAGAAGGATAACTTGAAGACAAAACATTAGTATCTGTTATGGGAGGATTGGGTGGGAGCTCAGTAATTGTACATGAATATATAACATCTTTATGGATGCAATCATTATTGAGTGGGCAAAGATGTTTGTTATTAACATAACAGTTAGTTTTGGGTTTAATTGGGAAAGGGATTTTTTGGGCTGATTTAATTTTTTTGTTGTTAGATGTTAAGATTCTTTGTGATAAATTAGACATTGTTGAATAAGAAATCCTGATTGAGTTTTTATTGAAAATAGAACTATATCTGTGTGGGTATTTGAAAGAGTGTTGTACAATGTTGAAGAATTCATTATGTATATTTACGCTAAATGGAGGATTAAACCAACTATTTTTCTTTCTCCTGATGCGACTGGGTTGGTTAGAGGTATTGCGATTAGTATTTTGGTTTTGATAAAATATGTAGAGTGGCTCATTGTTATTGATAGCGGCAGATCTTGTTATTTGAACTGGTTTCTTACGAGTCATATTGTGTGTGATTACAGATTTAAGGCGGTGTGCAGGAGGAGCATACTGGTTGTATTTAATATTTTCCTTGTGTCCTGAGTTCCTTAAGCAGAAATAGCAGAAATTCTTCTAGAGCCGAATAGTACTATAGGTTTTATAATTGAGTTGGGGTGGTAAGAAGATTTATGGACGTATAAAAGCGTAAGGTGTGTTTATGATAGGGGCTATGAGTTTCGGTGTTAAGATTAAGTGTAACATCTAGAAAATTTGAATATTTTTTGTTTGGTTCGATAATTATAGAAAGGCCAAAGTTATTAAAGAATTTATGTAATTTTTTAATTGTTTTGTTGTACTCTCTTGGCCTGGCTGTTGTAGTAAAAAGGGTATTATCTCTATAAAGGCCCCCTTCGATATGTTTAAAGTGGTATTTAAGTTCTTGCAGTACGAAGAGTTCTACTAAATCGATAACCTCTGCAGAGTTCGAAGCGCCCATTAACATGTCAATTTTATATATATCTACGTAAGTATATTTTGATAATTATGTTTCAGTTTGAAGAAATATGGTATAATAAAATTATGGGGTGTTCGTTCAAGCGGGACCTCCATAGAATAGAAATATGTCACAAAGTTTAACAAGGTGTTTTAATATAGATCCACAGAATATTGTGATAAGTGTTTCAGTGTGAACAGGTATGGTATAATAAATTATGGGGTTTATCTATTTTATTTTTGCTTTCACCATATTTTGCTTTGGTTTTGATACCCCCAAATTCGAAGCTATCTCTTTACAACCCTTCTTTTTCATAACTTATCATACTTTCATACATCAGAGTCCATTTTCTGTAGGCTGATTTTGAACCCAGTCAACGACTGTTACTTTTGCTAGTATACGTATATATATGTGTGTTTGTGTGTGTTTGCGTGTGTGTATAAGTGTATATATATATATGTGTGTATATATTTGTGTATATATATGTATATATATATATATGAATATATATATATATATATATGAATATATATATATATATATATATATATATATATATATATATATATATATATATATATATAAGCGAGATAAGACACTGATAGAATTCTGATGAAAAATCCTGATAGATATTACTTAAAATAATACTTTTGAACCACGAAACTTATATATATATATATATATGTGTGTGTGTGTGTATATATGTGGGTGTGTGTGTGTGTGTACTTTAATATTAGTGTATTATCAGCTATTGCTTATCTAACTTACAATGGCTGATTCTTTAATATCTCTGGCTGGAACACTGTAAATAGTTTCAATTCTTGCTGATGGCACTCGATTCAGATTTCTTTTTACTTTTGTAATAACGATTTTATATTAGGAAAGATATAATATGAAATAATCGATAAAGAATTAGCTCTATGATAATAAATATGTTTACGACCGGGCAACAATAGCGCTTTCTACTAGTAAAAAATGAAAACAATATTTTCCCCCTTTGAGTGATCATCAGGATTTTAGCCAAACACGTTTTTACTTCCTGTATATTTAGACCATGAATTCTCGACGTGGCCAATTCTACTATCTATTTATTTGAATCCGCATTTTTATCTGCCTATCTCTCACCATCTTTCTTTTACCCAGTAAAGTATTTTACTCTAATAATAAATTTATTTATCACAAATTTATTTAAATGTCATTTTTTTCCTAAAATATTTGTTCCGTTATAATACACGTAAGTTGATTGACAAGTAGCAAAGTAATTCCTTTTAACAGAGAACAAAATTGTTTCGCGAAAACTTTCAAGTCCAATTGAATTATACACTCGAAGAGAAAGAAAACAAAACGTTCTCATGTGTTTGTGCGACAAACGTTTACCGCATTAAAAATATAGTGAGTTTGAAGATAAAAAAATAGCAAATAGTTTATATATTTTTTGCTAGTGTTAATTGAATTACGCCAGGCAGTTTCTTTTTTATTACGCAAGGAAGATTTCGTTAAATATTCCAAACGCTTTTGAACAGCAACTAACAACGCCAAATTCCATTTCCATTGGCCTTTCATAACGAAAAGGGAAGATGGGGAGGGGGTTACTGCGAGCATCTTCAATTGTCCATAAATTTGTTTATTCGACTAGAGGAAATTCAAATTCGATTTGGACTTAATTCAACTCGAATTCGAAAATATTAGAAAGTATATTTTATTTGAAAACAGGTATTTTTGCACTAGATACACATATTAAAATGATCACAGTAACCACCAAATGAATGCCACTCACAGAATTGTCGATAAAATTCAAAATTCTCACTGCAATCTAACTATATTGTTTTCTAGTAAACGTCAATTTATGTCTTGCTTGCCAACTTAGTTTCAGTCATAAATATCCAGGATTTTTCTCTTATCGCCGTCTAATCCGGGTTAAAACAAGAGAGATACATTGTGTTAATTTATTTCGAAATATCATTGTGAAAATTAAGGAAAACCGCCGCTATACAGAAAATAGCAATGTTTATTGAAAAAGGCGTTTAAGAAAATGTATGGTAACGTGAAACCGCGTGTGTATTTCAAAAGTTGGCATTTTCAAGTATCTTTAGACTAAGCAAAATGATGAAATTTTCTATTAGAGATACCCTTAGAAATTATGATTTGTGCCGGAAATTACGGTATGTTAGAAAGAACGGAGCGAAAAGTAAGATATATTTCACTCGTTAAGTGTTCGTCATCAAAGTGAAATGATGTCTATTAGTTCAGGAGACACTAATCATCTCGATCTACTTGTAAATAAAACGAAATTAATCAAAAAGAATAAGCAGAAGTAAACAACCAAGGTGTTAAAATTATGTTGCTTCCTTTATATGCATACAAAGAGACGAATACGGTGTTTAACAAAGAAAAAGAAAAGAAAGAGTCAACCAGTACTAATTAAGCCTGTTAATCACAACGTAGATTTGAAAGATATCTGGCGATCTTTTAGGATAGAAATGCGTCTTTATCCGAACGTTAAAATGTTTTTTTATGAACATCAGAGTCCATACAAATGATGAAGCCACTTGATGTATGGAGCTAAATAATTTTACTTCAAAGTCAAGAACATTCAAACAATAATTGTTAGATGGAGAAACTTACGATCCATGAAACATTCATTCTTCATCCCTTGTTAGGACGTCGCTCACAAAACGTGAGGACTAGAATAAAGCACCAGGGAAGCAAAGTGCTACGAGGTTGCCGAAAGTAAACCCCAGGTCAAATTTTGACCCCACCTATTCAGTTTTCTATTTTACATAAGTTTAGTCAGTTAATTAAGTCCACTGAAGTGTTTTAGAGAAGAGTCATTATCTGAAAAGGATTTGGCTAAAACATTCAGCAAGAAAAGGAGATAGTTTGATAGCGCATGACTATACACACTTACGATCATAATAATAGCTGTAATATTTGCCAATGACCTTTAATAGTATACGACATGTCCACTAGACGTGTATCACATTAATCGATAGTAGCTTATGCTTATGTTTTCATTTTGTTGCCATATAGCTAATACCAAATTGATCTCACAGTTCACAATTCTACGTACGTCCATTCAAGAAGCCGACACAAGAATAAAAATAGGAGGGGCCGCAAAATTATATGGGTATGCGTTTTAGCGCCATATCTTTATTCGTTTATTTCGTTTTTCTCTTTATCCTAATCTATAATAGTTTCGTTTATTTATTTGTCTTTTTTTATATTTCTCTATTTCTCCTTGTTAGTCCTCTTTTCAAAATCTCATTCTCCCGTTTCTTTAAACCTGACCTGGTTTAACCAATCATAATATGTTATATTATTATTGTCACCCTGTAACAGAATGTGACCGTCATATTCGAAATATTTAGCGGTTCGAAAGTTCATTACAAAATAATCAATTGAGTATTTATGTCAAAATCCCTTTTTCAACTAAACACGTGACCTTATTCATTTTCGCCTCGTATCCTTACTTGTTTTTTTCTTTTTCTTGTTATCTTCTTCATTTGTAATATCGTTTCTTTTCCTTTCTTATGCTTTTTATTTTCGCTTTCGCAGCCTTTAATTTTGTTCTTTTGGCTTTGTCGTAATTTTTCCGCCGATTATCATCGGGTACAGGCTTCATTTTCAGATTAAAAATAAATTTAAGGTAGTATTTTTAATGAATGTAATAATTGAGGATCAATTTGTAATGACAATGTTCTAATTAATGGAACACACACTTCTTTACCACGTCAGTTGTTAACGCTGTCCCTAGCCGTTAACTGTTTATCCTTTCTGTTGGTAAAGTATTTACAAATTTTTCCAATGTATTTTGATAATGTGAAAGCTATGCGAGTAATCTATGATACACGCCGTAGAAATTTACGAAACATTGAAAAGGAAACATCTAAATGCTAGTGGCAGCATTAACAGCGGGACTGGCTAAGAAGTGGGTGTTGACTGTAGTATACTATTATTATTACAAATTTAAGCCTGTAAACACTGATAATCGCCTGAAAAATTTACGAATAATTGAAAAATAAAAAGTAAATGGTGAGGGCTGCATTATTCAGATCAACCAATTATATTCTTTTTAAAATTGTAATCTTAAAGTTATGCCTTTAATCGATGACAAATGCCGGAAAATAAAGTACGAAACACTGAAAAGGTGAAATCTTAAAGCCTAAGGTCAGCGTTGTTCAGGTTCAAAACCACGTAAGGGTATGCCTGAACAATTATATTCCAATTGTCGACTTTTTCAACTATTTGTGCGGATTATTGTCGATTCAACCCTCGGCTACCAGGAAAAACTGTATGTTTAAAGCTTTGGAAAGAGGGGTTTCGTTTCACATGTAAATTATAGCAAATATGAAAAAAATGTTTTTAATTTTATAGTAAATATGAAAAAGCTATATATTTAAAGATTTGGAAGGGGAAATTTTTGTGTCAATGCATTCTCAATATTATCAATAAGTTCTTAATTTGGTGATCACTTTTCTATATACATTTAATTAAAAATGAGCACCCACTTTCTGACATCTAGTGAGGGGGACATTTTGTGTTTGTTTTTTGCTAAGGGTTGTGTAATTGTTTTGTCGTTGTTTTCACGACGATGGTAAAGGAGATTCTTATAGAAGATAATGTGTTTTAAACTTTGTAAAATAAAGCAAGTAGACTGGTTATTGAATGTCCAATGATTTTCTCTCTCCTGTATTTTTCAATCTTATATGACTGAAATGATCTAAACTTGATACCGGGCAAAATAATATGTATCTTAGTGATGATATATTTTATGTTAGTAACCATTCGTTTATAAAGTGAAGAACTGGATTCGGGAATATGAGATTTATCAGAGCTCAGCCAATCAGAATGGACGGATTTTGCGAGGGAGGCTTTATTATTTATGGATCGGAAATTGGAAAAATTATGTTAGACCTATGTATGTATGAGCCAGTTACGATCGGTGTAACCACAGAATTTGTGAAACGTGTAGAATTCCTTACGGTGACCACTGGTAGCAGTGGTAGGACTAAATATTTAGAGAGAAAATAGACACTCCTTCTTATAGATGCTGCGATTGTGATGGTGCACATTGTATATTATTACGACTGAGTTTGTATGAAATGGTTTTCAAAAGCTACATGAGATAGTGGCTGTTAGCTGAATTGGCATGTACCATCTTTTGTTAAAAACCTACTATACTTTTGTCCAAAGGGGAATTCCTGCGCCTACTTTATTATTCTATGGTTGACATTGATTTCGTCGATATTTTTCGAGTAAGAATTATTTCTAGAAAGGCATCAAGTACTTACGGGACCGACTATACTAAGGTTAACAATATCATAAGTGAACGTATTTTTTTTTAGAACGAACTGGATTCGAAGTTGTTACACCCAGTTCCTCAGTCCGTGCTCTAACCGCTGAACCACGGCAACCTTTCAATAACAAATAGTGAATGAATACGTAACAGTTTAAAAGAGAAATACAAGACACTTAATTGAGTATTTATTTGAAAAGTCCTTTAACTGAACACATGATTTATTCAAAGTCTCTTACTGCGTGGTTTACACAACAGAGGGCAGCGATAGCCATCGAATGCAGCAATAAATCATCTAACATTTTGCATAAGATAAATTAAGAATGCAGAACCGGATGTAATTTTTATAAACAGGTGAGAAGACAGTTGTATCTCTTTCTCGTGTTTCCTGAACTGTCAGGGCTGCACATTCAACCGTTTTTCCTAACGTAAGATGTAGTCATAAATCTAGTAAAAGCAACAATAGATTTTTCTTTGTTTGTTTGTTTCATTCTATTATTAAAGGTTCGTAATACCTATCGAGGAAGGTTTTATGCAAATCTCGTTGTGATAACTATTCGATAAATCGATGCATTGAAAAAATCGTCGATTATCTGCAGAAGGAGGTAGCAAGGTTAACCTTATTATTATTTATTTTCTATTGTTTGCAGCCGCCATGTTCTTTTGTTTTGTTTGCCAATGGGTTGAGGACAACATTCCTGTTAGCGAATCAACCGTTGCCTTGTAAACGCCTGGTGTTCTACTAAACAAAGCCGTCAATCAATAGTTTGCAATAATGTGCTGAAATGGAAATATGTTTTTTTTTTTTTAGCAAATTATACATATAGCCGAATTAATGGGAATATTATACACTACCGACTATGAATATTTCACGTTCCATTTACAGCTGTTATATTAGGCTGTCGGAAAGTATAGCTTCTTTATTTAAACGCACCAAATATTGGTCTTCCTGTTTTTTATTTTTTCTTTGCAAATCCAATCATGTTGTGTGAAGTCAAAAACAAAACCAACAATTAGCCTCTCCAAAACAATCAAGCAAATCAACATGAATAAATAATATAAACATGGATAAAAAAGATATAAAGAAATAAAGCCTAAAATCTCTGTTTTCCCCAAAAGAACCAGATTCGACATTAATAACCAATAACAGTTTTATATAACGTGAAATAAAACACCCAAAATATTTATTAAAGCATTTTCTGGTAAAAGGGCAATATTACGTTGAAGAGTTGCGCCGAGTTAGTTAAGAGGTTAGAGAGGAATTGGTTTGCTAAAGTTTCAGAATAAGGGCAATGCTTCTCTAATCTATAAATAAAAAATGATGCGAATGTATTATTGTATTGTTGCTTATGTCATAAAGCCTTTTGACCTTTTCGATTATAGAGTCAAGTGGAAGCTGCATATCTAATGTCTAACAAATAATGAATACAAAAATATAATATATAAGTGAATATTGAACGCACTTCAGTTTTTTTCTTCGTTGTGGTAGTTGAAATTCTTCATGCACTGATAATACCTTCTAATAAATTTTGATTTTTGTATATTTTGCACATCAAGACAATGTATTTCATTAAGAAAACATACACTGTATGGTAATAACAGCTGTTTTTTTTTTAGTAAATTTAGGAGAATTTGTTCTGCATATTTAATAAGGGTTATATGAAATTAAATTATATATGCATACAAGTATATATATATATATACATATACATATGCATACACACACACACACACACACACACATATATATATATATATATATATATATATATATATGTAAGTGTATGGTGGTTTATACTGAAGCATTACTAGTAAATAAGTATATAGTTATTTTATAAGGCCGTATGTAATGTAGAAACAGCCGGAAAGCTAAAAGATGATATAAGCAAAAACAAATAATTGAAGACAATATAATCAATATTTTCTTAAAATATTACATATTTATATTTCACTAAATCTTCTATATTCGATAAATCTGTCAATTACTATTAATAGAACCTGATATAATAGAAACCACATTATCATTTTGATAGAAAACTCGTATTGTCAAAACCAAATGATCTTTCTGCTTTCGGAGAAAAAACACCTAATATATATATATATATGGCCTACAGAATGTGTCTTGGGTGTTTCGTACATTTTCGGTAGGGGCGTTTTAAGCGATTAGCTATACGATATTACAAATTAAAATCGATTCTGTATAAATATCCATCGAAATTATGTGTAGTCTATTCTCATTCACAAGCAAAGTACGGGCTGTATGTTTTTCAACCTTGCTGATATACTTCCGCAACCTCAATTGTATTTCGTTGCTTCTATCCATTTATTCTCTTTACTTTTAAACAAATTTTCCTTCTTGAGAATATAGACCTTTTGCTCCACGAAGATCGATGAGAGTTTAGGTATTATTTCCGTACATAAAACCAAACGCCATTATTGTGCGGGCCAACTTGTTAACCATAAAAGAAACTTCCCGCTGTGTGACAAACTAAACCGGAAGTACTTCCGATTTCTGCTGATAGTTTCACTTAAAAATGAGTGCCGGGCAAATATGTGCGTTGATTGGCTGACATTACATTCGTAGAATACGGTGTATTTAAGCAGTTACAAAATAAATGACTACACAAATATATATGGATATACACTTGCTGTTGAAATACTAAACTTTGTTCGGGAAATAATGCCTGATTTCAGAAACAAACGTTACCAATTCATCTCATGCAGAGCTGATTTATGATTTTTTCTCACCATACTAAATTTGCTTCAAATGCCCCAAGTCGCATACATCTCTTTAAGATTACATGCGTTTTTGTCTTATATATGCTTATTTTGAAGAGAACAAGATTATCAAATATTGAACCTGTCTGTTTGTATCTTTAAATGAACCATCTTGGGAAAGTCTTGTAATAATAACGAAACCTTGATTCTGAGTCTCTATTTGCTTAAAATGTATATAAGTATAATCATATTTACGTTTTCAAATTGCGTGTATTCAACAAAAATATCAAGGATTAGAGAATTTTCCAAGACATTTGCAAAGTGATAACTTCTTTGCCTCGTAGCATCAAATAAACTAGCTTTACAAACTCTTTCCTGAAATATTTCGTCCTCGTCAGACAGCTGAAGTAAAATTAATTTTCCCAAGAGAAGAAGTACCCGCAAGTGGCATGTCCTATTAGGAAGATTGAAATGAGCATATAATAGAATAAACCATTATGTCTCCAATTCCTATTTAAATTTAGACTAAAATCCATTATGGTTTTCGTTTAAGAAAATGTCTAATATTGAAGCCCTTAGCTTAAATGGCTTAAGAAGTAATTAAAATTCAGGGACTCTTATTATGTATATATAGGGTGTATCTGTAACACACGAGTATACCCAATATATACATCTATATTATGGGTATATATTTATCTGTGCGTGTCTAGCGGTGCCGTATATATATATATATATATATATATATATATATATATATATATATATATATATATGTCAGGTCATGTCATATGCTACTGGTACCATGTAATCCAGTACTACCTGCCTCATGATCGGGTCATCGGTGACTGAACTGTTTCGCTCCACCAGACTTGTTTGGTGAGGAGAGTGGCTAGTCTCCCTGAAGGATTAAAAAAAAGACCTTCCAAAGGGCGAATGAACCTTTTCGGAGTCAATGGCAAACTAGCACCGTGTGTTTTTGTGTGTATGTATGTATGTATGTATGTATGTATGTATGTGTGTGTTGAGGTATGGAGGGCTCCCGTAAGCCGTGGTGAAGGAAACCTTTCTAGGAGAAGCAAATCTCTGATTAAAAAAAAAACATAAAGCGGGGGACCAGTACTCGCATTAGGCTGGTTTGCAGTTTAACTTGTTGCTGGCTATCTTGCCCTTGTTTGTTGCTAAATCTCAACATTTTGACCCGAGAAAGAGAGAGACTTAGCTGTCGTACAAAGCTAAGACTCTGTAGCATCATCTGAGTATAGATACTCCCCCAGGCATTTGTCTATTAAAATGGTCCTGTGGCGATGGAAGTCATTTTTGGGCTCATGGACTTTAAGTGTCTGAGGCAGTGGCACTCGTCTGACAAGACGTTGCAATCATTATATCCCTCTCTCTCTCTCTCTCTCTATATATATATATATATATATATATATATATATATATATATATATATATATACATACATATATATATTCAAGCAAATATTATTGAATGCAACGGAGACATTTTGCTTTACGATTTTGTTTTAATTTGTCGATTTTCCATATAATCTTTTTTGATTTTGATACAAAAAGGATTATATGGAAAATCGAAAAATTAACAAAAAAAAAGAATCATAAAGCAAAGTGTCTCCGTTGCATTTAATAATATTTGCTTCAATGAAAAAATGCTGCCTAACTATACCAATATATATATATATATATATATGTGTGTGTGTGTGTGTGTGTGTGTGTGTGTGTGTAAAAACGTCATAATCGCGTTGACACACCGGTTCTCATCAGATCACCGAAGTTAAGCAACGTTGAGCCTAGTTTGTACCAGATGAGTGATCATTTGGTAATTCTAGGCGCTGTATGTGGTCTCCGCTTATCTCGGCATTTATTTCCAGTTGCCTAGTACACGCACTTCACTTGCCACTGGTATTTAACAATTACGACTCAGGAGATGTGTGGTTGGAGATTGCGCACTTCGTACCACAAAAACCTCACGCTCAGGCACCCCTTCGTCGGTATCCATAATCTGTTAAAGACTGAAGGAGCCCTGTATATGAACAAAATGGCTGCCGGAGCACATACAGAGTGTTGAGTCTTCTATTAATTTTTTTTTCTTCTTGCAGCATTATATTACCATGCATTTTTCTATCTAAGCAAACAATTTCTATTTTTTCTTAAGAGTAAATGAACGATAAGAAACTGTATTGACAGATTAGTAAAATTTTGCTGCAAAACGGAACGGATCTCTAAAAAGGTAGCCGAATAATAACATGCTGTAGATGAAAAATAAATATTCGGATTTTGGAATCTATACTGTTATTCTTTTATATATGTTCGGTTGTTTTATTTACCATACAGTGAACTTCTAAACAACAGAATTTTAATACACACACACACACACACGCACACACACGCGCACACACACACATATATATATATATATATATATGACTATATATATATATATATATATATATATACATCTGACAGTCAATTGCGTGTTCTCGTATATTTTCAAGTGCATATACAGTTCGACAAACATGGTAATTATACACAAAGACAATTCGTTTCAAACAAGGGCCGGATAAAATCTTTCTGGGTGTTTATAACCGCCAACAAAGGAACATACCTTCGACCATTGATTGGTTTTGTTTTACAGGTTTGTAAAGCTGCAATGAAATATTTATCCCAATGGATTACAATCGACACTCGAGCTGTATTTTCTTGCAACTTTTATATCCTTATGTTAACGGACTTTAACTTTGCACCATGTTTCTTATTGTTATATTGTTGTTACTTCCTTCACGCGATTGCTTCCACTGCGTATTGAGAACATTTTTATCGTTCGCTACCTAACCCGTCACTAGCGTTCCTTTTCGTCTGTCCAATTCAACTTCTCTAACTGACTTAGTATCTATAATACAAGCTTCTCTCTGCTCCTTATCTGACGTCACCACTAAGTCATCTTTGTTTTTATTTGTGTCTATTATCCTTACTTTTTGTTTATGTTAAAAATTCTAAAATCATTATATAAATATTTACCATATATATAGTTTATCTCTCTAAAATACCTACTTGGTTTCGATACCATTCTTTTTGCCATCCCAACATCTTTTCTATTCACATACATTTACCATTGTCCATAATTAGGTACCCGGCGTATTTCGGGAGGCCAACAATATAACATCCTGATTTAATTAATGACTAATGAATATAGAGCGAATTCAATGTCCATTTTAAATATTTAATTTTTCAAATGGAAATTATACCCAAATAATGTCTCCTACAAATTCTTTAAAATACTAAACAAATGGAATTGATTAATATATATGTAATACGTTTTGCTAAAAGTTTACAATTTTTTTTTTCCTTCTTAGGGAAAAGTATATTGACTTTAATAGCATACACGATTTCTTTTCGGCTTAGAAGCTCTGTGGTAATATCTATAATGCTCAGTTGATTACTTTAGGTGCACTTCCTGTACGTATATATATCTACAATATAAAGCTGAATGTGTGTGTGTGTGTGTGCGTGTGTGGGTGTGTGTGTGGGTGTGGTCACGAATAGGCTCCTATATGGTTGGCTATTTTAAAAAACTGATTACATATAATGATAGATGTATCGAGACACATGAATGGGTATGTTTGATCTGGCAGAACATTGGTTCATTAAAATTGTGGGGTCTGCGTTCGCGCCTGGTCCACAAAGTATGGAAATAAGGAATTTAAAAATTAAAAAAAAGTTTACAAGTGTGTTTGAAATAGATGTACATAATAATACTTTGATAAGTATGTTTTAACTTAAATAGGGATGGTATCCAAAATTGTGGGGTCTGCGTTCGCGCCTTACATCATTACAATGGAAATAGGCACAGACTTTAATAAAGACTTTTAATATCTATCTGCGTAAGTATACTTTGATAATTATGTTTCAGTTTGAAGAAATATGGTATAATAAAATTATGGTGTGTTCGTTCGCACTTGACTTCCATAGAATAGATATATGTCACAAAGTTTAACAAGGTTTTTTTATATAAATCCACAGAATATTGTGATAAGAGTTTCAGTGTGAACAGGTATGGTATAATAAATAATGGGGTGTATCTATTTTATTTTTACTTTCATCATATTTTGCTTTGGTTTTGATACCCCCTAATTCAACCTAAATTTACAACCCTTCCTTTTCATAACCTATCATACTTTCATAAATCAGAGTCCATTTTCTGTAGACTGTTTTTGAACTCAGTCAACGACAGGTAATTTTGCTAGTATATATATATATATATATATATATATATATATATATATATATATACCTATACACATACTGCATTATACATACATGCACGTGCATGTGCTTCTATGTGTTATCGTGTGTTTATGTGAGAATATGTAAAGTTATAGTTTCGGATTTTTAGATCTTTTATAATTACGTGAAAACTGAGAAAACATCTGAGAAATTCAAGTATTTCTAAGTCGGAAGACATATCTATTAAAAGAAAAGAATTCTGGACAGACGGGAAAAGGGAAATACGAAAAGGTTGTTAGATTAAAAGAAAACCCCCAAAGTTTGTACATTTCATATTTGGAAAGGTTGGAAAAAAAGGCGTGGTTGCCATTGGCACTCTTCAATGTCTACGGGAAGAAGGGAGGAAAAACGTGGAAAAAAGTTATATGCGCTGAATACTGAACCAAACTCAAATGAAAGCAGTAAATAAAAGGAAACGCAAGAAGAGATATTACGAAGATGCGGCCACTCAATCACAGTGAGATGCCAGCGAATACTCTATTTCAAATTTTCAGAACGCTATTTATTATAGAAATACGTTTATATATAGAAAATTATAAATATAGAGCAACTGCCAAAACTTGTTTATAAATGCTTATAATTATTTGAAGTACCGTATCTTTATTCAATATACATGTAAATCGATGAAAATTTTCTTTCAAAACTAAGTGGGGTAGAACGGAATATATTCTATTGTCTAGTTTAAACGTGACTGGGTGGAGTTAAGAAGATACCTGTAAGAATGGTAGAACAATGATTGTTGCGTTTCAAACTTAATCTTGACATATCAATGGTATTTAAAATTTTCGTGAAATACCAGCAAAAATTTTATTTAAAAAAAATTGTACTTTAGATCAAAATGAGACTGACAAACGATATTCTATTACATACTTGTAGGATAAACCGACAAAATATTATTTCAAAGTTAAACTTGACAGGAAATAAGGAAATTTTACTTCAGATTTAATGTGACGGACAAAGGGAAAAATACTACTCCGAACTCAAACATGTCAGAATGAAGAAAATATTATTTCCAGCGTGATTGTGACAGACAAATCCGTCCACGAACGGAAATATTTAGAGGGATGTATACCAGGAATTACATTGCCAACTGTAAAAGAATCGAAATAAAAGAACAAGAAAACGGAAAAACGAAACATATAGCGAAACAAAACAAAACGAAACTGTGGAGAAAAGACGTTGTGTTAAAAAGCAAGAAAGAATGAAGTGACAAAACACGGAACAAAAGAAATGACAGTTTTCAAAAGGACGTTCGCACTTGAAAAAAACAAAAAACAAAAAAAAACAAAAAGGAAACGGATTCATGAACAAAACTCCTTTTTTCTATTTTTGTTAATTTTTCTCTTTTTTTACCACAGATTAAAAAAAAAGCAATGGACGACTTGGTATCTTTTAGCACTGGAAAATTATTTTAATTCATAAAATAGAAAATAGTGTCCATGAATAATTAAATGATGTACATTTATAGAAAAAAATATATACTGTGTATGTGTGTGTGTTTATAGATTGTAATTTTTTTAGCAAAGGGCTTTAAAATCGAAAACTTAAGTTTGAACAGCGCTGACATTATATCTACAATGCATGTTCACTAGCAATATCTCGTATTGCGAGACCGAGATAGTCTGATGAATGCAAATGGTCATTCATTGTTGATTATTTGTAAAATGGTGTTTTCCACGGAGCGTAATGCAGTACTAGTCCTTTAAGTATGTGAGTGCATTAGGTTATCAGTATCATGAAACATGTAAATAAATGCATTGAGATAATTAAGAAGGGAGATAATTTGGTGTTTTTTATTGAAAGCAGACGAGTTCCATACATTGTTATTACATATTTGTTTATGGGAGCAAAAAAAAAGACTGAAATTAAACAAAGAACAACTGGATTTATTGAAAGCCTGGAAAAATCATGGATTACGATAGAAAAATGTGAGCATAAAAAATATATGGTTAAGATTTAAACATGGAAAAATAAAAGACTAGTTGTTAAAACTGGAAAAGAAACAGACAAGATATTCTAATAAAAAAATATAATAAATTTATAACTTAAAATATGACAATATTTTGTCTTTTTCTATTCCAGTTTTTACAACTAGTCCTTTGCTTTTCCATGTTTAAGCTTAATCATATTACTTTTACTGCTTGACATGTTTGGGGAAAGATTAATGTATTATATATTTTGGAGGATGGTTATGTTGATTTAATGCATATTAAGTTTCTGTTTTATTTAGTCTCGTTTATCTTATTTTCTGTGTTAGTGTTCTTATTCTTTGGATTATTATGTAATAGCAATAGTATTTTGAATTAAGTATTTGTATTTTAATCATGTTCGACTTTATGTTCCTTGTTTAGGGCTTGTGCTAGTTTTGTGGTTTTATTAAGTCCATATAGGCTATAAAATATCATTGATATTTTTTCTTGATTGCGTGGACTAACTTTACAACGTATTCAATGGCTTTACCTACACATATATATGTATGCGTATATATATATATATATATATATATATACATATATATATATATGTATATATATGCACTCTTTACTTATATAAGTTTTTGCAATGATAAATTGACAATGATTTCAGAATTGTTTCATACTTTCCAATATGCTAAAATTAAACGCCACTCCATACTGTTAATCAGAAAACACAATAATAAACATTTTTACACATCTTATATTATGAAAAAAATCATGAAAAAAACGTAAGAAGGCAGTACTCTATCGACTCGTCCACAAAAATTAGATGTCAAAATTCAAATTCAGATGCTATTGTTTAAGATGGTAATTAGAAATCCATAACACAAACAAAAGCATTTAATGTTAAAATAGAAAGCGTTTAATTAAATGTAAATAAAAAAATTGGTTATTATTTATATTATTATTATTATTATTATTATTATTATTATTATTATTATTATTATTATTATCAGTGTTCTTCTACTTATTATTATTTTTGTTTTTGTTATTATCATTATCATTATTAATGTTATTATTAAAAATACTTTATTTGTTATTACTATTACCACTAATATTATTACTAGTAGTATTATTACTAGTAGTATTAGTATTAGTATTAGTATAAGTAGTAGTAGTAGTAGTAGTAGTAATGTTGTTGGTGGTTGTAATGGTTGTATGTTTTTATCATTTTTTATTTTTACTGTAGCTGTAATCATAGGTGTTGTTTTTTGCTGTCATTGCTATTGTTGTTTTTGCTGTTAATATTATTGCTACCGATATTAGTGTTGCTATTATCATTGTAAATTTTATTTCTATTGTTGTTGGTGGTGATAATGGGAATAGTGGTGGTGATGGAGGAAAAAGATCGGGAGGGGATCTTTGACCTTGGTAGGGAACCCTCCTAGAGATAATGTCTCGATAAAACTATCGGTGGTGGTGTAACCTTAAATTCACTAACCCCATTTATGTGAGAATGTCAAATCAAATGATTGAAACTAACGACGTAAATGAGGCTAGAACATCTTGTGATTGTCTCACGTCTGATAGGTGTCCCACTGGTCAACAGGGTGGGTCCTGTCGTCATCATACAACTGTTCGAAATTCTGAGGATGTGGCTGGATATAGGGAGAGTGAGAATTGCCAGAGCGGGTACCAAGACACGAAGGGAGTTGAAACAGGAAATGTAAAAAAAACATGGACGGATGAGGAAAGGAGAGTCCTGTGGGAATGCTTTGTAAGAAGTGGAAGTACCAAATCTGGTGGATATAGCCGAAAAATGAAGGAAGAATTGGAATCGAGAGGAGGGGGACCTAGAAGTGTCGCGAGTTTAGTATCCCAGTTAAAACAAATTAAATATAACAACTTACTTTCAGTGATTGCAAGAGAAGAGATTGAATGGATGGTTAGGAATGAAATGAATAACGAAAATAAAATTGATAAAACTAGCTCTGATGAAAGAACTGAGAGAGTGGAAGTGTAGAAGGGAAATGTAAGCGATGATGGGAGGCGGACAACTGAGGATGTATGGAATCCTATGGTTAGGGGAAGTAATGAGAAAGAGTTTGAAGGATCTAAGGCAGATGAGATCATTGACTCTGAGACAATGGAGCCAGTGAAAGGAGCAGATGTATGAAAGTTCGAACTTTGACTTCTGTAGAAAAAGAAGTACTTCAGAATTAAGAAAGGTTCTTCTTAGAGACTATATCATAGAGATTCCAAGTATGAAGAGTAGTGATAGGCGGAAGGTGAAAAACGAGGTAAAAATAATTCAAGGAGTAATTCACAACATCATAAGAAAGAGCATATCGATTACGGAACTTTACAGGCTTCTATATGCAGCGTATTACGTTATTGCGAATCGTATTGGCTTATTACAGAAGAAAAAAGGGGAAAATGAAGGATAGAAGGCCACACTGGCAGAGGCGGCTTGAAGAAAGTATTAAACGTTGACGGAAAGACATTGGTAGAATCGAATAAATAAGAAAATGAGTTAAACTAGGACAGAAAGCTAAGGACGAGCTTGAAAGGATGTATAGAATCCTGGAAAAGGGAACGATAAACCTTCTAACAATGTTGAAAGAGAAAGTCCACACTGGTGGTATAAAAATTAGGAACTTTGTTGGAAAAAGTGTTGCATTTCGGCAGAACAACCTTTTCCGGAACAACCAGTTTCAGCTGTATAAAGAATTAAATGGTAGTAAACAGGCGGGAAATAACAACACTCCAAATGCAAAAGATGCAAGGAAGTTCTGGAGTGGGATTTGGTCCGTCGAAGGGCGATATGATGAGAAGGCTAGCTGGTTGGGAGAGGTCAGAGAAAGGCTATCAGAAATGCAGCAGATGAAGAACGTTGAAATAACCATCGATGACGTTAAAGCTGGCATACGAAGGATGACAAACTGGAAGGCACCTGGTCCAGATGGAGTGATGGGCTTCTGTTTTAAACAGTTTCCATGCCTTTATCGACCTATAGCTGCTGCTCTGCAAAGGGTTGTAGAGTCGGGAAATGTCCCTGATTGTCTTGTGAGGGAAGAACAACACTGATTAGGAAAGACCATGCAAAAAGAACCGATGCCAATAATTATAGACCAATTACATGTCTGCCATTGATGTGGAAACTGTTGACTGGAATATTTGCGGAGAAAATTTATGAACATCTTGAGAGTAATGGTGTTTTTCCTGACGAACAAAAGGGATGCCGGAAAGGCTCGAGAGGTACTACAGAGCAAATACTAATTGATAAAGCAATAATGCAGGATGCGAAGAAGAAGAAGCGGCATCTGAGCGTAGCATGGATCGATTATTTAGTTTCTTGATCTGTTTTAAATCTAGGTTAGAGTTTTTTTTTATTAATGTTAGTTTATGTATAAAAATATATACATGCGTACACACATATATGCACATATACATACACACACATATATATATATAAATACATACATATATGTGTGATCGGTTATGTATATTCTTTTTTTTAAATTTATTTATTTGTTTGTTTTCTATTGTTTTTGTTAGTTTTAAAACTATTTTGTATCGCTATCCTAGAGTAAATTTTATCTTGTGAACACAGTTGTTTGCTATTTCTCTTCTACAGTTTAATAGATGTTGGGGTTCTTTAAAGTACAGGATAGCAAATTTTGCATGAAGGCATAATCTACATGGGTCGTCTAGGTCCCTACACGTGGTAGCTTGTCTTATTATTTCCCCATCGACTACCAGTGAATGTCCGCTTTCCTTGAGTTCCTAGTATTTATTCGCTAGTGTTGTTTTCATACGGTGTTTTTTTTATTGTTGAATGTACTTTTGTGGCCATAGTATCGAGTTTTGAAATTTAAGGAAGACATACCTACGTAATATTTCTTGTTATTCGGATTTTCTTTCACAAATATTGTGGCCTGGTAAACTACGCTTTTGGTTAGACATTTATTTGGAAGTGGACAAAGTATGCGGTGTCTACAGTTGCATGTATCTTGTTCGTTATTGGTATTTTTATTTATAGTATGGTTGTTCTTGTCCGGGGTGTTTTATTATTATTATTGTTACTTTTATTATTATTATTATTATTATTTCTGCAAGTGTTAGTTTTATTTTTGTCATGGTGTCTACTTTTTTATAGTTTATTTTGTTGTTGTTTACATTGTTTTTATTTAGTATTTTGTTATGTGCTTTAATTATCATCTCTAAATTTTTGCAACAACTGTATGATAACTTTAAGGTATTTTTATTGAAAATTTTGTGTAAGGGGTTTGTTGTGGGAAAGTGTTTTTCAATAAGATCTAGAAATTTCTTGCCAAGTTTTGTTTTTAACATTTGAGTGTATGGGACCGTATACTAAATTATAGTTCTTTTTCTTCTATTTTTAATTTTATTATATTTATTGGTGTTTTGTTGCTTATATTTGATATCGATATTTTTGTATCCACTATTTTTAGGGCTGTTTCATAGATATTGCTTGACCTGTTAAATGCATTTTCATTGCTTGAGTTATTACTGAGCCTACTTACGATCGAGTTAGGAATCTGTTTTATAATTGATAGTGAGTGATTGGACTTAGGGTTTACGTATATTGGAGTAGCGTTATCTTTTAAGTAGGGTTCATGTGTGTTTTTATCTAAATTTAACGTGGCGTCCAGGAAGTTTGTTATTTTTATGTTAGCTGATACGTCTGCTTTTAGGCCTAATTTTTTCATTTCTTTGTGCATGATTTTCTTAAAGTTATCTTCCTTGACTTTGTTGGAGTTTTTTATTATAGCTAGTCCGTCATCTCTATATAGGCCGATATCCGTAGTATCAAATATGCTTGTGAGGGTATATAGAATGAATAATCCCACAAGATCTGATGCTTCTGCAGAGTCCCTGGCACCCATCGCCAAATCAAACGATTTTTTCATTTTAGTTTTTATCCATTGGTTATTGTTATTTATTAGAACTGTTTTTCTACATTTTTTAATTATGTTGATTTCCTCCGAGGATATATCAGTGTATGCTTAAAAACAAGAATATTACAAACTAATCACAGAAAACATTACAAAAAACTACAAAAAAATAGACACAAACGAATGCGACTACATAGATATAATAAATACTGAAAATAAACAAATCACCGATAAATTAAAAATTAGCGATAACGTTGAGAGGCATACATTCTGCTTAAAGACCACAAATGGGACTTTAATAATAATCCCAGCACCCGCTTGATAAACCCAACTAAACCAGAAATAGGTAGAATTAGCAAAACAATACTTTCTAGAGTAAACAAACAAATCAAACAAGACCTAGAATTAAACCAGTGGGCAAATACTGCTGAAGCAATCACCTGGTTTAAAAATATAGAAAAGAAAGATAAATGTACGTTTATACAGTTTGACATCATACACTTTTATCCCTCGATATCCGAAGAACATTTTAAATTGCCCTAGAATTTGCCAGAGCATATTTATTTTTGTGTATATATATATAGATGTATGAGAGCATGTAGGAAAAACTGATCTGGCTTACATGTGTACTTCTGTCAATGAAACCTGAAATGAATATTTTATAACTCTACCTGAAGCCAAACAGGAAGAGCATTTGACTAACAAGCGATTACATGAAATGAGAGCATGAACCCAAAATAAAAAAAAACTATTTATTACAGCAAGAAAAAAGAAAACATGGCCTATATTTCCAAATAAAAGTATACAAGGCAAACAGAAAATCGCACGATAAGCTATTTATAGAATTTCGTTGTAGAGAGGATCTGAAGTCAACTTCCCAAAGCAGTAAGATTGTAGGGTGCGACAAATAATTCGTTATTCTCGGCAATCCGGGAAAAGATCAAAGTGTAGTATCTGATTTATTTTACCATTTTATTGTAATCTTTTTTGTTTTTATACGGCAATAAAAATGTTTTAAAAACTGGGAGTTAAGTAGGACGTCCCCACATATGAAAGGGTGAATGTGGTATTATGGTGAAAGAAGATACTAGCTGGGAGAAACTTTTGATTTTGTTTTGTTCTGAACCCCCACAATCCCCCCTTCTGGACCCCCACAATCCCCCTTTTGAGTTGGCCATGTACCTAAGTTTTTTGTTCATCGTTGATTTTGACTGTATTTTTAACATGAATAAAAGATTTAATATCTCAAAGTGTAGTATCTGTTCCGGCAGATACTGCAAGCAAAGACCATGTGTGGGGGAAACCCCACATATAAGACCTTGGGCAATGTAGGGGCAACCCTTCATACCAATTGTCACTATCCAGCTCCCCTACTCCCCGAGGAGTTGGTCCCCATTTCCCCTTCATTCCTTGCTTTAAAAATCGGCCTTGTGCCTAATTTGCTCAGTGGGAAAGCAAATAAATACTTCAAAGTGTAGTATCTGTTCCGGCAGATACTGCAAGCAAAGACCATGTGTGGGGGAAACCCCACATATAAAACCTTGGTCAATGAAGGGGCAACCCTTCATACCAATTGTCACTATCCAGCTCCCCTACTCCCCGAGGAGTTGGTCCCCATTTCCCCTTCACTCCTTACTTTAAAAATCGGCCTTATGCCTAATTTGCTCAGTGGGAAAGCAAATAAATACTTCAAAGTGTAGTATCTGTTCCGGCAGATACTGCAAGCAAAGACCATGTGTGGGGGAAACCCCACATATAAAACCTTGGTCAATGAAGGGGCAACCCTTCATACCAATTGTCACTATCCAGCTCCCCTACTCCCCGAGGAGTTGGTCCCTATTTCCCCTTCACTCCTTACTTTAAAAATCGGCCTTGTGCCTAATTTGCTCAGTGGGAAAGCAAATAAGTACTTCAAAGTGTAGTATCTGTTCCGGCAGATACTGCAAGCAAAGACCATGTGTGGGGGAAACCCCACATATAAAACCTTGGTCAATGAAGGGGCAACCCTTCATACCAATTGTCACTATCCAGCTCCCCTACTCCCCGAGGAGTTGGCCCCCATTACCCCTTCATTCCTTACTTTAAAAATCGGCCTTGTGCCTAATTTGCTCAGTGGGAAAGCAAATAAATACTTCAAAGTGTAGTATCTGTTCCGGCAGATACTGCAAGCAAAGACCATGTGTGGGGGAAACCCCACATATAAAACCTTGGTCAATGAAGGAGCAACCCTTCATACCAATTGTCACTATCCAGCTCCCCTACTCCCCGGGGAGTTGGTCCGCATTTCCCCTTCACTCCTCACTTTAAAAATCGGCCTAGTGCCTAGTTTGCTTAGTTGGAGAGCAAATAAATACTTCAAAGTGTAGTATCTGTTCTCCAGATGCACTTCTATTTCTTGTTCTCTGTCGGTGGCGGAGACATCCTTCACGACTGAGACAATTTTTTCTGTCCCTTTTCTCCACATTAAAAAACGACCGTGGTGTCTAACTCTGTCCCGTGGGGAGGCATAGTAAATAGGGACAATATGTACAAGAAGCCTTAAAAAAGAGAATGGATACAAAAGTATTTAAAAAACAGAGAATAGATATAAAATGATTTTTTTTCTCACCGGAATCTTAAATACAGGGGGAGCTTATATTTTATTAAGACAAGAATTTTAATGACCCGATCAAATTTCAAATGTAAATATATCTGCAATCGTATTCCTACTCAAAATAATTATTAATGATACTCAATACAGAACACTCTTTAGATGAATGCCGTCCTCAATATAATAAAGATAAAGTATGAGATCACCCGATCGCCAAGGACGTATTTACTTAAAGAAGATTTTAGTGACAATTTAAAGGACGGCATTATTAATATTGAAAGTCTTTTAATTTAAACTATAACTAAATTAATTATTTTTTTTAAACTCGTTTTATTTATTTTAAAAAAAGATTAAGAGTTTTTTTTCACGGTATAAAGAAAGAACATATTTATTGCTTTAGAAACGTATTCATTTTTTAAATTTTCAAGAAACGAACAAAAAACTATCCGCTTTATATGTTTACTAGTACGCTTCCCTGTCTTGCCTCGACGTAAAATACGCTTAAATATATGTTTGTTTATGCCTATTTCGTATTTATTTTTACGAGTCAATTCTTTATTGATTATTATATTGTATATAATATATAGTAGTGATTTAAAGAGTTTCAAAATAATTTTAAAAACAATACCTTGAGTGCCGGCAGCTAGAAACGAAACAAAACCTGTACCTCTCCAGCATTATTTATTACTTTCTGAGCAAAGTCCACACGCATATAGCAACTTTAAAATAACGCTGTTAAAGGTATACATGTATATTTTCGCATAAATGTATATTTCCGCGTAGAAGTAACAAGTTTAATCGACTTACGCTTGCCTAGTTCTAATATGTTTTTTTTTATCAATTTCACTCTATTAGTAGTTGCTTTACCGGCTAAAGAGCAACTCGAATTTGTTCAACAGGTTCAAATATCCTATATGACTAGTTCTAAGTCTGTAGACCAAATATTAACACAGCAATTTAGTGCAGGCCGTTCTGCACACAGACGGGCTAACAAGGGTATGTATATAAATATATAGATAGATTCTATCTGTAGGAGAGAACTGTCATTTTTTCTGTAGGAGAGAACAGAAGACCATTGTTGTTAGATACATATACTTAAATCTTTGAAAACAATAGATAATCTACTGCCGCAATTAAGTTCATTATTTTATACACCTCTCTTTAATCCTACTGCACTTTCAATTGCATTGCAAAGTAAAGAAAACAAGACCGATTCTTTCTCCCTAATTTTATAGAAATGTCTCCGATCAGATCTAATTATTTATTGTTTCAGAGGTTTTCGATTGTTTAAAAAACGATTTTCATTCGTCGTCCGATGTTTCAATTTCTAGTTCAGGCTGAGCGATACGTTGCCAGGAGAGGGAAAAGAATAGAAAGTTTTTCAATTTGATAAAAACATGATATAGAGGTTAGCTGCATTTATGTTTCGTCAAAGCCGGATGGATAATAACGAAGATTGTCCTGCTCACGTAAAGTATAATGATATTGATAATTTGTGCAAACAAACTTATTTGGCAAGACGCCATTGTTTCGAAGGAAATAAATGAAAAGTTCATTGTTTTCACGGGACGTTTTAATCATTTTTATTTTAAGTATTCTGTAATTGAAAATGTAAATATCCTGCAAAAAATAATTGCGATTGATTTAAAGGGAAATATTATTTTTTGCCATCACAAATTACGTAGGAAAACACGGTTTGCAGCCCGGGGTAAAGACAAGCGTATATCTATATAATTACTACGGCTGTGACAACAGCATATTCTTTTCATTGTTTTTACTCTTGAGTATATATCCGTTAATATTTTATATGTTTTTCTATGGACGGATGTGGTTCTCTGTTGATTGACTGTGTCTTACTGGGTCGGATATTTACTTGAGAGTCAAAAGAAAAAAAAAGAAGAGTCTGTTGTCGCAGTTCTAATAATTATTCTACTAATTTCATACCGGATTAATTTTATAAAAATCTCTCCCCGCAAATAAAAAAAACTGTTTGGAGATGAGAGTGATTTTATTTTGAAAAACATCCTTTTAAAGTATATGTTTGAGGACGAGAGTAATGCTATAACAATATCCCACGAAGAGCACCTGATTGGAGACGGGAACGACTTCATAAAAATACCCCTCCTCTTCCAAGAAAATAACCAATTAGAAATGGGAGTGATTCCATAAAAATACTCTTTTCCAACATGTGAGTTTTAACTGTACAGGCCCACAAACAATGTTGCATATGAAAATGAATCTTTCTGTTCGTGTTTCCATGTTAGTAGATGTTCAAATATATGTCGATTTCGAGTGATTTTATTTAAAATCGATCTCTTCTACATGAATAAGCATTCGGTAAACACGCTTAAAGTCAAGGTTGTGAGTAGAAGAAAGAAGTTTAAAGGTTATTTATGATGTTTTGTGCCAGACAACCAATCAATCTTTGCCTTTTCTTCTTCTTCTTCTAATGAGATTCGAAAGAAGATATACAATTGTAATGCATTTCCTGCAAAAAATATTAAAAAAAAAAAAAAATAATGGTAAAAGATGGTTATCAGACACACATATTCACACCTAATTCCAACTAGCATTTGGACTAAATCTTAAATTCACAAAATTATCACAAAATAAAACGTTGAAGAGGTACGAAGTAGAAAACATTCAAGCAAGCGACGTTTTGGTTCTCCAGAATTTAGTTTTCTAGATAGTCAGAACCATTTGCAATGAACTTTTGCCAGTCTAATTTGGTGCCTTGGTCGTACAAGTCCTGTGCGCCATTTCTCACTTACATCTCTGTCGCCAATCTGAAGTCGACGAACCTATCTCTTAATTATGTTGACATCAGCTGCATTGGTTTTCTAAATGTTCAATAGGCGCCGATCAATGTAGATCGGTTCAATTTTCTCCTGCATGAAGGAATTCAATGGCGCATCTCTGCTTCTGACGCACGACTATGACTGGGGTTGCTTTCTTAGAGCTGCACACCGTCAACATCTGCAACATTCATGTCATGAATGCATAAGATCAGTTATTATAACGATACAATTTGAAATTCTTTCTGATTCATTCAGGCGGAATATAAAATTAGGAGGCATTACCTTTGGAACATTTTTAATAATAAATATAGAACACGTTACAGTAATATACTTAAACACATCATAATTTATATGTATAAAGACTTTCTTGCAGTTTCGGTAAAAGCTGGATAACCCCTGTAAGTCTATCTGTGCATGGAATTATTATAAAGAAAGGGTTGCGTAATCCCAAACCTCACTTTCCGTAAACCAACATTGATTACGTTCTA
>NC_136483.1:81984404-81996904 GCF_053919585.1 Euprymna scolopes
ATCCACCATTTAATGAGCCCGATCTTTACTGTGCTTGATATTGGTTGGACAAATAAACGGTTTCATTCTCGAAGCTCACTATAGTAGCCCAGCTTATGAACATACCTGATAGATATTCTGGGATTGACACCAGCTTGTGTTGCAATGCCAATACTTTGCACCGAGAATCCTCTTTAACAGGTCCTGGATATGACCTTAAACTATATCCAGTGATGAGGCCCCAGCTTGCGGGCTTTGCGGAGTGTGGAGCCACCCTTTAATTGCCATTGCTCCCAGGTCCACTCTGACCCGGAGTGGTAGTACCTGTTAGGGTCCCAACTATGGGTTAAATAGAAACAGACTTGAAAACAACAAATATATTCTATTAAAAATATTTTCTTCAAAATCTTTGGATTCGGCATTAAATAACCTGAAAAGGGCTGATATGCCGTAAAACAAAAGCAAGCCACCATTTTTAACATTTCTTTTCACAAGACGCAATGTTATTTAATAGGGCCAGAGGCGACCTGGATGAGGTGTTTTGCATTCATTGTTGTCTCCTGTGAATTGTACGATCCCTTTATGAATAGTAGAAACCTGTATTAAAAAATGTCCTGCTATTTTGCCTTTACTAAAACCACCTTTCTGTTGACCCACGATTCGTCCTCGCAGAAATTCTGACAGGCCTGATGCTCTTTTGGGGTGTGGTATACTTCAATAAAATAAGATGCAGTTTTAATGAGATAATACTATACGTTTTCTCAGCATTATTCTCACCTGTAAATATAAATAAGCATATATATTTATCTTAGAAAATATTTATCTTAGATTCTCATCTTTTCTGCCATGTTTATACACACACACACATATATATATATATATATATATATATATATATATAATTTAAAGGAGATTAGAATAATAGTCTAAAGAGCTAAGTGTATTTTAATGTAATAGTGAAATTACTAGTTTAATTAAAATACAGGAAATGCTCGTTGTAATTTAGATATATAATAAGCTCGATAGTTAAATGTCCTAGAGCTAATTCAATATTAAGTAATGTGATCTATAATTTAAAAGTTTTAAAATTTTTTAAATTTAAAAATCAAAATTTAATTAAATTAAAAATCAGTTTCATAAGAAGGAACAACAACAAAGTCAATTATCTGTACGATCGTTTCGGAAATCCGTGCTTTTTATTTGTGGTATACATGAAGTCACGTAGAACAATTATACATAGTTTTTTTGGTAAGCACGGTCTCCTCATCAGCAAATTTAGTAGGATTTCTATTGAATTGAAAAGACACCAAAAACAATGCTAGGTTTATTTTTAGTGTCTTTTCAATTCCATAGAAATCCTACTAAATTTGCTGATGAGGAGACCGTGCTTACCAAAAAAACTATGTATAATTGTTCTACGTGACTTCATGTATACCACAAATAAAAAGCACGGATTTCCGAAACGATCGTACAGATAATTGACTTTGTTGTTGTTCCTTCTTATGAAACTGATTTTTAATTTAATTAAATTTTGATTTTTAAATTTAAAATTTTTTTAAAACTTTTAAATTATAGATCACATTACTTAATATATATATATATATATATATATATATATATATATATATATATATATATATATAGTGCCGCCAGAAACAAAGTCCACACTTTTCAAAAAACGCCAATTTAAGCTGAATTGAATGTAAATGAATGTAATAACATATACCTCATTTAATTTGCCTTATGTTTCTCTCTAATTAAACTAGTTCATATTTAACTTTTAATTAAAGTATTAGCGTCAATTTAAAAAATAGCTTTAAATCGAGAAGGCAAAAGAAACTCTGCAGCAACAAATGAGCTTAAAAGTAGCTTAAAATATCCACATTTTAGCATCTCTATCGTAATTGTTGTTCCTAGGTTATACAACGTAACAGTTAGTCCATACATCATTAGTAGGATTTGGAGTGGTTGGATATATATATATATATATATATATATATATATATATATATATATATATAAAAATAAAATAAAAATTATAATACGGAAATTACATAATTGTCGATGCAATAATTTATTTCAACCTTATGGTATTTTCAAGCATCTAAATCAGACAATTACATTTTTGATACTGAAAAAGAAAAGAAAAATCGTGCTTCGACCCTCAAAAAACCAAAGGTGGTGGTAGTAGCAATCCACTTAATACATTTATAGAGAGGGTGGTAGGGATTTAAAAAAATAAAAATTAAAAATTAAAAATAACAAATAAAAAAATTAGATTAGACACTTATAAGCGGCAGCTCGATGTAACCATAGATACACACACACACACACACTCACACACACACACACGCAACACATACACATACACACACACACGCCTCTAAGATGTACGTTCTGACATGTAAATGCCTTGACACGCGTTTACTAACCTAGGAAGGGGGGGGCGAAAGTATACGGATATATAGTGAAAGAAATAGAACAGCGCGTAATGGAAAAAAAAAAAAAAAAAAAAAAAAAAAAAAAAAAAAAAAAAAAAAAAAAAAGAGGAAGAAAAGAAGAGGATACAGTGATTGAGTCATGGAAAGTAGGTCTATTAAAAGATAAATAAATTAATAAAAAATATAACTAAAAAAATAATTAAATATAAGAAAATAAAAATAAAAAGAATATTATATATAAAGTTTTAAAACTATCTGTATGTTATTATGTAAAAATTAATATTATCTTATAATTCATTTAAATATTTTATATGTAATATAATACTATGAATTTAAAAATTGAGTCTATATATTTAATATTTTATATATTTTCATGTAAATAATTTTATTGGTGATTATAGCGGTCGTTGTAATTAATATTTCAATTCTTAATTGATTAAGAAGTGGGAAAATGTAATATTGATCGCCCCCAATTCGATAGGACGTATCTAGTTTCGGTTAATATATACTTTTATTCCCTTCGTACAACAAAATTATTCTCATGCACGCATAAAGAAATAAGTAAAATAATTAAATTTTTGTGTTGATTTGTATCAAATCTAATAATATCTAGTTTTAGTATTTGGTCTTTTTGACTTAACTCAGTTTAATAACTAATGTATTATCTGCAGAGAAAAATTATTATCTTAAGGCTATCTCATTTATTTATAAGTAATTTGGACAAGCCAGGTACTTCGGGGAAAATATATATATATATATATATATACATATATATACATATATATATATATATATATATATATATATATATATATATGCCTAGCTTAGATTTCGGACAACAAATCGTAAAGTAGTTATTATCGAGTATATACCGGACAACACTATAATTGCCGGTGGGGTGGGGTAGGATTGTTTATCGTAATTAATCTAGTGGTGTTAGATTCGGTGTCTTTACCATTATAGAATTCTCTGTTCGTCGGATCTAGAGTTATTGGTTATTTTAAATTTACATTTATGTCTACATTTGGCCATCAGTTCATTTCGTTTGTTTAGGAGATTACTGTGTTGGTACTTCAGGATTCTTATTTTTTCCTCAAGGCATAAACTGCATCTCTGCCTAAAGCCGTTTGGAACGTCCGAATGACATAGGATTGACCATGAAATCACTGGGGATCGATTCTCATTTTTTAATAACCACCATTGTTTAGCTAACTCGGTTTTATTCTTAAGTTCTGGGTTATTGAAAGAATGTTTGTGGTCATAAAAACGTTGTTTCCAGCTTCCGGCGGAGATACCGAAGTAAACTTTTTTGTCCCTGTTATTATCTTCTGGGTGGATAGTGGCCTTATAAACCACGCACTCAACTTTACAATTACCGTCCAGTGGGCAGTTATTTTTCACTTGGCAGTTACATTTGTCTACTGTCGCCTTATTTCTATTAGAGTTGTTTAATATTTTATTATTATGAGTGCTAATTATTCTGTCCATGTTTTTAGTGCACGAGTAACTTATTTTAATTGTTTTTCTATTAAATATCTTCCTAAGTGGATTATTTATGGTAAAATGTTTATCTATTAGGTTCAAAAATACTTTCCCTATGTTTATGTTGGATAGTTGACAGTAAGGGGGATTAAACCATATTATTTTCCGGCCTCTGTTCTTAGATTTATTTTTGTTTTTATTTTCCTTCTTAATATATGTGAGTTTTTCACTGTATCCGCTTATCTCTAGTGCTCTATTGTATAATTTTTTATTTGCTTCAAAAATTTCTTTATTAGCCGAAAGTTTATTAATCCTAGTGTTAATCGTTTTAGGTATTTGTTTAATTATGCAACTTGGATGGTTAGATCTAGTATTAATATAAGAAGGTGTGTTATTATCTTTATTGAACGGCTTGTATATCCCCTTTCTTAAGTCTAGAGTTATGTCTAGATAATTAACTTCTTTACAATTTGGGGTAATATCTATTTTAAATCCTAGGTATTTGAAGGCTCTTACTAATTTTTTATGTATTTTCGATACCATGGGGCCGTCACTATTAGGGATAACAATTAGTCCATCATCCCTGTATAATCCCACTAAGTTAGGCTCTATGATTCTGCTAATAGTGTACATTATAAATATGCCCACTAGGTCGGCAATCTGGGCTGAGTCAAAAGCCCCCATCGGGACGTCAAACTCGTTGTTATTCGATTTGATCCATGTTTCCTGATTGTTTAAAAGGATGGATCTGATGGCCAAATGTAGACATAAATGTAAATTTAAAATAACCAATAACTCTAGATCCGACGAACAGAGAATTCTATAATGGTAAAGACACCGAATCTAACACCACTAGATTAATTACGATAAACAATCCTACCCCACCCCACCGGCAATTATAGTGTTGTCCGGTATATACTCGATAATAACTACTTTACGATTTGTTGTCCGAAATCTAAGCTAGGCATATATATATATATATATATATATATATATATATATATATATGTATATATATGTATATATATATATATATATATATATATTTTCCCCGAAGTACCTGGCTTGTCCAAATTACTTATAAATAAATGAGATAGCCTTAAGATAATAATTTTTCTCTGCAGATAATACATTAGTTATTAAACTGAGTTAAGTCAAAAAGACCAAATACTAAAACTAGATATTATTAGATTTGATACAAATCAACACAAAAATTTAATTATTTTACTTATTTCTTTATGCGTGCATGAGAATAATTTTGTTGTACGAAGGGAATAAAAGTATATATTAACCGAAACTAGATACGTCCTATCGAATTGGGGGCGATCAATATTACATTTTCCCACTTCTTAATCAATTAAGAATTGAAATATTAATTACAACGACCGCTATAATCACCAATAAAATTATTTACATGAAAATATATAAAATATTAAATATATAGACTCAATTTTTAAATTCATAGTATTATATTACATATAAAATATTTAAATGAATTATAAGATAATATTAATTTTTACATAATAACATACAGATAGTTTTAAAACTTTATATATAATATTCTTTTTATTTTTATTTTCTTATATTTAATTATTTTTTTAGTTATATTTTTTATTAATTTATTTATCTTTTAATAGACCTACTTTCCATGACTCAATCACTGTATCCTCTTCTTTTCTTCCTCTTTTTTTTTTTTTTTTTTTTCTTCTTTTTTCCATTACGCGCTGTTCTATTTCTTTCACTATATATCCGTATACTTTCGCCCCCCCCTTCCTAGGTTAGTAAACGCGTGTCAAGGCATTTACATGTCAGAACGTACATCTTAGAGGCGTGTGTGTGTGTATGTGTATGTGTTGCGTGTGTGTGTGTGTGAGTGTGTGTGTGTGTGTGTATCTATGGTTACATCGAGCTGCCGCTTATAAGTGTCTAATCTAATTTTTTTATTTGTTATTTTTAATTTTTAATTTTTATTTTTTTAAATCCCTACCACCCTCTCTATAAATGTATTAAGTGGATTGCTACTACCACCACCTTTGGTTTTTTGAGGGTCGAAGCACGATTTTTCTTTTCTTTTTCAGTATCAAAAATGTAATTGTCTGATTTAGATGCTTGAAAATACCATAAGGTTGAAATAAATTATTGCATCGACAATTATGTAATTTCCGTATTATAATTTTTATCTTATTGCTCTGTTTACCACATTGAGCGCTCATACCCGGATTTCCTCTGGATTTATTCCATTATAACACTATATATATATATATATATATATATATATATAGTGGCGCCAAAAGTGTTCACGTCAATTTAAAAAATAACTTCAAATTACGAAGGCTGAAAAAAAAAACAAGAAAAAAAACTCCGCAACAACAAATGAGCTGAAATCCAGCTTAAAATATCCACTTTTTAGGCAACAAAGCGTCTCCAATCGTAATTGTTTTTCTTCCAGGTTATACAACGTAACATTTGGTCCATATGCCTCGACTTTCTTTTAGTGATCGTCAGGAGCCTATTAATTTCCACCTTTCTGGTTTATCTAATCGAGAAATCGGGCGCAGATTGAAATGTGATTAAAAAACGATCATGACTCTTCATATTGATCGAAAATGATTTTTAGCGACGAAAGCCAGTTCAATAGGCTAGGCAGTGATAGTAGGCAGTACATTCGTCGAAGAAATGGCGAAGAATCTAATTCTAGGTGCACAGTTTCAACGCTGCAATGTGGTGGATGTTAAGTTTTTGAGTGGACGGTATTAGTGCTAATGGCCCAGAGCCTATAGGTCGCTTGCAAGGTCGAACCAATTCGACCAAGTACATTAATATGTTGACTAAGTATTTTCTACCCTACTTTGGCCGGAATTTGGATGATAATAGAATCTTCATGCAGGATAATGCTCCTATTCACACAGCTGTCAATGTCAAAAGGTTCTACGAAGAGCATGATATTCTGTGTTTGGATTGGCCTGCACAATCTCCAGACGTCAATCCTATCGAAAACGTATGGTATTACTTAAACACCAGCTACACAATGAATTAACTTTGAATGAAAATTAAAGAGAAGTTGGATGCCTTTTTATCGGAGTATTACTGCAGACTAATTCAATAGAATGCCCAAAAAATTGCAGGCTGTCAAATTGCAGAAAGGCTACTAAATAATAACGAGTTCATTGTGTTCCTGTTGTATTTTTGTTGCATTAGTGTTCTAAAATCATATTTAAATAACAATTTCCATTGTGCGGAGTTTCTTTTTGCCTTCTCGATTTGAAGTTTACGTTTTTATTGAAGTGACCACAAGGATACTTCAATTAAAAGTAAAACATAAACACGTAAAATATTAGAGAAATAAAACGTGATTATAATGAGGTATAGGTTGTTTAAACAGTTACATTTTATTTAGCTTAAATTTGCGATTTTGGAAAAATGCGGACTATCTTTTTGTTGCAATTATATATATATATATATGTATATGTATATATATGTGTGTGTGTGTGTGTATGTGTGTGTGTGTGTGTGTGTGTGTATAATATTTATATAGAGAACACTCAGGATAATAAGAGCAGGATAAATTTCAGACCCATATAACTTCTAAAATATTTATCATTCTATAAAAAAAAGAATTCTAAATTTTATTAACCATTTCGTTAATGCCATATTTAAGATGTCAGATACACACGTTTAATGTGAAATTGCTGATATGAAACAATCAAGATTTGAAATTGGTGCTCGCATATCCTCAGCCCACGTAGTTTCCACTTGATCACGATCACCTCCCAAATTGAGGTAAACATGTACGTCAGAATATGATGAAAGAAAATAAACTTATTTTACGAAATATACAGAATTGGGAAGGCGCACAGATGCACCCGTTTATAGCGTGCGTTTCTATTTGAAGAGTGACAGAAAAGGAATTTACGATTTTATAGTTAAGTGTGGCCGACAAACCGACAGGACACAAAAAAGTGTTCGATAGAAATATGAAGACGCATCTAAAATGACAGACATTTTGTTTGAGCAGCAAAAAGAGTAGAAAGTAATGGCGTAGAAAACAAATGATGGGAGAAACAATAGCTAAATGAAGACGGAATAACATTAGAAAAAAGGAGAAAGAAGGGGTAGAGGAAAACAGAAGGCGGGAGAAGGAAGTAGTTGAAGTAACACAGTCTGTTAGTCGGTTATCAAGTACAGGTTGTTTCAGGTGTTCTACAATGTGTCCTTTGTCACTTGCTGATTTGCCAGTTCTTCACGCTGGAATCAGCGTAACTCCTATTCATTTCGGGACGTTGCGATTGCATTAGATGACGTCAGTAAACTAGGTTTCCTGTTCTTTTCTTCCCCCGGAAACCTTCCACCAAGACACAAAATTCAATTCGATTTTGAATCGATTAGGTGAGGACGGGTTTAACGGTGGTGGTGGGGTGAGAAATCTGTATTCGGAGAGAGAGAGACGGCGAGAGAGAGAGGGAGAGACGGCGAGAGAGAGAGAGAGAGGGCGAGTGAAAGAAAGAAAAAGGAAAACGGTAGGAGAATGCATTAAACACAATCATTATGGCAGTGAGGCAGAGGAAATGAAAAGAAAGAAAAGTGGAAAAAAATATGAATATAGTGTAGGTATAATCAAATGAAAAAAAATAGAAAATAAAGCTCACGCACACACACACACACACACACACACACACACACACACACACACACATATATATATATATATATTAAAATTGTCTCCTTGGAAAAGACGACATGATTCCATTTCCGTTTTACTAAAACTGGTTTTCTTCTTTTGTCGCATGCCATCTACTAATTGGCCATTTTTCTATAAATCCAAAGAGTGATAGGAGCCTTCTGTCATGTCTGAAATTGGCACACTGTTCAATCAACGAGGTCGGAGATGTGCCGCTGAACAACTCATGCTCTCTACCGATCCAAATTATTACAACAGGATCATTGTCAGCTCCCTCAAAATGCATTGATGGATTGCACCAAATAACAGGGACCTGCCTAAGATGGTGAAAACAAAGTTTTCAGCCACGGTTATTGTCTTTTCATTTTTCGTTTCAAGTGAACGCCACATAATGCCATCTCAAATCTTCGAAGTCGCCTTCAAAGTCAATACCAAAGTGTAACTAGATGTGTTGCAGAGTGAGATGATCCTCTAGTGCAATCAGATGGGCAGCAAGACTAGGTGCCGGCCTAGGAGACCCAGATTTGGCTTCAGAAGGAGTGCTGTGGCTTTGTACCTTTCTCTCTTTGCCCCTTTCAATCCATGACCTGAACCTACTGGATTACTTCGTTTGGTCATACTTCGAGAACGTCACCAACATGATCTTCCACAACATGAAAGCCAGCCTAATTGCCGTCATCTGCCGAGTATTCGACGAACACCTGCTTGCGCTTGTGGAAAAAGCATGCTCCCAGTTCCTACCTGTATCGGGACAGTGAGTGAGACTGAAGCCTTCGACTTTGAACAGATGTCAGCCCTACTACATAATCAAGTTACCTGAATTGATTATTTTCAATAGAAGTTTTTTTAAAAAGTGTTTTTACTCTTAGGGCGACAACTAAGCGTTGAACCCTATATATGTATATATATATATATATATATATATATATATATATATATATATATATATAGGGTTCATATATACATACATACATACATACATATATATATATATATCATAATTTTATTTTAAATATTAAAATTTCGTTTAGAAACATAAATTTTCAATAAGAAAAAAATTGTTATTTGAACAAAGAATACAATTCAGAGTACTTCCCTTTACACATTGGTATTCGATGTAGGCTTATTTCCTCAGAGGAAAACATTTTAAATGGACATAAATAAAGAAAATAAAGGTTGAAACAAAGAAATTATATGGATATATTATATGGTATTCGAGTATAATGGTAATTCTTGAATATAGTTAGATGATGTTGTTAGAATCCAAGTTAGTTGAAGAAATTCAGTTTGGATGTAAATTCCAATTTTTTTATGATGAAGCATTCTTGGTCCTTAGTAATGATCCTTTGCGAATGGATGGTCCAATATACATTCTGCCTTATTTTTTTAGATTGTGCAGTCCTTTGATGCGGTATCCACTAAAAAACCTCCGTGATATTTTTGATAAAGTCGAGATAGTTGAAAATTTTCAAATCAGATATTTTAAGGGTGGATTTAAAATAGAGATAAAATACAATAAATGTAAAAGAATAGATACTTTGTTCTTTTTTTTACACAGTGATCACCACTTATCAAGGCCCGGAAGCCACTCAGGGATAAGGGTTATTGCAAGTACATTACGTTAGTGTGGAGATTTGATGAAGTGTTTACTTAAGATGGCGGTTCATTAGGAATTTTTTAACATTGGACTTGAAGACATCCAAGTTGTAGTCAGGTGGGAAGCAGGCAGACGAAACAGAGTTCCACAGGCGTGCAGTTCTAAAAAAGAAGCTTTGTTCATGGAATCCGCGTTTTGATTTAGGCACAGATATAGAGTGGGGGAAATTTTGCACAGTGGATTCAGCTAGACGGGTGTTTTTCGTGAAAGATTGGCGAGGGGGGGGACCAGAGATTTGAGTTTATATGAGCACCTGCCATGGAAATAACGATAAAACAAGGATAGGCTCGCAACGTCTCTTCTGTGGGAGAGAGGTTGCAGGGTAGAGAAAAGAGCATCTCCCACCAAGCCACAGTGTCTATTTTGTATACTGTCAAGGCAGGATAGGCTGTTTTAGCAGTTCCTGCCCAGATATGGCAGCAGTATTCCATCCTTGGATGTACTTGGCTTTTATATAGATAGAGAATTGCATCAGTAGTGAGATATCTTCTGGAGCGGTAGAAGGATCCCACCATCTTTTCAGCGACCTTGGCAACAGACTTCATGTACGTGTTCCATTTCGGATCAGGGGTAAAGGTCAAACCCAGAAGCTTGTCAAAACACGGGGCCTCACCCAGACGAGAGCCATCCATCACAACTGATGCCAGATGGGGATCAGAGCGTTGATGATGTAAGGATAGGAGTTTTGTTTTGGATGCATTAAAAGTAACCAGCAACATCTTCCCCCACTGAACCACGCGCTCGAGATCAGAGGAGAGAGAATCAGAGAGAACTTTGTCATTTACAGCCTTTGATACTGAGATAAAAATATACAATATATAAACGGGAAGTTTTTGAAGCGTTTTTTTCATGTCACTTATTAAATGAATGGAAAAGGGAGAAATACTGAATAGAAAGAATTGAAAACTTACTTATATCCTTAAGTGTTTGAATGAGAGGGAAAGGGGGGTGAATACATAACTGAAAAGATATGGAAGAGAAGAGGAAAGAAAACTAGCTGACGTGTATTGAAAGCATGCGTTGGGCATAGCGCAAATAATCAGTCAGAAGTTGTGGTGGAAGGTGATTTTCTACGATAGACAACTCAAATGTAGGGTTCGAGGAGAGTCCATAGGATATATGTGAGTAATTTTAAAGAACCTTCGTTTGTATAGATATCGATTTTTGTACATTTTATTTTTACCGTGTTTAGTAATAGATATTCAAGTTACCTCTGATCGTAGTACATTTTATTATACTGTTATTCTTTTTATTTTGGCTTTATATAATTGCGTCATTATATTTGTATGTGTGTGGTCATCTCTGTGTGTTCGTATACGAATTTCTTATATATATATATATATATATATATATATATATATATATATATTATATATATATATATATATAGAGAGAGACAGACAGACAGACAGACAGACAGAGAAATTCGTGTGCGGACACACACAGAAATGGACAAACAATATATAATCATCCACATGCAGTATTGTTCCGTGGTATCACAACTCATCAGTGCGTGTAAACGAGCATCTTTCCTTAGCCAGAGATCGAACCTACAACTATCGCGTTGACATTCGGTAACTCTAGTCACAGGACTATGGATCGGTGCTCATAAACGATTCATGGAATAAAATAAGTATATTTACTATTATCGTTCTATTAAACAACCATTTGTCCATCGCTTAACAGTGCTCGGGCTACTAGTTTGTTTAAAAAACAACAAACAACGAGCCTCGCTTAATCGCTAAATAAGAAACGGGTGAAATAGGTGTATGACAGTGCTCAACTCAAAGAGGAAGGATATATATAAGATGGACAACTTCGTTAATTTCCACGTATGAGTTCCACCACCACAACTAAGTTGCTTAGAAATCCGCACAGATGTTTTGTTTAGAATCGTGAAAGCTTTCTGCAGAACCAACCACACTATGTTGCTGCAATGTCTGACACCAGAGAGAGCAGACAATAGACCTCATTTTTTTATATCCAAGTTTTTCATTCACCTCTAAGCATATCTTAACGAAGACAGGGATTGATCTCCCCCCAGTGGAAATAACGCGCTTCTAGAACCCAATATGGAAATTTCTACGTTTCAGCGAGGTACATACAGCGCCTAGCCTTCCTAAATGGTAGTGGTACTGGTCAGGCTCTTCGTTGCCTAACTTCAGTGAAATGGCGAGAACCGGTGTGTCAACAATAATCACACACACACACGCACACACACACACACACATACACACACATATATATATGTGTGTGTGTGTGT
>NC_136483.1:81999404-82021904 GCF_053919585.1 Euprymna scolopes
AAAGCGCTAGTGACACCATAAAATTCCAGAATATTTTAAGTGTCTACGATGATTGTTTATAACTTAATTAGTAAAACGATTTTGCGCAAAACAATTACGATGGAATTCGACAAAAGCCGCTTCAACGCTTTTACAACCGTCTCATAATTACAAATTCTAAAGGATCCAAGGACATCAATGAGAACAATAACAGTTGTAATTGATACCAGATGGTTTAAAGTGCAATAGATTATGCTTTGAAGTTAAAATATACCACAAAAACACCAACATATTTGTTGACTATAGTTTTGAAAGGAAAGAGATTGTAAAGACTCAAGAGAATTTTTTTTCAAGCGGTCAAGTAAATGTCTTCTATTGTAACGAATTTTCAGATGTGAGGATTCTCACTCTTATTGCTGTACTGGCGTTCAGGAAGACAAAATATCCTGCTTTATATTATTTAATTGAAAGTCATTATTGAGATGAGTATTATTTATTAAATGTCTTTATTGCGGACTATTATCCTCATTTTTTAGTTGTTTCACATTTTGGCCAATTATTCCTTTAGCCTTCGCCAGGTGGTAACTGCGACGGGATAGGGACACTGGATCATCTGACTGAATTCACTGCAATTACTGCCTTCCGTAGTTGTTTACATTTCACCACGTTTTGGCCAAGTAAGCCCCTTGCCGCCGTTGGGTAGGATTGAAACCGCTATCGTCAGACAATTCTCACCTGGAACCGAAGAGATTCAAGGTCTCTATCAACTGCGCCACGGACTCCGAAGGGTGATCAAGGTTCAAATTCTTTCATGGTCGAGTCCGTACAAAATGGTAAACATATTATATAATTGGAATTCATTATTGAGATGAGTATTATTTATTAATGTTATTTATTGCGGACTATTATTCTCATCTTTTATTAGTTGTTTCACGACATGGTTAGACGACAACAACTACGAAAGGCAGTAATTGCAGTGGATGCAGTCAAAAGATTCAGTTCCTATCCCGTCGTGGTTACCACCTGACGAAGCCTAGAGGAATAGTTGGCCGAAACGTCGGGAAAAAACTAAGAAAAGATGAAGATAATAGTTCGCAGTAAATAAAATTAATATCCTGCTTTAGTTAGTGTTGTGGATCCTTCTTGAAAGAGATTACCTAAGAATTATAAAAATATTGACAAAAAGATAAATGTTTATAGTTGCTACAAGGATTTAAAATACAAGATATTATAATGCCTTAATGAAAACTAATTATTTATCCACACGGGTCCAGTAGTTCACATGACTAATAAAAATAAAAAAAAATCTTTGCAAATTTATTTTTACCAATTTATGGAATCCTATTTATAGCTGCCTTTTAGCCCAAATCTAAATGATCTGAAATATATTTTGCGGTGTTTTAGAAAAGTATGTGTCGATATCAACTCTTTTATATATATTATTAAAGAAAAACGGTATAAGTTGTCTCCTGGATTTTTGTGTAATACATGTATAAGTATAGGTTAAGATAGCTAGCAGCAGGCCAGTGCTAGAGAAATTATATATTAATAACAAAATAAAGAAAATTTATTATTAAAATAAAACGCTTATTAATGCACTGTAAATTATATACATTAGATACAAGGTATCTTTATTTAGAACAGACCACTGAGAATATAAAATACACATAATATAGCCCCAAGACTTCGATTACATTATATATATATATATATATATGTATATATATATATATCTTCTTCTATAATACAAAGCTGAACCTCTGGTCACGAATAGGCTCCTATATGGTTGACTATTATAGAAAACTGATCATATATTATGATAGAAGATGTATCGAGACACATGAATGGGTATGTTTGATCTGGCATAATGATAAAATTGTGGGGTCTGCGTACGCGCCTGGTCCACAAAGTATGGAAATAAAAAATTTAAAAATTAAAAAGAAAAAAACGTGTACAAGTGTTTTCGATATAGATGTACATAAGAATACTTTGATAAGTATGTTTTAACTTAAATAGGGATAGTATAATAAAACTGTGGGGTCTGCGTTCGTGCCTGGCCTACATACAATGGAAATTGGCGCACACTTTAATAAAGACTTTTCATGTCTATCTGCGCAAGTAAACTTTGATAATTATGTTTCAGTTTGAAGAAATATGGTATAATAAAACTATGGGGTATTCGTTCGCGTCTGACCTCCATAGAATGGAAATAGGTCACAAAGTTAAACAAGGTTTTTTATATAGATCCACAGAATATTGTGATAAGTGTTTCAGTGTGAACAGGTATGGTATAATAAATTATGGGGTTTATTTATTTTATTTTTACTTTCATTATATTTTGCATTGGTTTTGATACCCCCAAATTCGAAGCTATCTCTTTACAACCCTTCTTTTTCATAACCTATCATACTTTCATAAATCAGAGACCATTTTCTGTAGGCTGTTTTTTTTTAACCTAGTCAACTACGGGAACTTTTGCTAGTATATATATATATATATATATATATATATATATATATATATATATATATATATATATATATACAGGACAGTTTTCTTCATGCGGATTTTGATCAAATAACGGACGTGGTTTGCTCTCATAGTTGAAACATTCTTAAAATTCATGACATTGCTTAATTGGCCGATTGTTTTCTTGCCAACCGTTTTTAGTTCGCAGTGGAATCATAATATAGAGAATTAATATTTTCATTTTAGTAATCGCGTTTACAACATTTGGAAACTCGTGTGTTTCACTTCCTAACTCGATTATAAAGGTGACGTCTTTCTTTAAGGAGATGCTGTTAGTCTTAATTAATAAGGATTAATGTATCTGGAGTTGGTTTTTATCGTTGAATCCATGAAAAATAATTGCTTTGTGCCATGCGCACACGTCTGGTTTGCGAATCGCTGGTGATTTAAATGTTCCCGAATGGAAGCAGTTTCTGTTGAATGGTTTAGACAGCGTCGTCGTGGTGTGACCAATGTAGTTGTAAATCGATTAGCTTTGTTAGGAAAATACTACCCCAATGGGCAATGTAATTGATATGCGATATTACTGTACCGCTGTTCGCTTTTATTGATTTCAACTATTTGTTAATAATTCAATTACGTTTTATATTTATTGTAGTTATAATTATGGTAACTATTTAAAAGCACATATTAGTACAATTAGTAGCACTACTACTACAACAACAACTACTACTATTACTAATGCTACTGCTGCTGCTGCTATTAGCATTATTATTGCTATATTTAAAGCCAGATACACTGAGAAAACATATGATAATCTTAATTATCAGCAGACACTATGATTCATCAGTGTGACTAAACAGAACCATATTCAAAATTCAGATCCCGTCTCTCAATATATATATATATATATATATATATATATATATATATATATATATATATATATATATATATTTCACATTCATACCTATATCTAATACGCACTCAAATCCTGACCTCTAAGTGGTCTCATTTACAGACAACCAAATCTTATTTTCACAACGTTGTAATGAACGTTTTGATATTAACTCCCTATGATGAGGAAAACCTGGCATTTCATTGCAAACTTTGCTTTCGTATAATCTGTATTGCCTGGTGAGGTTTCTAGTTACTGGTAAATAGCCGAGCGAAGCATGCCCATAACTGCGTAGCAATATATTACTGGTGATGTAAAAACAAATAAAGAGTATATATCTTTATATATATCTTTAAGTATATAAAAATATACACACATACAAAAATAAAGTTCGAATGCAAAATCCAATGAAACCATTGCTTCCAACGTAATAGATGTACTGAGAATAAGGCCGCCTTCAGGTTCGCCAGCAACCTTTGTAAAAAAGTAATAAAGAAGGCGAGAGAGTTATATGCTTAGTCCGTCAAGTCCAAAGTAGCTGAGAAGCGGCTAGGGTCCTATCAGTTTTTGCAAATAACAAACAGAATCCTGAACAGAAGTGTGTACTCTATCCCAACTATCATCAATGGACCTGATGTAATCTCGTCAGCATCAGACAAAGAAAAATTATTTGCTAATATCTTTACAGCTAATTCTACCCATTACGACCAATGCTGCCAATCCCAGTATTTCCTCGTGTATCTGAAAACACGCTACACGACATACAAATATTTGCACGTGATTTTGCCAAACTAATCAAAAACCTGCCGACATTTCAAATGTATTGCTCCAAAAGCTTCAAGCAGAACTAGCGCCAAGACTTACAAAGTTATTAAAGCGTTTTCTTAAGGAGAAATGCTTCCTAACACATTGGAAAATCTCATCAGTATATCCTGTATTTAAGAATTCAGGTGATCGCTCATCTCCCGCTCAGTACAGACCAATAAGTCTCATTTGCATCATGAGTAAGCTGCTTGAATCTGTATTGAATAGAGAAGTAGTCAACAATCTAAGAAAAATAGTCCTCTTAGTGACATGCAATATGGTTTCCGTCCTGCTAGATCTACAGCAGACATGCTTACAGTTATATCATAGAATTAGCGAATCTCTCGACAGAGGCTTCCTCTCCATGGCAATTGCTCTTGATATAGCAAAGCCCTTTGATAGGGTGTGGCATAAAGATCTACTTTATAAGATCTCTAGCTATGGTATAACTGGAAACAATTATTAAATCATTTCTCTCTAATAGGTTCATTAGAGTAGTTGCTGATGGGCAGAAATCAGAAGCTCTCAGTATTAATGCTAGAGTCGCTCAGGGTTCCATCATGGGCCCAACTCTCTTCCTGATCTTCATTAATGATCTTCCAAATCACATCCTTACATCATTCGTAGATATTTATGCTGATTACACTACAATCTATGGCAACACATCAAAGATCGTAAACGACCAAGTTCTCTCTGATTCTCTCTCCTCTGATCTTGAGCACATGGTGCAATGGAAAAAGAGGTGGCTGGTTACTTTTAATGCATCTAAAACCAAGCTTCTATCTTTTCACCATCTACGCTCTGATGCTAATCTGACATCGGTTGAAATGAATGGTTCTCGTTCTACCGTCCCAGTGGATATCTCACTCCTGATGAATTTTCTACCTATATAAAAGCTAGGTATAGCCAACGATGGAGTACTGTTGCCACATCTGGGCAGGAGCTGCTTGAAGCAACTTATCCTGCCCTGAGTTTAAAATCGACTTTGTAGCTTAGTGGGGATGCCCTTTTCTCTTCCCTGCAACCTCTTTCCCACGGAAGAGACGTTGGGAGTCTGTCTCTGCTTTATCGTTATTTTCATGACAAGTGCTCATCTGAGCTTCAATCTATGCCCCCCACCCTCGCCAAACTTTCACGAAAACCACTCGTCTAGCCAAAACCACTGTTAATAATTTCTCAAACTCTTTATCTGTTCCTAAACCTAAATGTAGATTTCATGAACAAAGCTTCTTTCTTAGAACTGCGCGACTGTGGAACTCTCTTCCGATTGCTTGCTTTCCAGCTGACTACAATCGAAGTGTCTTCAAGTCCAACGTAAACAAGTTCTTAATGAACCGCCCCCTAAATAATCCAATTTACAAAATTCCCACTACTCATGTTTACTACGCTATAATTCCATTGACCAGTGTATACCCATTCCTTTATCCTAGAGTAGCCCCCGGGCCTTGAAAATTGGTGATCCCTGTGTAAACAAAAAAAATAATTTTTTAAATTGAAAAAATCAGCATATCCATCCTTAACTTTGACGAGAAGTATTTTTTATTGGAAGCATAAAGAAAATTATTCCGATTCCACATTATTTTAGACAAATGTTACAGTCTGGCATTTTCAGAATGTAAGAAAGTATATAATTGTTTCAAGAACAAAAAAAAAAAGAAAAAAAATGTCGCAGCTCACAAGAGCCATAACAGCCAACGAACTGAAAATCCAAGATACGAGTTACGCTCTCATTTGAGTTCATCAATCAGACATACCCCAACTCGGGATTCGAAACCTGAGCCTCTTTCATGCGAGGCGAGCACTCTGCCAGCCGAGAAAATCCGCCACACGAATCCAAGTTAAAATATGTCTGACTGATTAGCCTAAATGAGAACGAAACTCGAGTCTTGTAATTCTGGTTTGTTGGCTATCATGGTTCTTGTGAGCTGTGACGCGCGCGCACATACACACACACACACACACACACACACACACACACACATATATATATATATATATATATATATATATATATCATATATTAGTCACAGGCAGGGAGCTTATTCCTCGTTTATTTCTTTATATATATATATATATATATATATATATATATATATATATATATATATATATAAAGTCATCTAAAGATTTCTGCTTACCTTAGCGTTTGTTTTTATTATGTCTATATCATTGATTATATTCTTAGTAAGTATATATACCAAATATGATAATATTGGGTGATCGTATTGTCAAATTTGTTTTAATCCGATTTTTTATTTTATCGATCTGTTACAGGTACGTGGATTTCCTGTCATTGAAACATTCCATAAACATGGCATCGATTTTAAGGTAATCAATTTTATTTTCTAAATGTCAATAATCTAAAAAAAACTTAAAATTCGACATTTTTACGAATGACAAACTTGCAATGGGTATGAGAAACAAATCCTCCGACTTGAAGATTTTCTAGAGGCATTTTGTTACTCCAATAAGAAAAAATAAGAAAAAATAGATGAATCAGAAAAAAATATTAATAAATTATTAAATTAAGAATAAATTAACAATATGTAATAATTAAACAATATGTATCTATATATATAAAAGGCAAAATTTGTGTGTGAGTGTGTGTGTGTGTGTGTTTGTATATCTCGCAAAAACTTTCTACACAGGCCATGGATTTTCGCCAGACAGGTATCATTCTAAATCTTCAACCTCTGGTCGACAAATATCGAAAATTTGGGCAAAAACATTCATTCCTTCATTCTTAACGGCTCTCTTTTTACAGGGAGAGATGAAAAAAATGGTATCTTCATGACAAGATGGCTTTACGCATGCGTCAATACGCGCAAAAGACGTTAAACATTGAATTCGTTTTAAATGTTATGAAAACCGACCTATTTTCACCCACGTGTATATAGCGCGGTGGGTTAAGTGACAGCGTCGTTATCTAAAGATTTTGGGTGCAATCCCAGTTATCAGATGTACTTTTTTTTCCTCGATTTTTAAACATTTAATATTGAAACGAGTTTATTTATACCATTTTTTTGCTTTTTGCTGTTTTTTTGTTTTGTTTTTTTTGGGTTTTTTTTTGTTTATCCGATTGTTTTAAAGAAGTTTTACGTCGCTGTTTTATTTGTTTTGCTTTTTCCGATTTTTTTTTAAGTTTAAACAGGGTTATTAATTCGCTTATTCTTTGCTCTCCCCCTACATACACACCTCCAAACACCCGGGCAACCCCGTCCTATTTGGGGGAGGAGGTTTGTTTTTCCGAATTTTTTAAAGTTTTACGTTCGTTGGCTGTTTTTTTTTTTTTTTGTATTTTTCCGATTTTTTAAGAAGTTTTTTAATCCTCTCCCCCTACATACACAAACTCCTCCAAACACCCGGGAAACGCCGGGTACCCCCGCTAGTCTAATATAAATCGTGAAATATATATATTAGCATGGATACCCAACGTTGCCAGAGTCAGCATGAAGTTAGGTTTGGCCACAACTGCTATACTAATAATATTGAGCAGTTTTTCATTATTATATGTGAACTCCATCGATACCCCAAAAAAATTTCAAAAATAAAAGAACAAATGAAAACACGAAAATGTAATCGACCCTGAAAAAAGAAGTATGTGGCAAACTCTCGGCCAAATATTTCGGCAGAAGGGATACTAAGAGAAGCTATTCTCCAGATATTGAGCACCTTTTTATGACTATATTCCAGTTTAAGCGAATTTATTTTATGCTACCTCAGTCTATAAAGATTTGTTTTATAGTCAGTTGCAACGAAAACAAACTGTAAATAATTCAGTTTCAAAAATACCAAAGTAGAATTTGTGTTAACCGAAATACACGTTTTTCTGTTATAAAAATGATGAGTTTTGACTTTTTGTGTTATTAAAAGAAAAAATAGTAGTTACAATGTCAAAAAAAAAATGTGTGAAGAAAAAAAAACCGGTAAAAAAATGTGAAAGAAAGTTTTTTTGTTTGTTTTTGATTTAAATAAACCATCGTAGTTGAATTGGATTCTTTGTTTATTTTAAAATAAAAATCCACTGGAGTACAACGTTAATTGTGAAATCAGAGGAAATTATTTTATTTAAACTAATTCCAAAAATAATGCTTGAAAGTTTTTAGTTTTAATATCCGCCGAAAAAGAAAGCAAAAACAAAAAGAAAAGACAAAGTTATCGCCCAGGGAAAGTAACTCAAACCGGTTTATAAAAAAAAATGAGTGTCGGTAAAAATAAATTAAATAAATTGTTATCAATATAAATCAAATTTAAATAACAAACCTAAATAGAAAAAACAATTCTCTCGCTATAAACAATAACTAACACACCACTCTTTAATAAAATCGATTTTTTTTTTCCTTAATGTAATATGCTAATTAGGTCATCCCTTAATCGTATATTTTGCAATAGGAATGAATGAAATAATAAAGTAATGTACCTTTTGTATATATTAATCAAATTGTGAACAAGCAAACAAATAAACAAACAGACACGAATACAAAGTTATATATATAGATTAGAAATGTGTTCATATATGTACAAAGTGTATTTCACCGCATAAACAGAGGCTATTTTTTAAATTGTCCCATGGTCATGAAACAATTGTAACGAATATGAAAATCCACAATATGATGCCTTCATTTTTTTTATTGTCTTGATTTTGTGAAAATATTATATATATATATATATATATATATATATATATACACACACTACTGATCAAGTATTTTTAAGGATAGATTTTAAACTCCTCCCATTTATGGCTACCAATACCACAACCTAAAAGTTTATGGAAAAAAACTACATATCAAACATTTTATTCAGAAATTTACATTTTTATAAACTGACGATAAAATTAAAAGCTTTGAAACCATTAGTGTGGTTCTCTTGCTGCCTATATACTCTACCAGAGTAACGTTTTCTTTTGTAGAAAGTTCCATTTTCATAATCTCCCTTACGGTCTTACTTGGAAGGCGGGAGAACATCAAACAGTATAAAGTCTTTTTTGTAATATTTTAATAAATAATACAATTAAACAGACAACTTAAACAAAGGGAAGCACATGGAAGCAGTCGGGTTTTACAACAAACACATACTTGTGCAACCGTGGGTTGTTCTCCGTACGCTATCAAGAAGCACAATCTTCTGTATATATATAAACGCGAAAATGTGTGTGTGTGTGTGTGTGTGTGTATGTGTGTTCGCTTTTTGTGTATGTCAGCTAAAGGCTTTTTTCTGGGGGTTCTCGGGGGTCGCTCATTCTTAAAACTTTTTATATGCTGTCTAAATGATAATATCTACGATTTAACAAAGGGGATTGCCTGTCTATTTTATGTGCTCGACTTTGAAACGTTAAATATTCCACATTTTCGGATCGCCGCGTGTTTCTTTCGTTTTTCGATATAAAAAGGCGAAACTCGATTCGAATACCTGGCCCACGGCCAGTGGTCTCCAGAAAGCGATGTAACGTTTGGTCAATGTCGGCTTATCGCCGTCATATAGGACGGTTGCTTTCATTTTGAGATGAGATACTCCCCTAATAAACGGGGGAGCTGGTTTTCTCCAAATTTGTGTAAAAACAAACACACCGGGTTATTGACCATATTAAAAACTGTCCCGCAGAAAATATTAACTGCTGAATAACTATTGCTTAGGTCGTTGTAACGCTTGCACAAAATGTTAACTTTACGACTTCCAGTTGAGTCAATAAGTGCGGGCACCTGTCAATTTTCTTCTTACTTAAATAAATTAAAACGCCTTTTAGTAACGCGTTACTGCTGGCCGAGCGATTAACGTTTCATTTTCCAACTTCGTCTTAGGGCTTCGGGTTCGATCCTCCCTACTTACCAAAACTTTTTAATCCCCCCTCCCGTGTTTCTTTTTAATTTAAGAGCACACACACATCGAAACACCCGGGTAGCACCGGGTACCCTCGCTAGTGTGTAATAAATAAAAAAATAATAATAAAATAATCTTGCAGAAATATATCAAAGAAATGATTATCGATTTAAAACATAATCGTCCCGGAAGAGCAGCTTTTGAACCCGAAGAAAATTTCTTCGTTGCGGGCTTCGAAATGTGGGGACGAAAATCAGGAAAATGTATAGGTATTTGCTGAAAATTTATGATTGTAGACTGATTTTCTCTTTGATAAATCCAATGAAACTAACACACACACATCCACACACAGACACTCCATATATATATATATATATATATATATATATATATATATATATATATATATGTGTGTGTGTGTGTGTGTGTGTGTGTGTGTGTGTGTATGTATATTTATGTATATGCATATGCTAGATAAATATGTCCTAACGTAAAAAACATCGTATTTAACGAGGTTGTTGATAGCACTCAATAAAATCGTAGCATATTATTTTTTTTTTTAATTGAGGTTTACAAAAAATAATTTGTTGTTATCCTAAATTTAATGTTTTACACTAAAAAAATTCTAGACGACAGAACCTCCATTTTTACTTAAGACCAGTCTTTAAAACCGGCCTCAAGTAGGAATTGAAACATCTGTCTTCTGGGGATTTTTATTTTTAGTTTGAAACAGTAAATTTATTGTGGCGGCAAATGGTAATTTTGTTTAATTAAACTAAATAAAGTAATTATATATATATATAATTATTCTTTTACTATAATAATTAAATACCGACAGACACTAGTATTTCATTCTTTCGGTAATCTTCAGTGCAAGGTGTCACGATTAACAGCAGTCGACAGATTCGAACTCGGCAACACGAGCCATCTCTTGCCCGATTAGCGAAGACCATATCCATTTGGCTACGATTAACCGCGTGAAATAACGTTGAATTTAAACATTTGAATTTTAAATGTTCTTTCCGACAGCCAGAGAGTGATCTAATCGTTATACGATGATCTATACATAAGAACTAAATAAACCGACTTAATTCAACTGAAAGTGCTCAACGATAAGAAACTAGTTTCTTAAAGGGGCTGGCATGATTATTTTTTTACTATAATAATTGAATACCTACAGACACTAGTGTTTCATCCTTTCATATATATATATATATATATATATATATATATATATATATATTAGTCTGTATAAATATACATAGTATGTATACATCCTATCGGTCCATTTCTATCTTTCGTAATATTTACATAAATATCTTTGCACATAACATCTGAAATATAAAACTATGCATTTTCGTGACCAATTTGACGAATATCTTTCTCCAATAGTCGATTTATAATCTTTATTTCTAAGATGGGTCAGTTGTTCAATTCACCAGTTTTCTCATTTTATTGGACACGTTTCAATTCCATATGTCTGTCACGCTCAAGTTTGAATCAACATTTTTATTTTTAGCAGCAATGCATCTTTGTACGAGTCTCTGCCCGTTCTTCTGTAGTTCAATTTGTTACGCGTCAGTTTTAAATAGTATTTTGTTATGCGGTCTGACAGAAGTTCGAATTAGCACTTTGTGAGCTAAACGCGTTGCTTTAATAACATTAATAAGTAGAAGTTTAAACTAAGACCACTGAATTGTGCTATACGCTTTTCTATAAGAGATTCAGACCACCGTTCGATCGATTGGACGGACAATCACTATGTCTAACTAGCACACTGTATAGTCATATTAAGAATGTCGCTTTTTGTTATTCTATTTTTCACCTGTCTCTACCTTGATAGATTGCTTCCAATTACTTAGCAACAAAACTCAATGCTATTAAAAGCCTTTACGACAAATGGCATAGTCTGAAGTAGATGAAGCGCAGATTGTCAAAGTGAATGGATTTACATTTTAACACGAGAAAGCAAAATACTTCATAGAGAATTTTAATAAAAAAATACGCTTAGACTACAAATGTGTGAAACCTTTTTTGCGGCAAAATTTTGCATGGAATTCAAAATTTCAATGTTTGATTTTTATTTTGTCTCTAATGGTATACCAAACTTTTGGTGTTATGTAAAGATGCATTACCTATTTAATGCATCCAATAATTAAGTCTGTCGTTAACGTTGAAGTTCTATTGTTTATGACACTGCATACGAAAGTCAATAATGTTTCGGATGTTTTTGTCTTTTGGCTTTTTTAGATAACGATTACTAATTTGTATTATTTGGATTGTTCAGCGTGCTATTCTTTTCTTGCAAGTTATTTTAACAGCGTATCGACTCATATTACCGCCGATTTCGTTTATGTGCATCTTATTCAACTCTAGAATTATCGTGTTGAAGTCTTTCCTGATTTGCTCACGGAATCTTTATTCACTGAGATAGCTTGCTCACGTTATATCAGCCATGACATTTTAAAAGTTTTAGGTGATCCCGAAATGTAATTTTAGTATCGTTCGTATTACGCATTCAAACTTAAACCTCTAAAAGATTGTCAGGCTTGAGCTAAGTAATAAGTTTTAAATGACAGTCTACTGGATGTTGAAGGTTCAGTCCTCACTGTAGGTGATACTAATGATAAATTAAAGATTTTTAGAGACTGCTATTCAGTCATGCGTGATGAGTCGAGATCAAGCTTTCCTGTCGATTAATTAAAAAATCCGTTTGAAATTCCGTAGAAAATCCACGAGTTTACGAGCTTAACCTGGAGGGCGTCTCAGGTTAAATAAGGCGAAACGTTGTGAGAATAACATCTAAAGTAAGAATAGTCCAAGTAATACCAAGTCTATAATGTCTTTGAAATGATTGTCTATCTCCATTTTTTATGTCACGTCACAAAAAACTAAAATTTCTAACATTCTAACATTTAAAGTTGCATATATTTCCAGCAATTTTTATCGCAAATGAAAACGCAAGAAAAAAGGATTTTCCATGGCTTATTTTCATTACTGATACATCGAAACTATTTTAGTTCAACAGTCATGTGTTTCTATAGTATGTATTTCCCGCCAAGGCCACAAAGCTCAAGACGTGTTCACGACTCAGCCCCAATCATTGATCTCCCAGTTTTTCGATAGGGTGAGTATAGTTTTTTATTCCGTACAAACTTCAGTTAAGCAACAAATCACATATGCTTTTTTTACGAATTCAAATGTCGAGTATTATGAATTAACACGTTTTAAAGATTTACAGTCTTAAATTATGAACGAACTTGAGAAATATATTCCGGTATTTGCATTTAATTTGCCGACTTTTCTAAGAAACAAAACAATAAAACGAATTTACTCACAAGTTTCGGGAGGTTATTCTTGGCAACTATCTTTTTAAGTCCATACATTTACTCCAGATATTTACTAAAGAAACTCCCGATTTTTATTAAATATTTCCTCTTACACAAGCGATCTACTAAGTCCGTTAGTGTAAAAAATGTTATTAAAATAAACAACACTTTAGTCAGTGTCGCGATTATATTTGGCAAATTCTTAAAGACTGAAACTTTTATTTTCTATCCAGTGTGCCGCTTTTTTTATTTGTTAATCTTTGTAAGTACATAAATAAATAAATCACAGTCACAATTTTCAGCCGAGTGATTTTTTTTTTTGTAATTCAATTTTGAAAGCGACCTTTATTTGAATTTGAAATTTGTCAAAACAACGTAACATCTTTGTAAAAAGTAGAATCAGTTAAATGTTTTCATCTAAAATAAACAGTTTTTTATTTATATTTTATTTTAAATTAGGGATTTGTTAATACGACTGTGTTTTTTCGCGTACGCGTGTGTGTATTTATTTTTTCTCAAGTGTATAAAATTTGGGAGTGTATTTTGTAGATTTTGCCAAAATGAAACTCGATTTCGTATAATTTTATAGTTAAATAATGCCAAATATTAATATTAATAATAATAATAATAATAATAATAATAAACACTGGGAATTATGCAAACAACTGCATCTCGAACGCACAGACAAGTGGTATAAACATAAGCCGGCAACAGTACTTAAAAATGAGAATCACAAAATCCTATGGAACATGGACATACAAGCAGATAAACCCATCTAAGAAAGAAGATCGGATGTCGTAATAATTAAGAAGAAAGAAAAGTCCTGTCAGATCGTAGACTTTGCTGTTCCAGCTGACCACAGGGTAAATATTAAAAAAAACAAGAAAAAACTTAGCAAATACACTGAGCTAGCCAGAAAATAAAGGGGTATGGATGATGAAGAAAATCAGGATAATGCATATAACAGTAGGAGCACTAGGAACAATTCCGAAAAGTTTTGAAAAAAAAGAATGACAGAGTTTATATTTAAGGAAAAATATAAATTAACAAACGAAAAAGTATTAGATGCACTTAAAAATCCTTTTTCTAAAATAATTTTAGATGACTTTTGCTTTGCGTGTTGCAATAATGCAATCGAGCTATCACTGACCAATCAGAAAGCTTTATATTAAAATAATTTTTATATAATTCTTCCGGTTTGTGTTAACCTGCTTCAAAGTCAACCAGTCCATTTATAAAAATGCCTAAAACTAAAAAGCATTCGTCAAAAAAGCATTGATAGGCCCAAGGATGGAAAGGCGTATCGATTAATATTAAGGATACTTAATCTACCACTTAGTGCAGTTGGAAACTTTATTAGAAAATTTTTAAAACCCTGTTGCAAATTTTCAAAGGTGTGGTCGACCAAGAAAAGTAAACGAAAAAAATTCAAGTGAGTGAGCAGAAAAGGGAGCTGGGATTGATGTGAGTAATGGATACAATCAGTAGAGCTCGAAATTGTACAAGTTTTGTTTCAAGATTTCAAAGAACAGTTCCATTGTTTAAGCATCAACATATCAGATCACTTTTGAATTATGTTAAAACATATAGGAAGAAACCACACGAATTTTGGAACAAAGTAATCTGGTCAGACGAACAGAAAACCGAAATCTTTGAAAGAAACGCAACAACACAGGTGTGACCGAAAAATGGCACCCCCAAAAAATAAATAAATAAATATCATTCCTACAGTGAATTTTAGCGGCGGTTCGATTATCATATCGGACTGTTTTTCATCCAATAGAACTGATGAATTAGAAATCATCAGTGGTAGAATAAATGGGCGTATGTACAGAGATATTCTGGAGAAAAACCTCCGCAAAGCTGCTGATTTGTTGAGACATAATAGCAATTTCGTGTTTCAAGGCGACAATGATCACCAACATACTACAAAACTAATCAAATAATGGCTGTAAAATAACAAAATTGATGTTCTTATTTGACCTAGTCAGTCTACAGACATCAATCCAATTAAAAATACGTGGAAAATATTGAAGATCAATGTTAACAAGAGAAATCCACAAAATATTTAACAACTAGAAGAGTTCTACAAAGAACAATAACACAAAATACCTACAAATCTTTGCAAAAAACATGTGCAACTATAGTAAGCGACTGGAAGCTGTTGAACACAACAAAGGCTATGCAACCGAACATTAAATCAATGTAGTCAATATTTGCGTTTATAAATTTATAGTTTCTTAAATATAAACGTGCACTTTGCGTTTATTTATTTATATTGTTCCCTTAAATATAAACATGAAAGACTTTGAATTTGTAATTACCACCCCAAATATTAGTTAGAATAGTAATAGAAATATATTGACCAAATTTTAGATAAAATCGTAAACTCTAATTAGAGTTATAAAGAAAAATGTTATGTATCCAATGCTTTTGCGTGGCACTATATATATAGAGAGAGAGGTAGAGAGAGAGAGAGAGAGAGATAGAAAGAGAGATAAAAATACATATACATAATATACACACACATATATATACACATATACATATATATGTGCATATATGTGTACATATATATGTACATATATACATATATATATGTATATATATGTATACATACGCATATATTTGTATATATATATATATGTTATATACATATATATATTCAAATGCATATATATATATATATATCCAAATATATATATATATATATATATATATATTTGTGTGTGTCTGTATGTGTATGTGTGTGGGTATTTATGTCTTCAATATTCAGAATATGGAAAACTATTAGACCTGTTTATATTTCGATGAAAAACCTTTAAGAGATTTTATTACTTTTTCTGATTTAGTTTTGTCACACTATAAATCAAACCAAGAAAATTTAAGAAATCTAAATGAAGAAATTCCTAGAAATACATATAAATCTTCACTTAGTTCTCTACGCGACGTTTTTTATTTTATATAATGTCTGACGTTTTTCTTATAAAGAAAGCAATACCAAAAAACTTTATTGCTTTTTATCATTGAAAGCGTTTTCTTTCAACACGCACACACACGCACACACACACACACACACACACACACATATATATATATATATATATATATATATATATATATATATATATATTAATTTCATTTGTACCTCTCCTCGTATTTTGTAAATCATCATTTTATTGAGGTTTAGTAGTAGTGCTATTATCTATATTTTATAAAAGTCACTTTGTGTTTGTTTCAATATAGATTCCCAAACGTTGTAGCCTACTTTTTGAAAATTTCATACAAATATAATTTATATATCTGGTAGTGTTCTTACTACAGAAATTTACTATCCTTGTCCTTCGGGACAAGATCAAAGTGTAGTATCTGTTCTTCAGATGCTGCATTTCTATTTCTTGTTCTCTTTCGGTGGAGGAGAAATCCTTCACGACTGAGACAATTTTTATTTTTGTACCTTTTCTCCACGTTAAAAAAAGACCCTGGTGTCTAACTCTGTCCCGTGGGGAGGCATAGTAAATAGGTACTACAGAAATTCGTCCGATAAGTATGGAAAATCGGAAAAATCCGATCCTAAAAATTGTCTTTATTTCTTATAGATGAAAAAAGCCTTTTTACCGGGAAATATTTAAGTTTGCACCGGCAGGGAGATAATAAAATATCCATAATTAATTTCTGGAAACATAACTCCGTCGTAGAGCATTCAACTACAGATCGAATGATCCGGTGTTGAAGCCCAGGTGTACCTCATCATTTTATTTCAATTTCTTTCTTATTAATGAACTCAATTTAAGATAAAAGAAGAGATACCATTTGAAATCGCCGCAGATCATTTCTTCGTTTGCATATTTTAAAACTAAAAATTAATCAGAAGTGAGTTTCCAGGGCACTCATCGTAAAGCCCGAATATCAGCTGTCGTGATATTGTAGACAAACACAGACGATAGTTGATGAACGATATTATCATTATATTCAACATAATACATACGTAATCTGCATAAATTAGAACATCGTGTACGACCGGGAAACGACGCTGAGCGTCCAACTAGTATATATATATATATATATATATATATATATATATATATATATATATATATATATATATATATATATATATGTATATCGTTAATCGCTGGTAAAATACATTGAGAATGGTGTTGAGTAAGGCGAAAAATAAATTCTGGAGCACAAAAGGTCGCCCCTGTTATTGCCAGTACTCGTGTATTCGTAGTTCTTCAACCTTTTCTAGTTAAAATAATAAAAGATGGTACCTTTGAAACGGCGCTCGTATGATGAATCATCAAACCTTTCAAAATAAAAGTTAGATGGTTGGGCGTTTTGAACAACATTAACTATTTGAATTAACAATATGATAATAAATTCTAATGATCATTTCTTAATTCATTTTCAGAACATTCGTATGATTTACGGTCAGTTTTGTAGATGCATGAACAACCAAGAATCAATCAATCGATCTCATATTTGATTTTTCATTCATGCAAGTTTTCATAAATCCGAACACCGTGTCCAGAAACACCAGGAAACGAAAGCAGAAAATTAACATTCACATTAAAATAGGAAGCATTTAAATAGTAAATACCTGAAAATACCACATATTTGTATGCATCGATTTATATTCATTATTTCTCATTATTAATCTGATTAACAGCACAATAAAGTAATTTTATTAATTTACCTTGTTTTTCTCAGTATTAATCTTTATGTAACTTCTTTGTGTGTTATTTAAAATAAATTATGTTTTTATTTTTTCACTTAAGTAAATTTTATTTACTATTGGCCATTTGACCGAACTTTTAGCTATTTATACATATTTTTGCAAATTTTCAGTTTGAAAAAAGATGACGTCTAACCAAGATTATGTTCCGTGTTTCTTATTGAAACAGTATTTTACGCATTCTCTTTGAATGCTAGTTTGCTTAAATTTGTTTTTGTTTCCTAAATTTTGATTAAATTTTGGACACGATCTTTAGCCTTCTGAAGAGTCGAATGTATAAAAAATTTGCGGTACACACAGAAATATATACATATATATTTTTCTTGGATGTTGGCGTCTATACTGATCGACCGTAAAGACATTTTGAATTATTAATAACATAATCATTAAAATTTAGTATTGTATTGTATAGTGGTTTTACAAGAGAGTGACCAATTATCAAGGCCCGAAATCTACTCGAGAATAAGCATAACTCAGTATACTGTAGTCACTTGGACAACAGCGTAGTAATGGTTAGTCATAGGGAGTTGGTATCATGTGATTATTAAGGAGGTGGTTCAGTAAAAACTTGTTTAAATTGGACTCGAAGACAAATATATAGTCAGCCGGAAGCAGAGCAGCGAAACAAATTTCCACAGGTTTGTACTTCTAAGAAATATGCTTAATTCATGGAATTCATGTTTAGATTTAAGCACAGATAGAGAGTGAGGGAAATTGTTGATAGTGGTTGTAGATAGACGAGGATTTTTGTGAAAGTTTGGAATTGAGGTATAGATTCAACCTCAAACGAGCACTTGTCATGAAAATAATGATAGAGCAGAGAGAGGTTAGCAACCTCTCTTCTGTGAGAAAAGGGTTGCAAGGAAGAATAAATAGCATCACCTAGTCGATTTGGAACTCGGTGAAAACAGAATAGGATGCCGTGAGCAACTCCTACTAAAATGTAGCAACAGCACTCCATCCTAGGATGTACTTAGCACTTATGAAGGTAGATTATTGCCTCAGCCTCATCAGTAAGATTGGAGCTGTTGAATATATATATATATATATATATATATATATATATATATATATATAGAGAGAGAGAGAGAGAGAGAGAGAGAGAGAGAGAAAGAAAGAGAGAGAGTCCATACTCCGAACAAGTATATTATTATGTTGACTGAGAATTTTCTACCCTATTTTGGCCGGAATTTGGATGATAATCCCATCCTCATGCTGGATTATGCTCACGTTCACACAGCTAGCAATTTAAAGAAGTTCCTTGTAGAGTATGCTATCTCGTGTTTGAATTTTTCTGCACCATCTCTAAACATCGATCCTATCACAACGTATGGCATTACATCAAGCAACAGTTACGCAATGATAAAATTCCAAACCTGGAAGAACTTTGGACAAAAATTAAAGAGAAGTAGGATGCCCTTTTCACCGAGGTATTACCGCAAACGAATTTAAAGAATACCGAACAGATTGAAAGCTGTTAAATTGCAGAAGGGTTATGCTACTAAATATTAACTAGTTCATTGTGTCCCTGTTGTATATGTATTGCATTAATGTTTTTAAATTACAATTTTCCTTTGTTTGGAGTGCCTTTTTGCCTTCTCAATTTCAAGTTATTTGTTTTTAAATTGTTGTGAACACTATGATAGTGCAATGAAAAGTTGAATGTGAACAGGTGACGTTAGAGAGGAATAAAAAGTGAATCAAATGATGTATAGCTTGTTTAAACAGTTGCATCCAATTTAGCTTAAATTTTCGATTTTGCAAAAAATGACAACTACGGAGTTTTTGGCGCAACTGTATATATATATATATATATATATATATATATATATATATATATATATATATATATATGACTATTATTAATTTTTAAGTAGGTAGCCATATGTCAGCGACGGTATTGAAAGATAAAATATCACACAGGATTAAATAGCATTTGAAACGATTTAGTGCAATAGTATCTCTTATCAAAATCAGTATTAAACATAGAGTAAAACGCCATAGTTTCGATCACTCCGAGCTAATCGTCACAATGATTTCACGAGATGAGCCCAGTTAAGGTGGGTCGCACGCAACCACGCCTCACTGCATTCGTTATTTACATAAGCCACAAAAGGTCCCACTTCTACTTGGCTTCCTAGGAAACATGACCGCATTACTCGTACTATCGATCTTTTCGTGCCTACAAATAGTTCGCTGTTGTTGAGTAGGCTGCAATGAAAGTTTATCGTTTAGCAAATCAGGTCGGATCCGGTTTTACGGAGAGAAAAATCTCAGTTGTAAGTGTGCGTTTCTCATAAACGTTAAACCTCATGTCTTGTGATAGAAAAAGAAGAAAATGATATTTACCAATGTGGAGTGAACATTGTTAAGGCGGAAGCATTCAGCACGTCGATCAGATAACAAATATCGATATGGACTAATATGACTTCTGACTTGTTTCTCAACCCATTGATGGCAACATGAACTTACTACTAAAAAGATTTTCCGCGAATTAGTTTCTTTTGGTTCTCTATAATTTGTTAACATTATTCATATAATAGTTACAATATATGTATATATATGTATATATATATATATGTATATATATATATATATATATATATATATATATATAAAATTATAAAACTCAAATTACCTTATACCGAGTGTTTTAACCCAATATCCGGTTTACGACTTCCCGTTGAGCATGCGTGCATAAACAAATAATCAACGCGACAATAAAACATATAATTTTACTGTGTACGTTTTCAGCGTCCCAATTGGTTTGTTTTTTTTCGCGTTTAAATTATCGGTACTCATGCAGAGAGTGATTCAGACGTAAATCAGAGTCTGCCCAGCTTTCTCCGGAACATGGCGTCAACAGCCGGAGTAAACTGAGCATCGCTGAGGAAATTAAGCGTAGCGTTGCCGATGAAAGCATAAGAAAAGAAACATACTTTAAATTTTAAGTTTTATTAACTGCAAAGAAAAATGTTAAAACAATATTTGTTCCTTTTCTGATATATATATATATATATACATATATATATATATATATATATAATATATATATATATATATATATATATATATATATATATAATGTTAAAGATTTTTTTATTCGAGAAAAGGTTCAAAGGTAAGTCAAAAATACTTTCAAGGAGTTTTTTTTTCCAGAACATTTGATAAAAAATTTATGTTTGTTTTTTTTTGGGGGGGGGGTTACCTTTTATTGTTTTTTTTTTTGGGGGGGGGGTTCAAGGAAAACCCTGAAAACTAAGAAAAGTTGAAACAAAGCTGGGTGGGATATTTTTTTATATTAAGTATAAATAAATACCGATATATCCGAATAGTCAACAAGGTGGACGAGGGGTAAGGGTTTTAGGCTTCTTACCATGGGGTCCCGATTTCGAATCTCGCTAGATTCAGCCACTCTAATGAGTCGTGGATGACGAAACACGTGTACGTGAATAATTATCTTTAAAAAATAATATATATGCCGCTCCCCATATGGGGGTACCAAATTGGTTAATGGGAAAATTATTCCCAACTCGCATTTAGGTAAAAATGCACTTTCGTAAATAATTGAATTCATTCAAGACGTATCGCAAAAACAAATAATATATATATATATATATATATATATATATATATATATATTATAGTAGGTCGATTTTTAACTCGTCTCAAATGTTGTAGCAGAGAAAGCTGCACAAACATGGAGTATAAATATAAAAAATAGGTTTCTAACATCAGCTGTTAGATGAGCATTTGATTTATAAAATGATATACAAAGAAATCCATCTCTTTTTAAGTCTTATATGTAAAATTAATTAGTATTTTGCAGTTTCAGTCCTCACAAGGAGTGTGCTTATTTATTTAAATGAATTATAGAATAACTGATATGCTAAATATTCTAACATTTATAATTATCCCCACACAAATCAAATTTCTGAAACGCTGCATTTTACTTTATTGCGTTATAGCTGTTAAAAATGGAAAAGTTTTAACATAAAATACTGCACATATTGTTTACAATTAGTGAGTTCGCTATGTTTTTGCAAAAACACTAAACAGTTGCAAATTAGAAATTATAACTATTTGACTCCATCATGTTAAAATTTTCCCTATACATGAACCCTTTGGAGCAAAAATGGCCTCACAGTATAAACTTTAAGCAAGTATATGTTTATGTCTTGCTTCAAGTCAGTAGACTGATTGGCAGGCTTCAGGTGTTAGTTTTACAGTCCTTTTCACACAGCCAAATCTGGTAACTCTTGCTTTCTGCCACTTATCAATAATTCCCTTTGTTCATCATCAGATAACCCTTCACTAAATGGTGGTCCCGAAACTCTACTTTGGGGAAGTTCTATTAAATGTATAAAATTGAAGCCTCAAAATTTATTTTCGAATTTTTTAAAACGCTTTTTCACTGGTTCCTCACTCCTGAAAAATAAAAGGGAAATCAATTAATTTGATTG